>NC_046381.1:35576208-35886973 GCF_011125445.2 Fundulus heteroclitus
CTTGACTCCCTCTGTGAGTTGTGATTACAGTGGTGGCGGTTGCTTGACGTTATTGTCGTGTCATCGAGTGGATGCACTTGTGCCTCACAGTTTCTGGCTGCTTGATATCGGATTTCTTCCCGTAGTTGATTCGTGACTTCTTCAAAGCTTTGGCGATGGAGAGAGGAGTGGATGACAACTTTTCAGAAAGCCGACGTTGACAAGTGGATCCACTGGTGGGGGCTAGCGTTGAAGATTCCTTTTAGCGCCATTTTGCCGATGCATGAGAGGGCAGGATGGTGTCTCGCTTTAACGTTTGATTTGTTTATTGGGTGGGATTTGTTTCCGGCTGACCTCTTATCTTTGACTTTCACGATTGTTTTCTGTAGCTGTGAATCAAACGTTTGTAGCCAAACAGACTTACTGGGTGTGGGTTGCGACCACTGAGCTATATAATACACTGGAGTGCTGATTTTGCCGAAAAACTGAAGTCACTGGCCGCCATCTTGCTCCTCCCTACTCTCACAGAATCTCATAGGATTTGGTTGCAACAAGAAGCAGTTTTCTGACTGTGTGAAAACGTTTCACAGGTAATTCTACAGTCAGTGGATGTACTAACACTATCAACTACTAGGAAATTAGGTGCTGAAATATTTTACATGTTATTCATATTAAATATATGTACATGTATATATAAGTATGTGTATATGTATATATATGTATATATACGTATACACATATGTAAATATATGTTTTTGTATATTGTTATTTATATATTTATAAATTTTAAACATATATTTATATGAATAAATTGCAAAATATTTCAGCACATGACTTTCTCAGTACTTGATATTTTTAGAACATAACATAAAACTATATGGCATATGACATTTTAAAAGTCATAAGCCCCCCCTGAACATGAGAAAATCCTCGTTATTCGATGCTGTAGCGCACATATTCCCTGGTTACATGGGCGATATAGGGAGTACCAATATGGCGGCTGGTGGCTTCAAAGCTACTCGTTCAAACAGACGGTGATTAGCACTCCAGTGTATTATATAGCTCAGTGGTTGCGACCTACCGGATCCTCTGTTTGCAGGTTAGTTGAAATTGCTTCAGAAAAGTATCGACCCCCTATGTTAGATCACAAGTTAGCTGCGGTTAATCACAATTTCAGAGCTGAGTTCAAATGATGTTCTCAAAAAGGTAGATTTTCAAAATCTAGAAACTGAAACCTACTAAATGGTTGTCTTGCCCTTGGTGACAACCACTGGCAGGTTTTTTAAGGAATACTGGTTGACTTTGCAGAATTATTTTAATTCAGCCACACTGGAGGACTATTGAATGTGAACGGCTGATTTAAGGTCATGTCACTGCTAAAATTATTATTTTATTGTTCAGTTGTGCACTTACTCTGGTGCTACCGCTCATCATCCTGCGGCATAGACCAAGTGCACTTTAGCAGAGGTTTACTAATAAAAGGCCTGGCGTTCTCTTTCTGGGTTTCTGGGAGAGAGCAAATTTCACGGTTCCATTAGTTTGGGCAAGTTGTCCTCAAACAGCAAAGCAGCCTCAGATTATATCACAATGCCACCACTATGGTTGATTGTCAGTATGATGCCCCTTTTCTAACGTGCTGTGTTGTTGCTTTTATGCCACATATAACAGCACCTTCTGTAGAGTCCCACATTTGTCTCATCTGTCCACTAAAATAAAAAAAAGTTTTCAAAAGTCTTGAAAATCATCGTGATGTTTTTGGAGCGGATCTCAGATGGACCTTTTGGTTTTCTTTGGTCACCGTTGGTGTTGGTCTTGTAATTCTCCCATGGATGTTAAATTTGCCCAGTGTCTTTCTTATTGTTAAATCCTGAAAACCTAAATAAATTTACAATCAGGACATTGTTTTGGGTTCTTTCATGACGAGCTGAACGAGCTTGTTGAAGTGATTTTGGTCGGCAGGACACTTATTGGAAGGTTCACCACTACTCCAGGATTTCTCTGTTTGTTGCTAGCATTTTGAAAATGACTTTGCAACCCTTTCAGGTCTGACAGATCTCAGTTCATTTATCTCTCGTCTGTTTGAAAGTTAAACTGTTTTTTTTTTCTGGATGTGGAAGGCGACTTCCATGCCAGGATGATTGACCACTGGGTGCAGGAGACCCAGTGAGTTGGGCCGTAGAGATTGTCTACCGGATGACACAGATCCCAGTTAGATAGGTGGCGAGCCAGAATCTATGAATCTGTGCAGAGTGCTGTGTGAACCGCTTCAAAAGACAAAACAATTATTCACGTAACAATATATACATAGACACGTCATTGTTCTGCCTATGCTGCGATGCGTCAGAGCGTCCGCCATCTTAAATGTGGCAAATCTGCATTTACTCAGTCACTTAAACAGTATCAGAGGGACTTTAATCTCTGAAAATACTTTGTATTCGTAGTATTTTTGTTTTTGTAATGTTACAAGTTTATTTTCGTATCCCTTTAGCTTCATTCTCCTGAATTTATTCTCCAACAGAATAAAAATATTTAAAATAATCTAACCTGGCCCGATTACTCCAGGAGTGAAATAATTCTGCAAACTGTGACTATTCTGGAAATGTTCCCTCTTAATTCTCATAATATGACGTTTTTCTCATAACATTATCACTTTTGTGTTTTTTTTTTTTTTTTTTTTACTTTATTGACCTAGGACTTTTTTTCTCATATTATTAATTTTACCTCTTTAATACTCCCCCAAAAAGTCTGTTCCTAAAGGTTCACATGTGACACGGTTTTATGAAATAATGAAGACCACAATGTTTAGATTTAACAAATTGAACCTTATATTCATAACACATACACACACGCATATATATATATATATATATATATATATATATATATATATATATATATATATATAGATATATATATATATATATGAGTATATATATATGTGTATATATATATATATATATATATATATATATATATATATATATATATATATATATATATATATATATAGAACAGATACAAGTAGATACAAGTAGTGAAATCAGCCAGAATACATTTCCATGCAGCACAGGAATGAGGCATCTTTTCTGATCCACGTTCACAATAACAGAACTAAACTCACTAAACTCACACTTTTCTCATATTATTAATTTTACCTCTTTAATACTCCCCCAAAAAGTCTGTTCCTAAAGGTTCACATGTGACACGGTTTTATGAAATAATGAAGACCACAATGTTTAGATTTAACAAATTGAACCTTATATTCATAACACATACACACACGCATATATATATATATATATATATATATATATATATATATATATATATATATATATATATATATATATATGAGTATTATATATATGGTATATATATATATATATATATATATATATATATATATATATATATATATATATATATATATATATATAGAACAGATACAAGTAGATACAAGTAGTGAAATCAGCCAGAATACATTTCCATGCAGCACAGGAATGAGGCATCTTTTCTGATCCACGTTCACAATAACAGAACTAAACTTTTTTTTGCCACATATAATATGGCGGTGACGTTGACGTGCGAACCTGCGCCCTATGATGCGTCTACGTATATGATGTCTGTGACCCCAAAGGCCGATAGGACAGACATTCACCCACACATAACCCTGGTTTGGGCTCCAACACTTGATGAATTTGACTATTAAGACTTGACTCAGAGTTAATAGTTTAAGAAACTCCTTTGCACACTTATCATTTTGGGTTTATCATTTGGGAATATTCAGCAATTCACTGATATTTAAACTCTGATCTCCTGCCTTTTCTATTCTTCTGATATAGCTCCACATTATTGTGCACATTGATTAACAAATGTTAACAAAGCTCAAAACTGTCATTAGACACATACTCCTAACTTACTATGGGCTATACAGTTTCTGTGTTCGCCGACGTTTTATTGCAGCTTCCAAACAAATTCTCTGTGACCACAGATTCGTTCATATTACGTTTGAGAATATGGCCAAAAAGTCAAGTTTTAAAACAAGTTTCCGAGCTTCTTCAGTTTTTTTTTTTTTTTTTTGTAAATATACGGAGCTGTCAAAGAAAGGAAGCTGTCCGTGTGGGTCCCGCTGTGCGCTCCTTTTTTCCCTCAGTATTCTGTGTGACTTGCCTTTACAAAGAACTGTGTGTGTGTGTGTGTGTGTGTGTGTGTGTGTGTGTGTGTGTGTGTGTGTGTGTGTGTGTGTGTGTGTGTGTGTGTGTGTGTGTAGCCGCTTTGCTTGTCAGTGTGTTTGAGTGTCGTGATCCTGCGAGCTGCGAGGGAGGAAAAGGCCCAAGCTTTTTTTTCCCAGGAGTCATCTGCCAATCATTTTCTCAGATTCAGGGCTGAGAAAAAAAAAAAACGCGAGGAGGGTTGGAGACAAAGATATAGGGTAAAAAGAAGAAGAAAGCCTCAACGTCGAATGAATAAATAGATCTTCAGCGGTCTAACAGAGGAGACTGGTGCTGCATCCCAACTGTGTCTGCTTCGATAAATGTCCCGACTGGGAATGCTGAGCTTTGCCATGCGATTGATTTTAATCATCCTTTCAAAATGCAAACGGACGGGAAATTAATTTAAAAAAAGCGACATGGTGGAGTAAAGGAAACAGAAACCAACAAGGACATTTTAAATGTTTTAGAACTCAGCCAACCATTCTCAGCCCCTGTCTGAGATCATAATTAGCTTCTAAATTTAAACCCGCTCTGACTACTGCTGACCAAGGCGCAGAGGCGCTCATTAGCAGGAGAAGGATCCCGATGTTCTCATGGCAATCTCCAGAGAAACTAATGAGGGTCGAAGCTTGATGACAGGAGCTTGATTGAAAGGACTTCACTGCTGGGGGTGAAATTTAGGACCACTCGTGTGACAGTGAGGCTTTCCTGGGCAAAGATCGGGTTGGACAGCATGCTGCTGTCTTTATTCTCCAGTCACAGCTGGTTTGGTATCAAGCCATTTGCCCTTGTTGTTTTTTTTTTTTTGTTGTTGTTTGATGCGTCCACATCAGCATGCTAGTTTGAAGTATGTTCTCAGTGGTTCTAAATCAAAATGGGAAAATTGTGGCAAAGAAGAAAGAAAAGAAAAGTCAATATATTTCGCCATTGGCCTCAAGGTCAGAGAGGTCATTTGTGCTGGTCTTCAAACTTGGGTGTATCTTGAGCACTAAAGGTTCCACTTAGGTTTCCCCTTCAAGCAGCTTTATCCTTACAGCTTCAGCATAACAGGTACTTACAGGAGGCACAGGAGGCTTTACAAAATATATTCACATCCCTTGAACCTTTTCACATTTTTACGTGTTACTATCACAAATGTTGATGTACTTCTTTGGGGTGTTATGTGATAGATCAATATAAAGTAGTGTATAGTTATAAAGTGAAAGAAGCGAGTTTTCAAGGTTTGCTTTTGCATTTAAAAACAAAACAGTGTGTATTCAGCACCATTGAGTCAATACCTAGAAGAACGGCCCTTTGCTGCAAATACAGCTCTACTCTTTTTGAGTATTTCTCTGCTGTTCTTTGCACATTCTTCTCAGATAGAGTCCGTGAACTTTGGATTTACTCACCGTGCAAGATTAGGTTTAGATATACACTGTATTCACTGGATGTTTACTGTGATTCCTTGAATTCAAGTTGGAATTACTGAGAACGTGACTCACTGATTTTTTACACAATCAACCCCTTTAACTTTTGTAAATAACTACTTGGGTTCGTGTTTTGTAGAAAACGTAATACTCTGTATCAATCTTTCTTCTCCGTTTACTGGTCCAGGGCCTGCTTACAATGGTGCACTGCTTGAAGATTGGGAAGGTGCGCAAGTAGAACAGCAATAGATGTAATTTCTATTTCTTGTTTGAATTATATTTATATATATATATTATTTATTTATTATTATTATTTTATTCCTTACAGATTTTCCTTCAGGATTTGGCTCTATACATGTTATCATTGCTTCTAACCAGCTCTGTACCCACTGAAGAAAAGAATACCAGAGCATGATGGGACCACCACCAAATTTTTCTGTGCAGATGGTATATTCAGTGAAATATGCAGTGTTACTTGGCTACCACACATGACATTTTTAATTTCCCTCCTTTGCCATCTATCTGGAACGTGGGTCCTAGTCCAGTCTTATTTGTCACAGTTTCCACTTTTTTATCATCCTTAAATATCTTCTTGACTGTAGGTGCTGTACATTCTTTTTTAAAGTACCTAAGGGAATTTTCTCTCTGTGACACATCTGTCTTTATTTTGGCCTCCTTCAACAATCTGTGGTAATAGTTGACCAGCAGACACTGCAACACAGTTCGTTGTCTATACTGACCGTAATTACTGGTGGAAATTGGTGGAAGAGGATGACTAGCAATACGGAGCTGCAGCAAACATCATTGGTTTGTGGAAAGTGGAGGTTTACAAAAACAAAGTTCCTAAACTATCAGTGGTAAATTTGGCATTAAAATGGTTTATTAATTGAAGGACTGAAAGGTCTTAACCTCTTAAGACTTGAGAACTTTAGTTCAAACATAGGCTTTTAGACACTTGAAAAATGGCAAAAAAAAGATTAGTTTCTCTTCAAACAAATGTTTGATCAATTGTCAACCTCATCTACAGAGCTGTCAGGAGAAAGAAAAATATATGTTTGAAGAGAAATTGATTATTTTCAGGCATCAAAAGCCTATGTTTAGACTACAATTACCTGAAAAATGTAAGGCAAGTACTGAAAGAAAGGAAACGCAAGAAAAAAAAAACAGGGATTCACTTGTTTTGGTCTAGCAAAGGATGTCAGCCGCTGTTTATAATATGATGAAGTCTATGGCGCTCGTCGGGCAAAATTCAATTAAATATCAAACAAGTCAAATTAATTTGTTGTCGTATTTTATATATACATCATGTTAATGAACCAGAAATGCATTCCCATTGTCTGGATGATCTAAATAAAGTAGTGTCTCCCTTCAGATGTAGGAGATCAAACAGCATTTGGAAGTAGAGCACGCCTGTCTCATTTCTTGACACCCAAAGAGAAACTAAGAAATCACTGTAGCCCCTTGGTCAGCAATGATGTCCATCTTCAGTCTCCATGGTAACAAACTCTTGCTTTTGCGTATGGGCAACGGCAATCCTTCCTGCTTTCATTACTGTGTTGAGCCTAAACTAAAGTATTATGCACAGCATCAGGATGCTGACTTAGAAACAGACCCATCGATTTATTGTCTGGACAGACGGAAGTGAGCTACTAGCACCGGTAGCATGTCCAGATGGATTCATAGAGATTGCTACCGAGATGGTCACAAACAAAAGCACAGCATTTATACTGCCTGTGAAATCGCAGCTGTTAATAATCCACCCTGTTTTCTATGGGTGCAATATTAGCAGGAAAAGGTGAAGTAGCTGTCTGGACACCAAGTGGTGCAAGGTTGACAGCTTAGCGGCTCGGTTTCCATCGCCAAGCACACCGCATCCCAGGTGTATGTTCACAACCTCAAGTATAAAGATAAAACTAGCTAATTGATCTGCGATAGACTGGTGACCTGTCCAGGGTGTACCCCGCCTCTCGCCCATTGACAGCTGGAGATAGGCACCAGCAACCCCCACAACCCCACAAGGGATAAACGTGTTAGAAAATGGATGGATGGATGGATGGATGGATGGATGGATGGATGGATGGATGGATGGATGGATGGATGGATGGATGGATAGCTAATTGATCAAACTATTATCTGGAAACGGGCATCTTGGAACAATTTGGAGGTGACAATCAATGTGGTAGAGCAAAGCTGTTGATTAGACACAATATTTGTGTTGGCTTAAAACATTAAACAATACTCAGCGTTAGCAGCCTACAGATCCAGCCTGGCAGCTTCTGGTGACCACTTTGAGCAGTTTTATTTCACACAAATGTCAGGTTAGGATTATTATTGCTTGCACTTCAGCCAACAGCATATAGATGAATGAATGAATAATTTATTCCAGACAATCCAGGGAAATTATAAATTTATCATATACAAAGAGTATGTATTAATAATGACATATCCATTTGATTATATTAAGTTTATCTTTCAGTGATTATGTCTGAAAGGGGAAAGATTCCAATATGTTTTGAACCATATATTGCTAACTACCTATGACAGCTCGTTAGCAATTAGCCAATATACTGCTAATGCTGTAAAAGGAAAAGAATATCTACATATGTGTAGAAAGTACAAAACAAAATTGCTATAAGTAAGTTTTTACAAAGGCCTTCTGTTCAGAAAGCTATTAAGTGTCAGTGGTCCAAAACCCACTTACTACAGTCAGTAGTTGGGCAGAAAATGGTATAAAGCCCCACTCCTATCTACAGTCAACTTAAATAATGGTTTCCCCCAACAGTATTCCAAACATCGAGCTCCGTTCTGAAAACCAACAGAAGATCTAAAAGACGCTGAGATCAATGATCAAAAAAAGCGGATGTTTTGTTGATTTCACATGGCTGTCAGTCTGTTGCGGTGATTTGCTTCCATTGCTCGTTGCTGTTTGATTATTTCTCACTGTTTTCCCACTTTCTTCCTTTGGAGCATAAGGAAAGCAAACCATCTAGGAATATTTTTTAGATAGACAATAGTGCAAGTGGCCATGGGGGAGTGGTGGTCTAGTGGTTGGACAACAGAGTGCTTGCGTCATGAAGAGGCAGCAAGGTTCTGGGTTCGAATACTACAGGCTTCCACTCTGGGTCCCTGAGCAAGACCCTCAGTCCCATAATGATCCCCGGATGCTGCACAATGGCGACCCACTGTTCCATAAGGGATGGGTTAAATGCAGAGGAGTAATTTAATTGGAATGTATGTTGCAATGACAAATGAAGGCCATTTTAAATTATTATTTCTTTTTGTCACCATCTCCATTGTGTGGTCAAGCTTTTAGCTTAGTCAAGGTGATGGTGGTCCATGTCTCTCCTCAGGGAAGAACCCCTAGCTTTATTATACTAAGCAGCAAAGTCTGAAGCATTTGGAGTAGTTCATTTAGAAAAAGGTAACTCTGGAAGCTACGTTTACTGTGTAGATAAAAATATTACAACAATGTTAATAATCCATATAATATCCATCTAGTTCGGATTAGATGACAACAGGATGGTTAACAAAGTGGTGTTTTTTGTTTGTTGTGTTTTATCTTCAGACATTAGCTTCTGTAATGTAATATCTTTTAAAATGAAACTGCAATTATCACCTGGCATGGAAACCATGAATTGTAAATTAGA
Source organism: Fundulus heteroclitus (assembly GCF_011125445.2). Taxonomy (NCBI): domain Eukaryota; kingdom Metazoa; phylum Chordata; class Actinopteri; order Cyprinodontiformes; family Fundulidae; genus Fundulus; species Fundulus heteroclitus. The sequence continues at coordinate 35,585,455 of NC_046381.1, forward strand.
GCCATTTTGTTGAATGAATTATGGCTTCAGAGAGCTGTCTCCTGTGTACAAAAGCAAACCGCTTACCTGTCAAGATAACCACCAGTTCTAAAGGCCCATTCTCAGCCATCAAACAGCCCTTGATAGTAGCACTTACTCTCGCAAATATACCATTACCTAAGCAGGGGACATCCTCCTCCAAAGCATATCGCAGCAGTGCCCAATGGGGCCACCGCTGCCATATAAGAGATAATGGAATATAAAATTGTTTTTATGTCCTCTGAATGTGCAGAGGCCAGGAGCTGCAGACGTCCCTGCTGTTGTTTTAAGGCTCATGAACCCTCTAAGTCGACGGCAGTAATCACGAGGAGCGCAACCCAGTGACGTTTACGTGTCGTCTCACCTCATAACCTCAGCTCAGTTGACTGGATACGGTGGTGCTTAGGCTGGCCTAATGGTGCACATACCGAAACTCTGACCACCCCCACCCCCCAGTGGTTTTAGGGGAAACATATTTCACCTTTTGAAATCATTTCAAATCTTTTGAAATGGTGAATCTTTTAGCAAAATCATTTAGCCAAACTGATGACTCTAAATTACATTCAGTAGTAATTATGTATGTATACTGTTATCTCTCGACAGCATAAACGTATACCACACTACTTGCCTACAATCCCCCTGGATCTATTCTGGAAGGAGAGCTTGTCTCGGACTGCAGAGCTCCAGTTCAGTTTGAAATATCACACATTAGTGTAAAATTACATTAAAAACTCTGGTGAAAGGTTTCTGTGGATCTTTCACCAGGGCTTTGAATTAATTAAAGTTTTTCAGATGTAGGTCAGATTTAAGACGCTATCAAGCATCTGATCTTGAAAACCGCTTTCTTTTCCAGTTCAGCGTTTACTCTCAGTGCCACTATTTACACTTTCGCGTTCTCATTATATTTGTCTTGTGTGCAGCTCAAGCTTTTTTTTTTTTTTTTGTATCACACAGAGAAAAATTGTGGTTTGTTTTATGCTCAACACATTAATTACATCTTAAGAACATGTTTGGCGGAAACTCATAAACCAGTGTGATCAGATCCTGCTCGCAAAGGTTTTGCTCTATTTCTGCAAAATGTTGTAAAATGATCAGGTGGATGCTGTCTATACAAATATACGTGTACGTATGCGTGTGATATATCATCAGGACGACAAAGGAAACAAGTGTCTTGTTCATTTCAATCAGTCGCTTAAAAAGGTGTTTATTTTCAATTGGGATGCGGTTGCTAAGCCTCCTCCTCCTCCAGTCCGGCTAAATGCATCAATACTGTCTCATTTGTCGTGGTCAAGCTGCATCAGTGCAAAGCGACAGCTTTTCCCTCCTAGGAGCGAGGACGGCGAGCAGATTCTCCTTCGCATGTAGATTGGGTTTTAGGATGATGTGCAAACTTTGATCTGGTGTGAGCAGAAAAGCTTTGCGTGTAGAAAAACGAAAGTGATATAATTATTCAAAAATGTATTTTTCTAAAATGTATCTAAATCTTATAAAAAAAAAAGGCTGCGTTGAAATCCACGAGCAAGTGTGTTCGCTTGATTAATTATCATCTCTGCAGCAGACAGGAGAAGGTGTGCCAGGTCGGCGTTAGAGATTTCAGACCCCGGTCTGCTTCGTTGACATGATGCAGGCCTGGCAACCTTCAACCGACCCTGAGCCATTTGAAAATATGATTGTAATCCTTGTCAGGATTTGGCCAGGGTGTCTATTACCACTGTAATCTGTCACACTGGCATGATGTATTCATTCCACGTCCAGGTTAAGCCCCTCTTTCTGTCTGCACCACCCATCGCCACGCAGGGAGGGAGGCAGGGAGGGAGGGAGGGTGGGGGTCCAGTAATGACGCTAGCATGACTCTGGAGAGAGAGAGAGAGAGGGGAGGTTTTGAAATTGAGAGAGCACTGCCACAGTCATGCCCCTGGATCAGGCTGAGGGAATCTATTGTGGAACACAAGGTCTCATTATTGGCACAGGGATAGCTTTAACCCCCTAACCCCCTGCGCCGCGCGCTCACCCTTCCAATCAAAAAAGAGGTAGAAACATGGAGGAAAGCAAACAAAAAAAAAAGAAATCATTTTCCTAGGGAGAGGATGGAGAGAAATTTTACACAGCTGATGTAATAAAACAGTAACCCATGTAGTAAAATTTTAACAGCTGGCACATGAATTGCAGGAGCTCTGCACACACTGAACAGGTGTCTTTTGGGCACAAATACTATCGGGTTGGTCTCAGATCAGGAATGAAAATGCTCTTATGTTTTTATTAGTCATGTAGAGGGAACACTAATGTGGTCAGGATCATTCATCTTTTCCAGTATCGTAAAAACTCCCAAGTGGTCCTGGATTTGAGCTGCAAAGTTTAGATCAATGGAGGAATTCAAAAAGCATGTGCAAGTAGCTCCGAACAGTATTTATTGTGATTTTGTTATGCTTTAGCAAAAGTATTCATAGCAAAATTACTGACACCCTTCGCTCTTTTTTAACAGCTTTTCACATCTAGACACTGACGTTTTCCCCAATTCTTCTTTGCAAAGTACCTCAAGCTCAGTGACATCGGCTGGAACTTTCCCGTTTTACTACAGATTCTCAATTGGACTTAGGACTGAACTTCTGGGCCATTCGAACAGAAGAATATGCTTTGACGTAGTAGCTGAGGTGGTAGCTTTACCTTTTTAAGCCTGCTATAAGGTGAACCTCTGCCCATATCTACGACTACGGGTATAAGGCAGGCAGTAGATACGATAGAGTGTGGACTCAATTTGCTGTCCGGATTCCACCTCCAAAGCGTCTGTCTCACAAATGGATGGGTCTGATTGGTGCGAGCCCATCTATCTGGATGGCTTGTCTGCTGTTAGTAAATTTATATTCCCGCTAGTCCCATCCTCCATCAGTCGCTACAGTGTGGCTGGGCCAAGGCTGTCAGCCACTACGGACATATCTTATTGAAAGCCAGATGCAGGCAGGACCTTGGTAACCTTTCCTCCCTTCTCCTTTGCGTTTATGCCTATATCCGCTCATCAGGAAAAACCCAGCGGAGCCTCTTTCATCTCTTCTCGCTGGTGCAAGTCGATAAACCGATAAGGAAAAGCGTTTTTTTTTTTTTTTTTTTTTTGTTGGTTTTATTTGACTGAAGGGTTAAGGGTCATGACCTGTTGGCAAAACACCAGGCAGAAAAAACAAGCTTGTCATCTTGGGAAAATGTGAACCTGCACAAGAATAAGGGCTGCGCTTTTTTTTTTTTTTTTTAATTGTACAATATTTATTCATGTATTCACAACACACAGTGAGAAAAACTGCTGAAAAGTTTACTGACTTCAGAATGGCAGCGTAGACCCTTGCCACGGTGATGTGTGCCTAAAAGCCTCGGCGGGAAAAACATTAGATACAACGATTCCCCCCCCCCCCCCCCGACTGCAGACTGCAGACTGCAGACTGCGCCGGTTTGTGGAGTGCAGCTGAGTGAGATTACTTTCAATCATTACCCATTGCTGCTTGTTTTTACTTCTCCGGTTGGTCAGCTGAATTAGCCAAACCGTAATGAGGGCGGTGTGGAAGGAATTCAGAGCAGCTTCTTGATGGCTGATGAAATCCCCCCTCAAACACCTTCCTCGCCAGCGAATGAACACCAACCAGGACCACCCACCCTCTGAGAATTCGCCTCCATCTCAGTGCATCGCAGTGCTAATAATCGGATTAGGCCGGCGTGTTTTGGGCGGGCCAGAGGCATCTCTATTAGCACTGATTTGGCGTGACCTATCTGCCACAGTAACCCCACCGCCGGCTCTGTAATCTCTAAAGACTTCCCCCCCCCCGCCCCCGCCCGGCCCACTTATCATCACGGTTGGATTAATAGAAACATCTTCAGTAATTACAGAAATGCTGCTTGTCGTCGAGCCGGGTGCCATCAATTGTTTTAATGCGTACCAGGCCATTAATTCATTCGCGGTGGGCCCCACAGTAAAACACAGAAATCTGCTATTGATTTTTAGGGGGGGGGGGGGGGGGGGGGCAGTCTAGTCAGCATTTTTTATCTCCTCGCTCTTCTCCAGCCCGGTGAGGATATTGATCTTCATAAGGGCAGTATTTTGTCGTTAAGCGAGAAACGGAGGAGACACTAATGAAAGGTGTTAACCTGTGTGTTCGGGGTTGGGGGAGCGGGGGGGGGGGGGGGATCGCTGGACTAGTGGTCAGCGCTGCCAGGTGCTACGCGCAGCAGATTCTCAGCTGCGCGGCCTCAGGGATCGATAGGGATACATCTCTGTCTGATTACAGAGATGTGCTGGCGAAGGCAGCGATGCGCTTTCCGCGTGGGTGTGAGTCGTATGTGGGTGTTACGGCGGCAGCAATAAATATACCTTATTAAAAACGAAGGTGCAAATAGGTTAACCTCTGGCTTTTTTGCCTTACACTTTTATGGTGAAACACTGTAAGCATTACACTTACCTTTAGGATTGTAGAGGGAATTTTGGGAGCAATGTTTTAAGACCTGCAGGGGCAGATTATGCACACTGTTGGAAATACTTTACGTTTAAGTTTACCAACAAAACAACATAACACCAGCATTTACTATTTATATGTCTTATCTATAAATTAAGATCTTTTTTTTTTCAATAGAAGAAAGTCATGTGTTTTTAGAATACAAACACATGACTACCCGTGGCTTCATATTTATTTTCTTCAACTAAAAACAACCTTTGGACACAGCGTGGAAGTATATTGTTTTTATACTTAATTTGAGCAGCAAAAACATCTACAGTATTAATCTCGCAAGCTTGAAGCCATTTTGTTTAGTTTTGTCAACAGTTCGTATTGCCCTTTTTTGCATTATGACCCTTTGCATAAATCATTGGCTCATCCTGTTGCAGATTAGCTGGTTAGCTGTGTTTAGTAGTCCATTCATCCATCCATCCACCCATCCATTTTCCGTCACGCTTATCCCTGTTGGGGTTGTGAGGGGGTGCTGGTGCCTATCTCCAGCATTCAATGGGCGAGAGGCAGGGTTACACCCTGGACAGGTCGCCAGTCCATTGCAGGTGTTTAGTAGTCATTGCTCATAAATTGATTCTCTAGATTTCTCTTAAGTGGGATTCTCTGTAGCGGTTATGAGCAGTCAATACCTTACCTGCATTAAGCAATTCCCTGAATGCTAGCAGGAACTAAAAGAAAGAAGCTGAAATTGCACAGATGAGATTAAACAGAGCAGTAGTAGGAGAAAGTGGATTTCCACAGTACTTGTTCAGATATCTTTAAACCGCCATCAATTTGCATTAGGTGGGAATTTTCATAGACATTTTTGGTTATTTACTTTAGACTTGAAATAATAATAATAATAATAATTGAACTTAATTGTTCTCACAATGGAGAAATTCACTTCTGCATCTTAACCCATCCCCTTGGGGAGCAGTGGGCTGTGACTGTGCGGCGCCTGGGGAGCAATCAGAGGTTAAGGGTCTTGCTCAGGCACCCAGAATGGCAGCTTGTGGAAGTTGAACTCTAAACTCTGTGCTCTAACCACTAGGCCACCACTCCCCTAATATGTTAAAGTAAAAATAATGCAGGGAAAATAACAACAGAAACTAATAAATCAGTTTGCCATCTGATACATGCCCTGCTCAGGAAGACCAAATATTTTACATTTTGCTGCACGTTTAAAATGGAAGGCCATGGCTAAGGAGTGGACCAATATGGTCTTCAATGTAAATAATGGTGACTTCAATATAAATATATATTTTTTTGTAAATAAAATATCAGTGAGTTGTTTATACATCCAAATAAAATGCATAGACCTCTAAGAGTCTCCTTTTTCTAGAGTTGTGTTAAGATGCCTGGTTCCAGCTAGTTCTTCCTTTTAGATTGTGATTCATTCTTTCAGTCCAAAGTGGAACCATCAAGAGAGTAGTCTAGTCCAGGTAAAATGTCAACAGCTGGATGCTTTCAAAATGTTCAACTCTGGAACCCACTTTCCACTCGTGTCGTTTTCAGAGAAAATGTGCACTGTTGTGGTGCAGACTAACAGTAGAAACACATAACATTTCCGTTTAAAAAAACAAAACCAAAAAAGCATAAACGGGGGCCTTAGAAACAGTTAAAATGCTAGGTTTGCCTCCTTCTTTGGTTTAACCATTACAAAGCTCATATTGCTTTACTAACATCCCAATTTAAGGTAAAATGCTAATTCTAAACTCTGCCATTTTATTGCTTCCCTGATAGTTTTAATAGTAATTATATTATGGCCCAAGAATATGTCAACCAGTTTCAATAATAACTGCCATTTGAAGTTAACTTTAAGGTCATTTGCATATTATTCTTTTGAAATCAAAAAGATTTTAAAGTGATCATTATAATCAAGTTTGTGCTAAACATTCGATTTTTCAACATCTTTTTTCAAAATAATAAGATATAAATATGCACACCTTTCTAGGAAAAACAACTTTAAAAACAGCATGGGGAAAATCTTTGTTTTTCATCATCATATTCGAAACTTTACAAAATATTGATACAAAACCGCAGATGTGAGTAACATAACTTGAGCTTGCCAGCTATCTTTTATGGGATGCCCTCCAGTGATCTGCAGGTCAGCCTGTATCCCACGGGTGCTAAAGGTTGACCTGCAGATCACTCCGGTTCTGATAAGCTTAGCAAGAGAAAACACGGAGGTTCAGACAAATCAGGTCAGGAAGTGACTTTGCCAGAGTTTAGGCTGAATAATTTACAACTCCGCTGCCTGCACCAGACTCTGTTTACTTCAGCTCTTCTACATTTCTCTCCAAGACACACATAAGTTATCCTAATGCATAAAGTGATAAGCGTCAACATTCACCCTTAACACACTCCTGCAATTCTTCAAATTCATGTTCACCGAGTAACATTATAGACATATAGATAGGAAAATATTTCAGGGGTAAAATTTGACATCTTTTATCTTCATAAATATATATATATATATATATATATATATATATATATATATATATATATATATATATATATATATATATGTTATGTAACCTATAAATGCAACTTTGGGTTATCTTGTTAATCAATTCCTTTTATGGAAAAAAAGGACCTGTCCAGGACTGGGTTGATTTAATACAAGAAGGTTGGCTGTGGCTTTGTTGCAATAGGGTTAGGTTTTTCATCCAAGGCCAGTGTCTAATCATAATGCTGCTAAAGAATTACATGCAGTCGAGTTGCTCCCAGGTGCCACACAGTAGGAGCCCACTGCTCCCCAAGGGGGTGGGTTAAATGCAGAGAACAAATTTAATCGGAATGTATGTTGCAATGACAAGAAAGATGGTTATTATTAGAAACCAACAGGACAATCTGACAGGGGGAAGAGAAAAAAGGTTGGGCGAAGATGGGTCTACTAAATTTACACTGATCCAAAGCATACTCCCAAATTACTTAAAAAGTAGCCGAATGACCTGATCCTAATCTTGTTTATAAGAACACAGTCTGACATGATCTTGTAGGCCAAGGCTGTCTTAAAAACCTGATCCAGGTATACCAGATCTATCTGGAGGAATGGGCCAGAATTCCAGCAGTCTATAGTGAGAAACTTGAGGAAAGATTCCCAAAATGTTTGAACCGGGGTAATAAAGTTTAAATGGAAATTTTACCAAATATAAAAGGAATGTATACATAACTCTCAGGTAAACAAAAAAAATCAACTTAATATTCTTGAATTTAGCAAACGTAAATAATTTTCCTTCTATTTATCAACCCAAACGAAGAAGAATTTTGCCTGATTTAATACCAGAAAATGAGACAACAGGTTACTTCTCTCTATATAAAGTGCATATGTCTTTTTTACATAGCTTTAGAAGTTTCAACTCAAGGTTATCCTTGGTATATTAAGTATTATTAAGTCTTACGTAGACACGCAAGACTAACGTAGACACGCAAGACTAACGTAAGACTCACATGTGTCTAGTTTTCTTTGTAAAACAAATTACCAGTGTAAAATTACACATGCACACCTCCAATCATTAATGGCTAGGTCCATACCCAATATAATGGTATAGGAAATTTGCAAAGCTTGCTTTTGTTTAGCATAATGCACATGAATTAACCAACATGTTCTCGTCCCTGCTTCTACATCTAGGTGTGACAAGGTGTGCCTCAAATCTATATTCCCTGCATTGCAAACAGCCACAGTGCATACCAAGTGGGCTTTTTTAGAGACTGCCAGCAGCCTCTAAGCACACATAACTGTCGCCTATGAGTTATTACGCATCTGTCTGTGTATTTTAAGGTGCACCAGATGCTTGAAGTTAATGACACACCTAACCTCACACCATGAGACGGTACACTGAGAACCCACAGTGGAATTTTTCACCGCTACCCTACCGTCCCTTTCCAACGTCTCCTCCGAGCTCCGCTGCCGTCCGGTACTTAGGGAAACTTGCAGGAGACATTTCAGAGAGGATATTAATGGGGGCCCTCCGACAGTCAGAGGGCCTGACAGAACCCTGTTTCATTGTCACCTTGCCTCGGAGGACGGGGAAAAACTCGCGAAGCTTATTAGCCGAATGGAGCTGTTTCTCCCACTAACTTACTCAATCTCTGCCTCGCTGCTTCATTACACCGTCTTACATCAGAGTCTAGCTGCTCTCCCTGTTTCCTCACCACGTCGCCACACTCACTTCCAGATAGACAGCCAAACACACACACACACACACACCTACACGCACACAGGGTGACATCTCCCACCTAATCAAGTAGTGGATTATCTTGTCCTGATAAATTGGAGCTTGTAGCACTTGAAAGGTCCTCTTGGAGGAGTGCCGTCTCCTCCTAACAGCTAGTTCGAGCCCCCAGGGAGGGAGAGGAGAGAACATTGCCTTGTAATGATTTGTGGTGAATTGGACAAATGTTTTCAGAAAGACCTCTTTCCAGCAAAGTGCTTGATGAATTAAAACCTGGGGAGAAACTCCTCAATCCACAACTCTAATTCAAGCTTGAGTGACAAAACACAAGGATCTATTTAACACAATTAGGTTAAAAGGGAAGAATAATTTTTTTTAGAGCAAATTAAGAACGGCACAAATCAAAAACAGCTTTAGGGACTACAGTGCATTGGAAAAGTCACTTGAACTTTTTCGATTTTGTCACATCAAAGCCACAAAACACAGTGTATTTTATTGAGATGTGAATAACTCTGGAGTTGTTGGAAATAGATCTATGTCTTTCAACATATTATAAGAATAAAAATCTGAAGGAATCTTGAAGAAAATCCAAAGTAACCAACAGCCTTCAAAATGTCTCCTATTTAGTAAACAGAACCAACATTATCACATGGCGGGACAAATAACCCGTTTTGTTTCCTTCATAATCCCATTCCGACATGCCCCAGTTATCGGGATGGCTCCTAAAATAATCTTATGAGATATTCCTGCCATGTGTGGTGTGTAAAGAGTGATCCACTCTGCTCAGAAGAACAACAAGACCGCTCTGACCTCAAGTTGGGGATATTCAACATGTTGGATTGTCTAGGCCCGATATCCTAGCGTGTGGGGTGTTCCCTGAGGGAAAACGTACACTCAGCCCGTTTAATGTGACGTGTAGCCAATCAGAGAGTGAGGTGATAGAACCCTGGAGAAAACAAAACAAGACAAAACAACTCACCTCCATGGCATTGCGTAGCAAACATAGACCCGTGGATTTTTCTTATTGTAATGTTTTTGTCAGTTTAAGTTAGTCCACAAAGTATCAGCATTATTCTTTCTTCTTTAGTCTATTTTTGGCAGTTGGCAAACATTTTAAAGAAGCTTTACTGCCACCTACTGTTCAGTAGTGTTGAGCCTGTTATGTTTACTTACTCTGAACTCACGTTTGAGCTCGAAAGGTTTTGGGAGATTTCCCGTCTCTAAATCTTGATAATCAAGAGTGAAGAGTCAAGAGTCAGCTTGTGCGTTGTGTGTTGTACTTGTCATTTCACTATACACAACACATCATACGTAATATCTATGTTTTTTCTATCGTTTTGTGTGGGGTCTCTCAGTTTTTGAACATCAGCTGACGATTTTAAAATCTTGCCCTGTGTACCAGGCGTTACCTTATAAAGCAACATTCCTAGCTTTGAAAATCCCACAGAGAACTTTTCAATCTATCATTCAAAAATGAAAGAGCATAGCACAACTGCCAGCCTCCCATGACGTGGCCGTCCACCTAAACTGGCGGCTGTGATGTAGGAGAGCATTAATCAGGCAACCAGCCATGAGGCCTATAATAGCTCTGGAGAGTCTACAGATAGCAAAAGATGTTTTGGCATGCATACTATGGTTGGACGCTTATCTCCATAAATCCACCATCCCTAACCTGAAACTTGTTGGTGGTAGCCTCATACTGTGGAGATGCTATATTTAGCTGAAGCAGGAAAACTGGTCAGTGGAGCGGATTGTAAAGGGAAACAAATGAGGAGAAATTCTGGAATAAAAACTGTTAGATGCTGCGAAAGAGTTGAGACTGGGCTGGAGGTACATCTTCCACCAAAATAGCTGATGAGATTGTATAATGCACTGACCTAGAGGAAATGAATAGAAATCCAATCCCTTTTTACTGATTTTTTTTAAAAAATTTATCATTTTCCTTCTTTTTATTTTCTTCCACTCTTTCTCAAGGTAATTTTGATATTAAATTAGTAAGTAAGTAAGATATTAAATTAATTAAACTGTCCTGAAAATTATTCTCATTCACATACACAGACTGCACCGTTTAAATAAAAAAATCTGTGAGCATAAGTGTTAAGACATCTGAATTAAAGAATTGTGAAGGTCAGTGCATGATATCGACACAAAGAATCAAAATATAATGGGGTTCTTTTTTTTTTCAGAATTACTTTCAACTTTTCTGTGTTTTTTCTCATCTCCTCTCCATTTTCTGTCCTTTGCAGGAGAATCCTTACATGTGTAATAATGAATGTGACGCCAGCACTGAGGAACTCTCGCACCCTCCAGAGCTGATGTTTGACACCGAGGGCCGTAACCCTACAACCTTCTGGCAGTCCACCACTTGGAAGAAATACCCAAAGCCCCTTTTGGTCAACATCACTTTATCTTGGAACAAAACCATTGAGCTGACTGACGACATTGTCATCACGTTTGAGTCAGGCCGGCCCGAGCAGATGGTCCTGGAGAAGTCTCTAGATTATGGGCGAACCTGGCAACCCTACCAGTTTTATGCCACCGACTGCCTCGATGCCTTTACCATGGAGCCCAAGACAGTGCAAGACCTGTCCCAGCATACCCTGCTGGACATCATCTGCACAGAGGATTACTCTCGAGGGTACGTGTGGAAGAATGACAAAACTGTACGCTTCGAGATAAAGGACCGCTTTGCTCTGTTTGCCGGGCCGAGGCTGCACAACATGGCCTCACTTTATGGGCAGCTGGACACAACGAAGAACTTGAGGGACTTCTTCACCATCACCGATCTGAGAATTCGGCTGCTTCGGCCTGCCACTGGGGCGACGATGGTGGATGAGAGCAGCCTGTCTAGATACTTCTATGCCATTTCTGACATCAAAGTTCAGGGCAGGTAAGAAATTTAACCTTTTATGAATGTCTTCTGATTTGGCATTTTTGACAAGCTTAAATGTTCAACACCATATCAGCACTCAAAATGTTGTTTTCATGTGATGATTTAGTTTGTTAGGGGTAAAGAGCAATCCAATTAAACCTGGCCAAGTCTAAAAAAAGTAATTGGCTCCTAAACATAAAATCTTCTTGTCCTACCCTTGGTGACAACAACTGTAATCAAGAGTTTGCAATATCTGCCAGTCAGTATCTTTGTTACTGTGGAGGAATGTTGACCCACTTTTCATTGCAAAATTGTTTTAAGTTAGCCACATTGGAGGGTTCTTGAGCATTAATAAGCATGTCAAAGCATCTCAATTGAATTTAAGGAAAGACTTTTACCATGCCAGTTTAAAGCCTTTTTTTAGACTGTTCTAAGTTGCATTTCTGGTGTGTTTTGGATTATTGTTCTGCTCAAGCACTTGAGCTCAAAGTTACCAACTGAAGGCTGGAAATTATTTTTAAAGATTTCCTGCTAGACAGTAGAAATTAGGGTTCCATCGGTTATAAAAAGTCCTCCAGGTCCTGAAACAGCAAAGCAGCCCTGGACCCTGGAGCATCAAACCACAAACATCTCTGACTGTTGGTATTATGCTCTTTTTCTCAAAAGCTGTCAGTTTTATGCCAGATGTAACAGGACCTTCACTGACCTTCCAAAGGCTCCACTTTTGACTGATTAGTCTAAAGAATATTTTTTTCCAAATGTCTTTGGAATCAGGATGTTTTGGGGAAATATGAGACATTGTGTCCTTTTAGGTGCGTAGTTTTGGCCTCGGAATTCACCAACGGGTCCCAGTTCGCCTAGTCGCTTTCTTATCGTTAAATCATGAACACAGAACTTAAGTGAGAATGAAGGTTTACCACTGTTCCATGTTTTCAACATTTGTGTATAATGGCTCAGAATGTGGTCCAATTGAATCCCAAAACCATAGAAATTGCTTTGCAACCCTTCCTAGAGAGATAGATGCCAATGACTTGATGCCTGTTCTTGGATTTATTTAGATTGGGGTACAATGTGTGTCTTTTAGAGATCTTTAAGTTTACTTCTTGTTGTCATACAAGTAGTAAAGTTAAATGAATGTAATTCTCTCTAAAAGATGAATTTTTGTCTGTTTTCGGGTTTTTTTAAGGAACTAAAACATTTAGGTAACACAAAAGAAAAGGGTCAAATACATGTGTAGGGCACAGTAGGTGCTTTTGTTGCACATTTTAGGGTTAATGAGAAGGGAAGATTGCTAGATTTTAGACCTTACTGTATTAGGTCCCCAAAGGGCCATTCATTTGCAACCATTAGTAGTAGGCAGGAACCATCACACAATCACACAAGCAATTAGACAGACAAGTGACAAGACAGGAAGCAAGCGTCAGCTTCATAAACTCAGAAAGAGAGCAACCTAAAAAATGTCTTGAGAAAATAAAACGAGAGAAATAAATTATGAACGAGCTACATCTGAGGGTAACGTGCATGAGTTTGTTAGACGGATGCCTGAGTGCTTGAGTGTTGCTGTTTTTTTTTTTTTTTAACTGTTGACGAGCTGCCCGGTTGTGAGGAAAAAAAATGTGTCGACTGTTAACTATTGTTTCCAATTAGGCAGCGAGTCCATTATATTGTGCAGAGTTCACAAGATGCCAGCATGCCTTAATCAGGCAAACTGCTTACGGTTTGCTGAAGCACACCACTTCGGACAAAAAAAAAATCACTTAGCTGCCCTTTAAGCATGTGGAAGACATCAGATGTTGCGTTTCAGCCATCAGGTCACTGCACGCCGCAATTAGCGCTTGATTTAATGATTCCACAGAGGGTCATGTGACATGAAAGCAAGACGCTGTTTGATAGGGAGATCGACAATAGCCTCCCGGGCTCCTAGGTGCTAGTAAAGGAGTCACTGGGCTGAAGTGGATCTGTTTTACACTGTGGCTTTTCACTCCAACACATGTGGCTGTGGGGTTGAAGAGATGAAGATTTAATTACCCTTGTTTTACTTTTCACACATTAAAAGAGTAAGTGTGAGAACGTGGAGCGTGGCGGAACGTCACAACAATTCAAGGAAATGGGTGAAAGCCTAAGATTCAAGCTGCCATCCGGGGGTGGTGTCGCAACGGGCCTCAGCTTTAAGAAAATACTCTGGAGGATGACAACTAGTAGAAAAAATATCTTATTCAGGCACAACAAGCAAGAGCTGATATTACATATGTACAGTGCTTTGTAAATTATTCACACCCTTTGAACGTTTTGTCACATTACCACCATAAACTTTAATGTGTTTTGCTGGGTCTCATGTGATAGACGCAATAAGCACAAAGTAGCACATAATTGAAAAAAGGAGAAATTTGTTTTTGAAAATGAAAATGTTAAAAGCGTGGCTTCTATTTCTATTCAGCCCCTTATGTCCTTACCGAGAACCAACACAGGTTATTAGTTTAATTTAGGCCTGGACTTTGACTGGGCCATTCTAACACATAGCTATGCCTCCATCCAAACCACTCCATTTTAGCTCAGCTGTATGTTTGGGGTTGTTGTCTTTCTGGAGGTCTTTCACAGCCTCCAAAGGGGTTTTCTCTGGAAGTTCCTTGTTTTTAGTTCCATTCTCCACAACATGATTCTGCCACCTTCATGTTTCATGGCTCATTCTTTCACCTGAGCTGTGGATCTCTCTAGCTCCTCCAGAGTTCCTGCTTTTCTGATTAATGCTCTTGTTGCCCAGTTCAGGGTGATGGATATAAGTCTGTAAAAATGTAACCTTACCCTATCTGGTGTGTTCCCTGGGCACCATTAAGTTGTGTTTGTTGATTTTGAATTTTATTTAAGTGCATCAAGGTAAAAGAGTCCAAATACATGTGCAGGAAACACTATTGAATGTAATAAGACTTTGAAAACCATGTTTTGTTTTTCTTTCACCATTATCCCCTGGTCTGTGTTTGTCTGTCTCATGAAATCCAAATGAATTACAATAAAGTTTATAATTGTAATGCAACACAGCACCTTAAAAAACAGTTTGAAAAACTAAGCAGAACTGTGTAAGAAATAGACTCTTAAAGTTCTTAATGCACAGATTTATCGCAATAATGTTTCTGCTGCTGGGACATTGTTTACATTAATATAGTCAAATGCCTCAAAGGCTTTTAATTAACTTCTAATTCATTGATTACCATAACATGCCATCATTTTAAGCTCAACCACTCCACACCTCTTTTTAATACACAGCAAAGAGGGAGACACCCCTGAGCACAAAAAGTCTATGATAATGAATGCCTCGCTCAGAAATTGTATTTTTGACTGTTCCTGTGATTGAGAAGGTCATTCAAGGAAAAATAACTGTGGGGTATTTACTAACAAACGAGTTGAATGGGGCTGTCGCTGGCACAGATTATTTATTATTTCTGACTAATCATGACCAAACTCCTGCCTCCCTGCAGTGTTTGGGTTTGAGCGATGATTTGGTGCCACCGACATTGGGGGCCCGCAGTCGTTTACCGGCCCGTTGCTTTTAGAGCAAGAAATGTTTCCCACTGTTTACCAAAGGTAACTCACAGTTCAGCAGTAATGAGACACATTCAACACAGAGTGGCTTCGTTCTCCTCTCTCCAACCCCTCCCGAGGTAAATTGCAGCTCTGAGCCTTTCTTCGCACGTCGAGTATCAGACGTAAGCTTCTTAACCCCGGAATACAGTTCTCCACGAGAGAATTCACAGGGCCGCTGAGGTTGGATCTGGCATGTATCCATGTGCTGGACTCAACCTGCATCCGCCTGGATCAGGAGTGAGAGTGGGTGTGGAGGGAAGCAGTGTTGGAGAGCTTGCAGATTTTCTGGCTTTTCTACAACATTCTGAGAAACTAAGCTTTTTTTCTTCTTCTTCTGTTTTTTTTGCCAAAGTAGGTCAACCTGGAACTGAAAGAAAAGCTCAAATTTCTGCAGAAGGGCTTCTATTACATCTATAGCACATTCAGGTCTGTGACAAAAGTCCCCCTTAAAGATTCTGTTTTGTCGTAGTTTAATTCTTTGAGAAGGTGCCTCTCCTGTTACATGTGGCGTAACGCTAACGGCTCTTTCTGCAATATTAAAGTTTGGTCGATTATAATATTGAATTGTGACAAAATAGCAAACACTTAATTACACAATTAATTATAATTGGCACAACCAGTCATCTGGTTTTGAGGTTAGTTAGCTTTTCACAAAGGATCAGGTTGGTAAAGATAACTTTCTTCTACTTAATAGATAAAATTCTAATTTAAAACAGTTTTTGGTATTTACCCAGGTCAACTTTTTGCAATATTAAAGTTTGGTCCATTATAACATTGAATTGTGACAAAATAGCAAACACTTCTCTTTACGACGCTGCAGCTGAAATTGTTGCAGGAAAGCCAGAAGTGTCAGGCCCTGAGTGGCCAATCGGGAGGATCGGGACAATTCCTGATGTGCCGGTCCGATATTTGGGCTGCGAGGGCCATTGTTCCCTTATTTAATTTTTTTTATTTTGGACCGCTGTTTAATCATGAAATTCTGGAGTGGATCACATACAGTAACCTGCTACCAAAATCCTTGGACTGCCTCTGCTTCCACTGGCAACCCTTTTTTTTGACACAGCCTGACGTAACACGGCAGCGCTCGGTCAGTGGTGTTTGAAAGGAGTAAAAAAAGCAAGGGTGGCGTGGCAGAGAAAGCTAGAATTAATGAGGAAAGCTATGAAAACAGCCCCTGCTAAATATGCAAGAATTAGCACCTTTTTCATTAAAATTAGCTCACATTTAGAAACGTCATGATGACGAAGAAATTGGTAAGGAAAGATGTTTACCTACAAACCACCGTACAAGTTAATTACCAAGTCATTGACTTTTGTAATGTTGTGGCTCATAATGGTATGTTATGTAGTTTAAACAAGCCATGAGCCCACATGTCCTGAGTGGGCGTGTAGGATTACTCATTAGTGAATATTAGATTAACTATAATGAAGAGTATGGTGCTGTTCTGTATGAATAGTACCCTGAGATGGTCGATGATTCAGCTCTACATGAAACTGACCTGAATTTATCAGATGGCTTAGTAACAAGGGGTGATTTCATTTGTGCTGAGAATTATGACCATTTTCAAAGTAGGAGTAAGCGAGATGGACTTAAAACTATATCACAATATATTGTGGTAATGTTGTGATAATGATAAACGTGATGATAAAAGAGTACTTACAGCTTCCTGCAGTCTTTTTCAGGCGACTGTGTGGCTGTGAATGCATGTCAATTATTGGCTGATAAGCACTAATACAGTCCTTGAAAACCTTTGAAAATGTGACATATATTAAAACAAAATCATCCAGACTCTAGTTATATTATGAAGTGCGACTTTTTTTTATTACCAAACTGCACACATTAGCTGCATTTAATTATATATTTTTTATTTATGTTAATGCTCTCAATGAACCAGCAGTGGAGAAAATAGCAAAAATAACAATCCTGACAATCCTGGCATTTTGGGGGGGAAGGGGGGGGGGGGGGTTAGACACCACTGGTTGTAGCATATGTCAAGATAAATCCAAATTCTTATCATGATAAGGAATTTTTCAAGATAACAATACAATAAAGGCTCAGTCGTATTTCAAAATGTGATTTAGTGTCAGAAGATGAGCCTGTAGTGATGAGAGGATTGCTCCTGTTAGTATGGAAGAAACCAGTGAGCTGCTGTAACAGTGTGAACAAACAAGCATTAGTTCTAATATAACTGCTTTCTATGCCTAAACAATGTCAGTGACCTGTTATATTTATTTATCATTAAGAGTATCATAATAACTACACAAAGCCCACAAGTGTAAGGGAATAGTATGAAATATGAAATAAATCTGCCTATTTTTTAAATAATAGGTCATTATCTGAAGTGGGCCGGTCTGAGGCATGAGACTCCAGGGCTGAAAATGAGTCCCACCCCGGCCTTGGTGGAGACTGACCGCTCTGTTATTGATGATTACTAGCGAGGACCAGACCGAAGGCTCTAAGGATAAAACAAACAAAAAGGAAGATGCAATTCAAACGGAACAATCCGTAGAGCCAGGACATGGATGCAAACAATGCAGTAAAGCCTGTGAGCTAAGTGAATCTGACACCTTGGCTGATTCGTTGTATCAGCAGCACTAAATAGGGAGGTGGAGAGAGGAAAAAGAGCTCGGAGAGTCAACGAGACGATTTTCTAATAATCTACTGGAATGACTCTGGAATAATTGCTCTGGCTCTTTTTTTAACCTTTACAGTAACTGCAGCCTGCAATTTCACCTGCTGTCTCTCAATCTTCACATTACAACCACCCCCCCTCTCTCCTGACTGTGATCAATATGTTGTAATTAAAGCTGGAGGAGATCCAGGCTACCAAAGGATCTCTTTCAGGCGGTCGGTTTCTCTGTCCACCCTCCTTGTCTCGCTCTATTTCTTCCCTTGTCATGCTGCTTGGGGGATTTGGTCTCGAGACAAGAAAGACCTTGCCCTGTTCCTGTCTTACCCCCTGAGAGAGAAACTCATGGAAAAAATAACGACCTCCCCCCATGAAACCAAAAAAAAAAACAAATGAAAATGTCTGCTAGACTCTTTCTCCTATCAGCGCCTGAAACAGGCTGTAAACCTAGCATTGTGAATCCCTTTAGGTACATTTCTCTCTGTTTCTTCAGGTTTGCTGCGTTCTCGGTTTCCTGATTAACTTGCATTGTTTTTGTTCATTACCCTGGCAGTATTTAGCCTCCTCGGTTCTCTCTGCTTGCTGTGAGAATACTGCTTATGTCTTGCAGTCAGTTTCCTCTCTGCGCTGATGGTACGCATATTTGTACTCTCGGTGGATTAGCAATTTCAAACTCAAAGTCATTATCTAGAGTTGCATCACTTGTGCTTTACACCCTTTAAAACTCATTTTAAAAATCTTTAGATTTTTACTTCACTTGACACGCCATGTCGGATAATGGTTATGAGTAAATGAAAACACTTTTTTTTATAGTCTGTCACATTACAGCCACAAAGTTTTAGAGATGATAGCTCCTGAAGGCAATTAGTTGCATTGGAATTTAATTAGATGTATCAGGGAAAAGAGGGTTGAATAATGCATGGTTATACTTCTTAGTTTTTTATTTCTAGTTTAAAACTCATGCCACACTTTCCTGCCATTTCACAATCATTGCACTTTTTTGTGTTGGTCAGTCACAAAACATTGAAGTAAAATGCATTTAAGTTTGCAAATGTAAAATGCGGAATAGCTTGACCTTTACTTTTGCAAGGCACTATATCCTTTTAATGATTTGGACAACATTTCTGTATAAAGAAATGTCAGATAAAAGATATTGATTTTAATTAAATGTAATTATAGGAATAAGAAAGTGATAAAAGGATGTTATAAAACACATGTGATGATGTGTTAAGGAACCAAAGCCTAAATGAAGGTAGCAGCAGGTAATAGTTACTAAGCTTTGAAACTTCCCAGGGGTGGGCGTTCCAGATGTACTTAAAGCTAGTTGCAAAGATAGCATCCCATCATAAAATTGAAGTGTGAAATCAAACTGTCCACTTAAGAAGCAACACTGACTGACAATCAGTCAGTCAGAGGTGCTTCCAGGAGACAGACCAGTACACCAGGAGGCGTGGAGGAGGCCGTAGGAGGACAACAACCCTGCAGCAGGACCGCTACCTCCATCTTTCTGTAAGGAGGAACAGGAGGGGCACTGCCAGAGCCCTGAAAGTGACCTCCAACACACTGCAAAAACGGAACAAGAAATAAGTAAAATGTTCTTAAAGTTAGTGTATTTGTCCTTAGATTGGGCAGGTAAATAAGATGATTTGCCAATGGCTTAAGATTTTTGCACTTAAAATAGGAACAATTCATCTCTATCGACTTATTTCGAATGCATGATGTCTAATTATCGTATTTTAGGGGTAAAAATACTCATTCTATTGGCAGATAATCTTATTTACCTGCCCAAAGCAAGGATAAATACACTTTAAGATAACTTTAAATAACTTTAAGAACATTTTACCTTTTTTTAGATCCGTTTTTGCAGTGCAGGCCTCAAATGTGCATGTATCTGCTCAAACGATCAGAAACAGACTCTATGAGGGTGGTATGAGAGCCCAATGTCCACATGTGGGGGTTATGCTTACAGCCCGACACCATGCAGGACGTTTGGCATTTGCCAGAGAACACCAAGATTAGCAAAGTGTCCACTGGCACCCTGTGCTCTTCAAAGATTAAAGCAGGTTTACACTGAGCACATGTGAGAACGTTCTGCTGCCTGCAACATCCTCCAGCATGACTGGTCTGGCAGTGGGTCAGTGATGCTGTGGGGTGGCTTTTTTTTGGGGTCCGCACAGCCCTCCATGTGTTCGCCCGAGGTAGTCTGACTGCCATTAGGTACAGAGAGGAGATCCTCAGACCCATTGTGAGACCATATGCTGGTGCGGTTGGCCACTTAACGTGGGTGAAAAAATTGGTGAACTGATAGGAGCTTGCGTCAACACACGCTTCGAGCCGCAGACATCAACAATCTGTCTGAATAACGAAACAGTCTGAGCAGCAGAAGGGATGAAAGTTAACACAAGGCAAAGAGTCCAAAGTCTAAACTACAGATTCCCCCCACCTCTTTTATAACCAATCATCGTAATTTCGTTTCACCTCATCCATGTTTTAAAACACGTATGTGCCGAATGATTGTCGCTCTCTCTCTGGGACATTGTGTGCCTTAGGGTGTGCAGTGAGTTGAACATGGAGTCCTTGTACAAGCAAATCTGAATCTGCAATAAATTCCCAACAGAGAGAAGCAGTTTTGTCCTCATTTAAACCAACACAGAGTTTTATGAATCCCAACAAATTAGTGCACGTTATCCAATGAAAACAGCTACCACTGATATGTCTGTTTTGGAATCTTGAGAAATGATGCCACATCTTTCTCTAATATTTTTTGGTTTAATGCGCTGTTCCGCAGCGCGTTCGTGGTCGCCAGTACATTATTTATAAAACCATGCATAAACCTCTTTAAGGCATTACATACTCTTTTTACTCATGTTGCACAGTTCCCCTTATTGGTGCTTACTAATTACCGTGTAGTTCCGAGCATGTGTGACTTGGATACAGTTGCTCCAAATACAGATCAGCAATTTGGCGAGTAATGTTTCCATTTGAACTCCCCTAAGGGAGGAACAAACAAGAGGTCGATGTATTTTTTTTTTTCTTTCTCCTTTCCCTCCACACTGCTTGGCTTGCTCTCTGGCCTGCCTGTACTTGACAGATAATCTATTCGTGCTAATTTCATGTTTCTTGCTGCCCACTTCCTCCTTGAATAAGTCATTCCACTTGTCCACCCTCCTTAGTCTCACGCTGCCTTCCTTTTGTGTGTGTGTGTGTCTCTCTCTCTCCGTCTACGTGCAACCATAAGCAACTGTTTACCTTGTGCTGTGCTCTGCAGTTTAGCCTCTGTTTTTTTCCCCTTTTTTAATCAGCCTGCTGAATTGTGTGGAAGAGTGTGTATGTGTGTGTGTGTGTGTGTGTGTGTGTGTGTGTGTGTGTGTGTGTGTGTGTGTGTGTGTGTGTGTGTGTGTGTGTGTGTGTGTGGGAGAGGGAAAGCAACCGTGCCAAATAACTTGGACCATCTGTTAACATCCATGCCACATGTTAGTTCGCAACCGAACGGTCCAACAACCTTTTGTTTGTTCAGCAAAAAAAAAGAGGAGCTAAGAGGGGGCTTTAAATGGTCAGTGAGGCTGAAACTCAAGATGTCCTGTGTTTTTTTTTTTTTTTTTTTTTCTTGACGATGAAAATGTGATGGTTCTCCCTGAAACCAAGAGTATTGGAAACAAGGCTAATGCCACAATGTTGCAAGTGGCTGTAATTATAGGTTATAGAAAGTGCTTGCAATTTGCAAAACAAACAAATAAATAAATAAATAAATAAATAAACAAAATTTCTATAACTTCATACTTGTTGTAAATATGTTCATACTGACATATTTACAAAAAAGTAGATCCTCACACAGGGAGTTTGTCATATAACAACGTACATAAGCAATAAACAATTTGTTGCTGTCAGTTGCTTTATGAAATTGTAAGGCAAAACGTTTGTCTTTGAGTTTCTCAACCAGCTGTTCTTGAAGATCATTAGCAATGTCATTTCCATGTCGGGCGACAGTATCACTGGACAGAGGAAAATACGTGGTGCCTCAAGCCTGTTAAAAAAATAGCACATCCCTCCAGTGAGCTGCATTTAGAATGCTATTTTATTTGGTTGATCTTCCTTTTTAATCATACTTGTATGTACAAAGATTTAAAAGCATTAAACACATGTTTACATTACATTAAGTTAAGGTGAGCTCTGACTCTTTAGTTCAAAGGTCAGTACAGGTAGCCCTCCGTATGACACGGTAGCAATGAAGTAGCTCTCAGTTTCAAAAAGGTTGGTGACCCCCTCCCCTAGACTAACACCATAGCGCAAATAATCTCCTGTGCGCGCTCTGACAATGAGAGCGCCACACTGCCACCTAATGTAGTGGATGTTTAATTACACTTATACTAGTACAAAAAAAAGCATATTCAATGCGGTCAGACACTATGTGAGCAGCTGACAAGTGCTGATGGAAAATTAATTCAGTATCTCCATACAGCTTGTCAGCAGAAGAAAGCATGAAATGCTCTAAAATTTCGTGGACTTCAGAAATCCCAGTGGGCCAATGCCAGCAGATGACTTAGGAAATTCACACTGGACTTCAAGTAAGATGCAATCTGTGCTTCCTCACTCTTCCTCCAGACTATCTGATCTTGATTTCCAAAAGAAATTCAAACTTTACTTCCATCTGAAAAGTGACTTTGGACAACTGAGCAACAGTCCAGTTCTTTCTTTCCTTGGCCCAGTAAATGTATTTAAATTTGTCTGTGTATAGTGGCTATTGTCTCCTGCCTCAGCCCACTCCCTGTCAAGTGAATTAAATGGACTTTGCTTGACAATCCGCACAATGCTTTGGTTATTGCTGTTGCCGGTGCACATTTTCCTACCAATTTTTTCCTTCCACTCAACTTTCTATTAACATGCTCGAATACATCACTGCAGACACACAGCTTCTTCAGCAATGACATCGTTTGGCTTATTCTTCTTATGGAGGGCATCGATGACTGTCTTCTGGACATCTGTCAAGTCAGCAGTCTTCCACCTGATTGTGTCGTCTAGAGACCCAGAGTGAGAGACCATTTAGAGGCTCAGGAAACCTTTGTCTTTGACAATATTCTAATTTTAGAGACACTGAATGCTGGGGTCATAATCGTGACATTTACAAGAACACAGGGCTTTAAATATTTCACTATAATATGTCTAATGAAGTTATATAATAAACGTGTTTCATTTTCTGAAACGAGTGACACAAATATTAAACTTTTTCACAATGTTCTGGATGCATTATTACACTCTAGTAATAATTTGGGAGCAACCTCAAGGGATGCTAGATTACAAACCTCAAAACTACAGTTCCTAAAATGGCCACTGGGGGCTACCCTTTAAGGCAAGCCAACTTCTTAGTCTGGGTTGTGCACTATCAAATTCCTTCTTGTTTACATGGCTTTTATGCATGAAGGTATTTTGACTATACATTCAGGGCAGATTAGTGTGTCTGTTGAGCATTTCTCAGTTCAAAAGAGATCTTAAACACATCTTAATATTCTACAAACATCTTGACAGAAATGGTTGAACTAGATCTGAATGTAAAAGTTCTTTTTTGATCTGTTCAGTGGTATATTTCATCTCAGAACTTGATAAATGATGCACTGAAGCCTGGCGTAAATAATCTCCATGCCTTGTAGCTCCTGAATAAACTACCAGACATAGAATATACTTGACAGAAGTTAGCTAATTACCTTCTGTCCAGACTAGAGCCAGAGTGACCGCACTGTTATTGCTCTTTATTTACCTTCTTGAATGGGCTTTTCATCAACTTTTCCACCTGTCCTCACCTACCAACCCTGCAGCCCTGGCTGTCTTCCTATTAGGACAGTTTCCTTCTTCCCTGCTTCGTGAGCAGACACATCAAATGTCACTCCTGACTTCTATCCGTCTCTCCTCTTTTGATCCTCCTCCCTCGTTCGGCCTCAAACTAACGGCATACCTGCATGGGGTCTGCCAGCTTGAGGAGCTCAAAGGAATTTTTTATCAATCGGAGCAGAAACTTTTTGCTCTCCCAGATCATGTGTGCAGAAGGAGACGGTTTCATAAGGCTATCAGATCTCTGCGAAGTGTGGACGCTGGATTTAGCGTTGTCGGCACTACAGAGCCTCTGAAGGGTTTGCAAAACCAACCTCCAGTGACACAGAGGCAGGAACAAGCCAGCAAAGAGAGAAAGCCCTCGCAAGAGAACAGCCTTAATATAATTTGTTTACCCCATATGTCGTATGAAGTAATCTCAGCATAATGCAACAAACCCCCTTTTTGTCATCTTAAAGTTTAGACTTCTAAATTTTGAAAACATCTTTTTTTTTTTTTTGTCTTCTGGTTTACTTTTGTGAAGCGCTCACAATCTAGAACCACATGTTGTGGCCATGTTGCTGCTTGAGTGAAATGAATATAGAAGCTGACACCCGCGCCTAATTAACTTTATATTTCCTGCTGTAAAAATAACTCCAAGCAACGCATATGTGAACCGTGAAGGATAAGGCAAAGTCCAAATGAAAGGACAGGATGTGCAAGCAATACATTATGTAGAACTAGGATAGTGTTAGGATGATTCTTATAGCCAGTCAACTGGTTTGCACTCATCTCAGGAGAGCTTTTGATTCTTAAATCCTTCAGGTTTCTCGGTTGCCAAAGGGAACCCCTCAACAGATTTTCTGTAGGATTGAGACTTGTAAACTTGCTGGGCCCCTTCCTGGCCTCCCTGTACTTCTCCACTATTTCTTTGTTTCTTTGGTAATTTTTTGGTCATTGTCATCTTTTTAGTCTGGAGAGGAAAAGGTCAAGATTTTAGAACTACATTGTGCCGTCTATTGGCCCCTTGTTCTAGTGATGTCATGAATCAAAAACAGAAGACCCTGAATTCAGCCAGACAAGCAAAAGGTTGTAATAAAAAGGTGATTTATTAACAAAGCAAAAAACCAAAAGAGGGCACCAAGCCAAAAAGCAAGGAGGCAGTGTCCAAAAAACACAGCCAACAACCTAAAATAAACTGGTCAGAAGTCAGGCTGGTCTATTAACAAAAAGAGCAGAACAGGTCAAATAATCCAGGTAAAAACTAACAGAATCAGGTTGGGTACAGGCAGACAGGCAAAACTGGATCAGACTTACCCCAGGCAGGAAAAAGCACAAACACAATGATCGGGCAGAGTGCAAGGAACAGAGGCAGGCATAAGTAGGGGAGTGAGCAGGTGAATGGAATCAAACTAATTAGACTAGGAGGAACTGATCAGGGAAGTGGCTGGAGGTGGAACCGAACTACTGAACTGTGAAAACAGGTTAAACTAAAACACAGCTCAAGAACCAATCTGAAACACAAAATAAATGACAAGACCCAACCTAAGATGGAACTCAAACCAAGACTGAAACAGGACACAAGCTAAAATAGAAAACAAGAACCTAAAAACAGAAATTAAAACTAAGGCAGGAACTCAAACTATGACAAGTGAGCCATCATGTAACATAAAAACAAACAAAAAAAATAACATAAAGTTGTGTGATGATTCTATGCTTTGGCCTTACTCCACATTTCTCTTCCTACGGAAACAGCAGGTAAAATTGATACCAAAGTCCCTTAGTCCTTATTTTGTCAGACCATAGCACTTTCTCCCCTCACCCTTTTTTGAATTATTGAAATGTTCACTGACAAACTCAAGGCCACCTAACTTTCTCCTACATGTAAGGTTCCTCAGAGGGGGGCACAATATTTCATATATTTTGCAGAAGTCTGTTACTAATGGGTGCTCTAATTGATTGTCTCGCCATTAAACTGAAGTTACCATAAAATGAGAGGATTTTCATTCCCTAATAAGTGAGCAAATTCACAAAATCAGATTAAAGATTAATTTCCCCCAAAGTAACTCACTTAACTAACTCTTTAGAAGCCACCGCTGCCTGCACATATTTATCTGCAAATCTCTGCTTGCAGCATCAGGCTTGTGGCCTTGTCTGTGTCGTGAAATATTCAGAAATATTCAATGCGATAACTGTTTTGTCAATCAGTCATTGAGTGAAATGCTTAATTAGCTTCAATTCAGGAAAGTGGAAATCGTCTTAGACATGCTTTTGGCATCATTTCTTAAAGGCAGCACTTGTCTGCTGGTGGTCATGACTGAAATGTCTTTTAGATCCCCATTAAGATATTAAGTTTATATCAGTTATCCATTGGAATCTGACACTCCAGTGGATAACAGATTGAACATTAGGATTCACTTTTTAAAAGTTTTATATACGCTGAAGGGCACCACTGTCTAATAATGCAATTGATTGGGGATTGTTTTATACCACGTTCAATTAAGCAATATGGACTTAAAATTTGATCACGATGTATTCTGGTTATGTTGTGATAGTGATGATAAAAGACTATTTACAGCTTCTTGCAGTCTCCTTTAGGGAATTGTGTGGCTGTGACTGCATGTCAATTATAACCAAAAAAAAAAATTGTCCTTAAAATACATTTCAAAATATATTTCATCCGGACACTGGTTACATAAGGAAGTGTGATTTTTGTGACCCAACTGCACACAGTAACTAAATTTAATTATATTGATATTTATTGATGCTCTCAATACACCAACAGTGGAGAAAACAGGAAAAATAACCATCCTTACAATATTGTTGGGGGGGGGGGGGTTCAGATACCACTAATTTATCGTTTATAGATCCCACAGATACCACTAGTTGGAATTTATAAGTTTATAGCTTCAGCAGTTCAACAGTCTGATGGCAACAGGGAAAAAGCTTTTGCAGAATGCTTTTGCAGAAAGCTCCCTGCTGCCCTCTTCCCAGAAGGCAGCAGGGAGAACAGTCCATGGTGGGGGTGTGAGGGGTCCCTAATGATGTTACGGGCTCGGGACACGCAGCGCTGAGATGAAATGTCCCTTCTGCTGTCCTCACCACTCTCCTCACATTCTTCCAGTCGGAGGCACTGCAGCCACCACACCACACAGAGAGACAGCTGGTCAGAATGCTCTCTATGGTTCTTCTGTAGAAGGTCGTGAGGATGGGTGGGGGCAGGTGGGCTCTCCTCATCCTCCGCAGGAAGTACAGTCGCTTCTGTGCCCTCTTCACCAGTGACGTGGTGTTCACAGACCAGGTGAGGTTGTCCGTGATGTGCACCCCCAGGAACTTGGTGCTGCTGATCACCTCCACAGCTGAGCTGTTGATGAGCAGTGGAGCGTGGTGAGGCCGGTTCTTCCTGAAGTCGACGATGATCTCCTTCGTCTTCTCCACGTTCAGGATCAGGCTGTTGTCTCTGCACCAGCCCACCAGCTGCTCCCCCTCCTCTCTGTAGTCCTGGTCGTTGTCGTCTCTGATCAGGCCCACCACCGTTGTGTCGTCTGCAAACTTCATGATGTGATTGGTGGTGAACCTGGGGGCACAGTCATGAGTCATCAGGGTGAACAGCCCTGAGGGGAGCCCATGCTGAGGGTGATGACATCAGAGGTGTTCTGTCCGACCCGGACTGTCTGAGTCTGGGTCGGACAGAAGCTTCAAATCATCACTGTTCAATAAGCACCTCACTGCCTCATCGTCTGCTGTATGTAACTCTCCTGAATGCTAAAAACATTTAACCCTTGTTCATTGCCTGTTTGTTTGTCAGTCTTTTTGCCTTCATTATGTGTAATGTGAACCGGAGTACCCGACGAGAAATCTCGTTGCGGTAACACGCGGTGACAAATAAAATATTCTTGATCTTGACCTAAAGACGGTTAGTGTGAGAGTTGAGTTGTTTGTATTGTGTATAAACTACCCTTTTTCATATTTTTCCCACAGTCTTTTAAAGCCTCCTGTTTCTTTCCCCACTCTGCCTACCACTCTCACATACAAATGACGGGATGAAAGATGGATGGATTTCTATTGCTGAGTCTCTGTTTGCTGAATTGCCCCCTTTCTAAGACAATCCAGCTTAAATGTATTGTGCTTTACTTTCATAAATCCTTTCCTATTTCATTTTTCTTTTAAATATCCCTCACACAAACAATACCATGTGAGTGTTTTTCACTGTGTGAATTAATCTGGTGAAACTCAAGCAGATGATTGCCTTAAGAAATCCCTGCTGATGTATTTTGGGGTGAATGCATAAAACCTGGCAATTTAGCATCTGGTCATTAAAGCTGAACATGTTGGCAAATAGGAAAATGAAAAATGCTGGAGTGTTGCCTGTTAACAAGATATCACAGGAAATGGGTCTTCACCCATCAATATGAACAGCTATTATTTAATGTGTAAATATCTAAGAGAATGCTGGCAAAAATATGCTGCCAAAAATAAATGAATTCCGGGGTGTCAAAATGAACATAAGAAATAAAAACAGTCACAGAACATACAAGGGACCAAAAGTTTGAATAGCTTAGGAATTATGGCATCAATTACTAAACTTGTCAGTCGGCTCTTTATCCTACATACATCGGTGCATCTGAGCTTGGGTTTTAATGCAATACACACAGTGTTTGAATCCCCCAAATAGTGACTAAACGGCAGTTGCAGTTTTAAAATGAACAAAACCGCTTTCAGCCAAGGGCGGCACGTCTCAGGTTGTGCTAAGAGGGGGGAAAAATTATCAGATGCACAAAGAGGTGTTTCCGTAGGTCATTTTCATTTAAAGTAAATGAGAATCAGAACCATGTGGTGTTCACCATGTGAATGCTTTAAAATTGCATATATATATATATATATATATATATATATATATATATATATATATATATATATATATATATATATATATATATGTGTGTGTGTGTGTGTGATGTTTATAATAAACTTACATAAACTTATGAGAAGTGCTTATTTTTTCTGACTAGGTTTATGTAATAGTTTATGAGTGGATTTGTGTACAGCTGTAAGTGGCACAACTGAACAACTGCCATTGCATGTTGGCCACTGCAATCGTGTTGGGCGAAGTCATTGCCATGACATTTGTATGGCACTTGCATCGATTTTAGTGCAGTGGTGCATAGTGATGTCTTTTAGTCGCAGTACTCATGGCTTTACATTTTTGACCCTTCCATTTCTTTGGCTAAATGAGCAGTGACTTAACTTGTTCTCACATATATGGTATTCTCTATGGCAGGGGTTCCCAAACTTTTTAGCCCGAAACCCCTAAAATAGCAGTGGCAGAAACTGGCAAAAAGAAAAAGGAAAAATATTTTTCTTTTCTCTTTTGGGGGGAAATTTTGAGAATAAAGTCAGAATATTACAAGAACACAGTTGTAAAAATACAACAATAATATAGTATTTTTATAAAAGGTTTTGTATGTTACCAACTTTTTTACAAAAAAGTGCTACCTTCCCCCTGCGTTAAAATGAGGAATGTTGAGCATCTAGTAAAGTTATACTTTGGTGTCAGTTTCACAAATAAGGCAATACTAAATCGCTTAGGCACATCAATGTCAAATGATCCAACGACCCCCCAAGATATGGCTTGCAACCCCCAAGGGGTCCTGACCACCACTTTGAGAACCCCTGCTCTATAGTTGGAAGAGCCTTAAAAACTGCTATTTCTATGTTCCACCTTCGGGCCGTCAGTTCTTTGAGTCAGGGGCTGTAGTATCCAGAACAACATCCCACTCACTAAAAGAGACTGCCCCACATTTAACACCTTTAAGACCGAACAGGCTTAAATCAAGCAAAAATGTCTCCTTGATAATACATAGGATCAAAAATGGCTCTGCTCTTCTTTTTTTTCATGAAATGTATTTTTGTTTTTTGTAATGTTGTTGCTTATTGTAAACTTATGTATAATTTTAACTATAATTTTTTAGTCTGGCTTTAACGATTGCCAAAGGGACTGCAGATGAAAATTGGGTTAATTTATCTTACTCTGGCAAATTTACATTGTATGATATTGATTAATGCACACTGTTCCAAAAATAAAAATTGCTACATAGAAAGGAAACACTTCAGCCACCATGGAGTTGTTGCATTCAGAGTGATGTACAGTTATAGATTGTCTCCTGTAATTTAATCTACTGAACAGTCTCCATCCATCCATCCATCCATCCATCCATCCATCCATCCATCCATCCATCCATCCATCCATCCATCCGATGTATAGTCAGTTATCAATTGCACCTAGATAGATTTCAGCTTTTTTCTCATACGAGACAAAATAAATGCTCTGACATATGTTTTCATGGTGTCTCAACCTAATAAGATGTACAAAAAGAATGAGGTCTTGCTGCATAATTACTGATCCATATGCATTAACTTTTTAGATTATTTTAGACATTAATGCAATAGCTACAGTACATATCAATCTCTGGACATCTGCAGTTGCCTTTACATTTTCCATAAATAGCTGCACATAATGCAGGATTTGGCCTAAAAAGGGACCTTTGAAGAAGTCTTAACTGACAATTTTGAGACTCTTTATTAGTCATAAAGCCATAGAAGACGAAACCTTTACCCAAACCTTTACAATTTCTTAGCATTAAGTATTTGTATGTCTGCATCATGACTAAACGAGTAGATTACCTTGTCAGAATAGGATTAGGAGACACTTGTTACGATGTAGCTGAAGCCAGCCTGAGTTTATGAATCTCTTTTGATCCAAGCAATAAAGGCTACGAACATGATTTGGGTTTATTGGGAATAAATCTTCCTGAGCTTGCAAAGAGCAGTCACATCACCCCACTGCTTTCCTGATTTCACAGAGCAATGCCGAGGGGTGGTGTGTACTTCAGTCTACATTGTTTACCTGCATTTAAATGATGCATTGTTTTTGAAACTAAAGAGAAAATTAAAGAACTGCAAAGGAGGAAGATGTTGTACAATTATATGCTGTTTAAAGTTATTTAATGTTTATTAAATAACACTCTGTCTGTTAAGTATTGTCTGTTGATAATCAGCTCTTAAGCTGATATCAGAACAATGGTTGAAAGGGATGAATTCGAGCACTAGCGATCTTTTAACAGCAAACTCTGCACACACATAGAATAAAGGAGTGAAAACTTCTTCAAGTTCAAGAATTTAATAACAGAAATAGAATGAACATCCAGAGAACATCACTATGTAATCCTGTTTATCTGAATTAACACAATATTTCGATTAACAATTCCTCTCTACTAGGCTAGTGAAACTTAACTAAACTACTAAGCAAAATGAAGATAAAAAGAAACTAAGCTAAGGAACTATTTACATGCAAAACAAACAAAGACAAAACAACTGGTTGATCATAATCAGAATAATTTAGTGAATCCTGTTCACTGCAGGTCTGATTCAAAATCATGGAATGGAGTTAAATTAGCTTAACTAATTTAGAACAACATTTGGTATGTGTTTTAACCCATTCACAATGCAAATCCTGAGTTACACAAAACATTATTTGAGAAAATAACATTTTAGAGAATGATTTGAATATTGAAATAATTTACTTCAGGGTTTTATTTATGTGATTCTACCCTCAGGCGCTAGGGGTCGCTGTAGCAATCACACGCTAAAATTGGTTATTCCTTAAGTTAACAAAATGTCTTTACATTGACGTTAATATTCCATATTAATGTGGGAATAAGGCTCATAGCACTATCAAACGACTGTGGAGCAAAGCAAACAAGCCTTATGCTTTAAAACAAGCTTGTTTGAAAGTCCGGAACCTGATGTAACCAGGAGCTAAATAGCATTTTGGCTAGTGGATTTTCAGCGCATAATGAGAGGCCAGATAACATAAACATTAATATCCCATCAATATATGAAACCCCTGTGGAGATAACGTTTGTTATAACCATAAAACACATTTGAACCATATCAGCAATGCCATGGCACAGAATGTTAGCATGAGATAATTCAGTTAGCCCCTTTGTTTAAAGACATAATGTGAGCGCCTTGCACAAACATTTACCAATGACCATGTAACCTTTCCCTTTGGGACTCTCTGTCCAACCTGTCGGTGCCTCGTGTGAGTTCGGTCCACTTTGGCCATCCAAGGAAGGAGCACTGAAAAGCAGGGAAAATTGTTGGTCTGTTCAGCAGCAGACTGCGGCCATGTAGCTATGGGCTAGCCGGCAGCATGGTCGGACAGCTTGGAGGCATGTGGCCATGAGCTTGCCGAAACAGGGAGCATCGGTCGAGGTCTGGATGTCCTGCAGACAGCCTCTGACCCGGTTGCAGTCACGATTTCAGCATGATTTGCTCAGCATGCAAAAGTGGGTCCTTCTGCCGGCTTTTCAGCTCCATCTAGAGTCTACTTTCCTGTAAAAGCTGAGGTGAAATAAACAAAACTGTTTCTGCATGGCAGGATTCTTCCCTCCTGCACGTGACGCTGAGGTTAAGACAGCAGACCTAACTCTGATTTGCCAGGTCATGTCCCCCGGGCGAAGAGAGATTTCTCCCAGCTGCAGGCTTGTGCGTCTTTCAGGCCCTGGGAGGGCCCATCGTGGTTCAGGCCCGTCTCCCTCTCCTCATTTTGTCTTAGGGAGGAAGGAAGGTGAAGCAATAGACTGGGTCTCTGCTAGGAGTGCTCTAACCTTTGTATGTGGGGGGGAGTGGTTTACTGCAAGCACCCTGCGGAGAGACTGTCTTTGCAGCAGGGTGGTGGAGTTCCTTCTGGCCCCTCCTCCATGGTACATGATCAGAATTCAATCTGACATCAATTATTTTATCATGGCTTTAATATGGCACAACAAAGGGATGTCACCAAGATGACATCATTCATTTGTTCCTGTTAATGTGTTGCTGACGTTGGTGCATACAATTATTTAATCTACAAAGAAGTTGTGCGTATAGTCCTTTTGTTGCTTTTTTACAATGAAATACAAACATGAAGCTTAAGCGGAAGTTCAATGGCGTACCGCGAGCGAGCTATTTTTAGAAACGTGACGTCACAATGACGTCACATCACGTGGTACGCAGTAGGGCAAGCTTGCATAGTCCGCCGTTGTGTCGCTGTAAAAGAGACGTGCGTTACCCTTGGTTTTACTCGGTAAACGACTGCTTTTTCCAAATCTGAAACCATGGTTTTTAAACATTGTTGCTATGGAACGTGCAACAGCGACTTGAGGTACGCTGATCGGCCGCATATGAAGGATGTTTTCTTCAAGAAATGTGTGCGCTGGGTACACCGGTGCGGTCGGCCTACACAACAGTTCAACCCGGAAAAAGTAACCAAATTCACCTACATATGTAGCAAGCATTTTGTTGGAGGAAAGGGCCCAACCGAAGAACATCCTGACCAAATTCCAGCGACATCAAGTACTGAACAGGTAAAAGTATTTTGGTGGCCGACATGTTAATAATGAAGCGCCTGCTACCATGATAGCATATAGGCTATCATGGTAGCAGGCGCTAACTTGATACCCTGCTACCAGGATAGCTTACTCAAGAACATTTCAAATAAGACAAACATTAAACATATACCGATCCCTGGACGGTGATTACAAACAAAAACGGTCGACGACGCCATGACCGCCGCGCAGGAAAAAAAAAACAAGGCTTACCGTTCGATCAACTCGGCCCGTTTTCTGTTTTTTTTAAGCCCTCGACACTCAAGCCATCGTTTGAGCTGAAGGTTGGTGTGTTCTTCGACAGTTCGACCAGTAATCCATGCGCCTGGAACATTGTCTTGGGAAAGTTTAACGGCTGCAAATTCGGTCATATCGCTGGTTCTGTTGTGCGTGTAATAGCTGGTTGCTACGGGCGTTCTCTACCTGTATGCCCTACCTAAGCGGCAAAAGGGGCGTTGCTCTTGAGTCGGTGACGTCACGTGCGCGGTACGCCATTGAAGAAACTCTATTCCCTACCTCCATCCAATCAGAGGCTCATCTGCCTCCGACGCAAGCCAATCAGCTTTGAACCGCTCCTCCACGAAGCCAATCATAATCCTGGGTTCATCTTAAAGCAACTTTAAATCCACGTCTCAGCCTTCTTCCCGGCAAAGCGCAAGCCTGGTTGCGCAATGTCTGATTTAGACTCAGATGACCCTGATTTAACCCACCTCCATCCCCTTCTCCACCATCGTAGCCAAGCTCCAGCTGGCTTTCCTATGGTGCTCCTTCAACCTCGTCCCTATCAGAGTGTAATTCCTCTTATGGAATTCCCTGTCACATCTCAATCGGTCCGGCAGAAGACCGCCATGTTGAGCCTGGTTCTGCCAGAGGTTTCTTCCCAAGGGGAGTTTTTCCTCTCCACTGTCGCTTCATGCTCGCTCATCATGGACAGGTTCATGCAAACGTGTTTATCCAAGTTGAACATCTATCCTTCTGCGTCCCTGAGTGAAGCACTGGTACCAGCTCATGCAGTCTACTGTATCCCACCAATACAGCTCAAGCAGATCATCTCGCCAACCAGTGTCTATGGACTGAACCAATTTTGTCTATCTCCACTCCACCACCAGTTTCAGATCAGGGGGAAACATCCCTATTCTCATACACCTGCTTATGCATATTAAAGCATAATTCAGTGTTAATGTTTCCTGTCGAGGTCTGAGCCCCAAAGGTTTAAAAAAATTGTATCATCAAAATTCTTCTAATTTTCTTTTCTTTCCATGTGAGTTTTTCAGATTGAACTATTGGCTATAGAGTAGATAAATGAGTGACATCCAGTGGTCTGACTTTTAGTTTGCTAAAAGTGCCCTCTTTAGTTTGCTGAATAAAATGACATTATCTTGTAATGATTTTGCTTAGAGTGATCCCGATATTCAGCCAGACACGGAGCCAATGCAAAAGGGTTTATTTACAAAGGGGCAGGCAAACAGAAGGCAGAACTGAATCCAGGGTTAACCAGGCAGGTTGAGCTGTGATAAGCTGACACAGATGGTGTCAGCTTATCTGCTCCAGTAGCAGTCTTGACGGAGTCCAAATGAACAACAAGACAGTCCAGGACCGGGTAACTGGCAGGACCCCAGAAGCTCCCGAGAGTTCCTCAGGCTCAGTTACTCATGGACCGGCAGGTTCAGGATCCAGAAAACAATCAGGCGGGTTTCAGGCAGGCGGACAGAATCAGACAGGGGTCAGGCAGGCTCAGAACCAGAGAACAGAGAGAACAGGTCGGGCAACAAAAACAGGCTTGCAGGCAGAAATGCTGGAAGGCTCTTACCGACGGCTTGAGACGTTCTGGCACTGGCGGCTGATTAGAACGGGGTTTATATGGAGGAGAGACCAGGTGGAACCACTGAGGACTAACTGCAGGCAGGGTGGAATCTGAACAGGTGTGTTAAGTAGTAGTTAGATCAGCTCCAGTGCCAGGATCGTCACAGATCTCACAAATGGATGGAAATTCCAAATGACAACATATCCCGAATATGACATTTATGTGTAGACTAGATGTAATTCTGTAGGTTTCCTTTCTACAGTTGATACTTTTAGCTGTCCAGAAAGTGTTTGTTAAGGGATGAATCTTAACACATTCATTTGCAATCTGTAGCTGTACATTAAAAGTATCGCCACTTCCCTTTGTTTGCTTTGGGAATGAGTGGGTCAGATGGAGCAGATGACATAAAACATTTAATGCTAAATCCAGGTGCAATACATTCTTAAACGTATGTTTTATATGTTGCCATTTATTTTAGTGTTTGGAATTCAGAGGGATTTTCTGGAACATCAAAGTTTATGTGCTGCTGTTCATTCACTCCCATTCTAAATAGCATGTGTGCTGGGATCATATTAGTGGAATTCACAGTGTTCTCCAGCATCATGACCGAGTACATTACTTCTCCTTGTTCTCACTATTTTGCTTTATTTATTTTTATTATTATTATTTCATGATTGAATAGATTAACTTTTTAATGATATTATAATTCATTAAGACACACATGTTAAAAAAAAACAATTTGCAATAAAACATTTACAGTAAAGACGACTTGTCTTTTTTATGGTCTTATACAAAGTAAATTAACGTAAATCCGACGGCACCTTGTAAACAATGCAGAATTACATTGCTACAAAGATACCTGTGGGTAGATTTTCAAGTAAAGTCAAGGGATAAGCCACCGTGTCACTACAGATTAATCCACAGAAAATGTACAAGATAATCCCTCCCTGTTTTTGGTAAGTCCGACAGGGGTGTGAGAAGCAAAGTCACGACTGATATGAAAGATTATATCAGCAGGGCAGAGGAGAGGAGTATCATCTTAACAAGTCCCATTTTCTTTCTCGGGATTTGAAGCAACACTCCTTGTCGCTATCTTTTTCAGTTTAGAAAAGGAAGTTTGCAGTTTCACTTGACACAGAACTGCTCATTTTTTTTAGTGATACATTGCTGATCTAGCAGATCTTGTGTTATCAGCTTTGATTCCTCCCCCCCCCCCCACTCAGTTCAACGTTATCAGAAGTCAGCAGTGACAACGAATTGAATGTGTTTCAGACCGGAACAATACATCTCAGTTTTGACCCACATGACGAGGCACTTCATGCTTCATTGGCGTATAACGCTGGGTTTTGTATGTCAAGGCACTCTCATGAATAAGGGTGGATTGTTAGTGTATGCATGGCCATATCCTGAAAACAAAACATTTCCACCAGGCAATATTTATGCCACACTGGAATCCATAAATCCAAATCTGTTTTAGATGGATTCCGATCTTAAACTCCCATACACCCACCCACATAAAGATGCTGTGAACATTTCTGCTTTTCAATGGGCTTGTGTTAGGAGCACCATCACCACAGTATATCCCTTATTTCCGACTCTAAATCCAGCTTTCAAGCTTCCACTTTTTAAAGTTGTAAGGGCTCTGCTTTTGGTCTCTTGTAGGCATGGGCTGGAATCTCAACATATGATCACCTTAAGTTACAATGCCATGATATCAAAGTATTGCAACTAAAGTTGAAGAGAAAATGTGTGAAGTGATCCAATTGCTTAGATTTAAAAAACGTTAAAAACCAGCTCACGGCACACCATTTGTTTAAAGCAGCATGACTTTAGGAACATTACTTTTTTTGTACAATTGTATAGTTAAAACTTTAACAGGAATAATACCCTTGAGATAAATTTGGCCAGGTCAGCAACATAACAGTTCGGCATTATGAACAAAAATTGAAACAGACAACGTTAAAGAGACTAGTTGATGTTTCTCCTTCATTTTCCACACCACAAATGTGTTTTTTTTTTGGGGGGGGGTTTGTGTGTGGGAACAGAAATATTTCCAAACAGCTTAGTTTGTTTCTGTGTAAGATAAAATAGTAATAGCTTTCTTTTAGCCGCGTGCAGCAACAAAGGAAGAGGGCTAGCACTGCTTTATGCTGTTTTGTACTGATGAAGAGAATTCCATTTATTCCATCACTTGCTCTTCCATGCCCTTAAAAGGGCATTAGGAATGGCTTGACAGAAAACTTTAGCAAAGTCTTTAACCATACTTTTCAAACCCTTTGAATGAGGTTTCCTCTTAAAGTTTTGTTTTGTTTTCTGCTTTTTCTCATACACAAATTTAGATGATCAAACAAATATCACACATGGATAACCTTGGTAAAAACAACAATCAGTTTTCAGATGTAGATTTAATTTGAAAAGTTAAATAATTAAATAATGTTAAATAATTGTTAAATAATTAATCCCCTCCCCCAGGTTTCAACTTTCAAAAACAACAGAGCGATAGGTTTGATTCCCACCAAGTTTCACCCCAATTCACACCTCCATGCATGTGATCACAACATTTCTTCTGTGAGTGAGGCAAACGTTGAGCCTACCGACTCTCCATTGTTGGGGCGACCAGTTCCAGGTGAATTTACATGTGAATCTAACCTCTAGCGAGGCCTCGCTTGCAGGTCTATAGAGCTTGGAACTCCACACTACTCAAGAGAAAGCTTCTTGGATGGGAAGTGAAATGTCTTCAGCTTTAGATTAGAAGTCCAGGTGTTTTATTTTTTTAACCTTTTTTGGATTGATCATGATCTGGATGACTGAGAATCTTCACCAACATCTAACCTGAAAATCAATAAAAAAGATCACAAAGCTCACTATTTCAGCTACAACATACAACGGAGGCGTCGGAGGCGTAGCCGCTTTTATAAACCACTGCGGCAGAGCTACTGACGTCAGTATATCGCGGAGCCAATACCAATACCAACACTAATTTAAACTTCAAATGCAGATCACTCATTAAACATGAGGAGGACGTCACACAGACAGTTTTAGACACAAAAACAGAATTTCAACAAATGTGGAGTAAATTGTCAAAATAGTGATTGGGACATGTAGACAGCACTATAAGACATTCTTTTTTAAAGTTTATTAGCAAAAAATAAAAGTCGATTTGGGGTGAGCTACCCTTTTAAAAAAAAAATCGTCCTGCTGACAGTCAAACATGGTGGGTGTAATGTGACCGCCTGGGGCTGCTTCGTGTCTTCAAGACCTGGATGACTTGACAGAATATATTGGACCATGAATTCTGCTATCTGCCAGAAAATCCTGAAGAAGAATGTCTGCTCATCAATTTGTGACCTTAAGCCCAAGCGCACTTGGCTTGTGCCAATGATCTACAGCACAACACAAAGTCCACTTCTGAATTGCTCAAAAATATTAATAATTCCTCCACATTGATGTGAAAACCCCAGAGCCAATTATTACCAATGCTTACAGACAGTTATTAATTGAGATTACAACAACCTCATGTGGAAAAGACAATGGAAATAATTGACAATTTGCATGAAAGCAATGTGAAAGATTGTTTCCAGGCAGATGTGTTAAATGTGTTACATGTGTTCTGCATTACAAGTAAACACTGAAAACTCAATAAAGAATATGTAACAAAAAACAACAGCTACTGCTTTCCACATTTGCAAAAAAAAGTTATTAGTCTTAGGGGGTGATTACTTTTTCACTTAGGGCCAGCTTGATTTAAACATATTTTTTTCTCAATAGATAAAAGCTTCATTTGAAACTGAATTTGGCATTTACCCAGGTCGTGTTATATATTAAAAAAAAATTAATGATCTGTAACATTTACCAACAAAAAAAGCTAAAACAGATGATGGAGAAATTCGTAAAGCGACAAATACAATGATATCACTATATTTTGATAGTGGTAACTGGCAAAAACTTTTTTTTATCTGTATTCCTAATTTTCACTTATGCTTACAGCATTTCTGGTTATTCTGAGGATATCCTATTAATAGCACGAAACAGGACATGTAATTAACTATCATCTGCTTACTAGCGCTGCATCAGAGTCAGCACTCTCTCATTGTGTGCCAGGAGCCATTTTTCCATCCGATTTCCCATAAATTCTTTTATCAGCTCACCAAGGTCACCAGTTTTTCTTTAGAGGCGATCTTAGGCACGGATACCAGGCATATCAAAAGCATTTTTCTTTCACTCAACGTCCACGGAGCACATTCAACATTCATGTTGTGACCCAGTTCATTAATGGAGAAGCCTTCTTTTTGACTGAACTGCTGTGACCACAGCCATCCTTATAATGGGCCCTGTCAAGGTTTCATGACTAATCTCCTGGCTGACCTCACATTCAGTCGCAGCCTCCTCACCGCCACATGGAGACTTCAGTGCCGAGTTTGAATGCTGGGAGGTAGCTGGCAACAATTAAATCGTGAACTGCATTTTAAAATGTCACCATAGTTTGATTTTAACAACAAGTGCATAGAACTGTAAATATAGTCCATTTTGCCTTGTGCCGAAGGGTTTTCTCTGCTCTGTTAAAAATGTGTTTTTCTCTCACAATGGGCAAGCTATCCAGCAAAATGTGGACGTATTTGTGCCAAAGTAAATTCAATCAGCTTCTGTTGTGATCTATCGTTTCTTGGAAAAAGTCCATAATGGAATGAATCATTGCATGAGCTCATGGTTGATGCTAATATTCAGTACCAGACTGGTCAATGCAGCAATAGGGTTTATCTATAAATAGGTAAACGTACGGAGCAGTTTGTAGTTGTAAATTCCCAATTGTTTTAATCCAGAATGCTTCGAACTTAAATGAGGCTGCAACCCCTGTAGGTCACAAATAGGATGGTATCCTTAGACTTCTTTCAAATGCAGCGATGGTAGCTATGGTTAGATACTTTAGTTTTGATTTCTACACAATACAGGAACTGTCCACAAAAATGAAAGTCTTGAAATGAAAGTCACCGTCGTAAACTGTCATTTATTTATGTTGTTCACGGACTGATGGATTCTTGCTCTCGAGTGGCCTTTTCGCCGAGGATAATCACTCATTCATACCAGCTTCAGCAAGCATCCTTACAAGGGATTTTGGTTTTGAGTTGATTTGTATTTTGAATTCTTACGGTATTTGTGCGTTCACAAAAACAGGAGAATCCATCTTTTCCCCCCCTACCGCCTCAACCTGATATCTGATCCAAGAATAAGTCATGGTGACATTTCCGGTACCATACAAACATTGGATTGGGATTGTGTCATCTCTATGCAGCATTTTGTTTTTACCTGCAGCTAGAAGGTGATGTGCTAAAGCCGTAAAAGGGAATGAGCTACGACAGTGGAATTGTATTTTTTTTTATTATTCTAACTCATTCTTCACCTAGTGGTCTGCAGACTGACATGCTAAAAAGATATCCAGTCATCAGTCAGGTGTCCCACTGAACAAGGCGCATTGGCATGCGGGCGACACGAGAAGACAGGCTCGTCAGAGAAGAAAACACCATATGGCTGTCTTTTCTTCTCACATGCTGAAGCGGTTACAGGATCTCTAACAGACGGAAAGGTGTTAACAACGTCACCACAGTGTTTGTGTAATTCACCTGGTGGGGCTGCGGATCCGCAAACGGCAATGGCACTGATGTGGCAAGATGCTCCGTTTTCTCAAGCAAGACAGTTGATTCTGATCCAAGGACGACAGAGAGCGACGGTAAAAAAAAAAAAAACACCTCGATAAAGGGTTCTTTTTAGTCATGAAAAGCGAGTTCTCATTTGCAGAGGCCTTTGCTCGCAGACATCCATTATGTATGGCCATCTGATGGTGATTTAGCCTCCAAGCAGGAGTGCTGGTGGACAAAGACGGAGGAAAATACAATCAAACAAAGAAAAACTGATGCATAGAAATTTAGCAGAACATCACCCCATATTCAAGGTAATGCAACTCACTGGAGCACAATGACTCAAGGATCACACAGGGTCGTGAGTGAGGATTATGATGGGAAGGATTTGTATACGAAAATGGCTACAATGGGTGGACAATGTTTACACTGTTAATACCAAGTTTACAGAACTGGAAGATGTGTTGCCCTGGTTAAAGTTGAGACATAAAACTGTTCCCTGTAACGCAATGCACATTATCAGAGTAAAGCAACAGCAGTTTGTGCTGTTGACTACTGGTTAATATGTCTTACACAAAAGAATTCCAGAGTCAAATTCCCATATTCATTAATCAATTTCTTAAAAGCATTTTCCTAGATGGGGAGTTTATTCTTTTGAATTTAACTATAGGTTAAATGCTGGAAGTTGATCCATCCAAATGGCTAGAACTAGTATTTTAGGAAAAATCCCAAATACTTCTCACACACACACACACACACACACACACACACACAACACACTTGTGCAACAAGTTTGTTTATTTTTCTACAGTTCAGAAAAAAATAATATTATATATATTTTTTTTTACATATTTGAAGGTTTTTTGGGCTGTAGGTATGTTTTTTCCTGGAAAAGAGCAGATCATTTATACATTAAATAACCGGATCTGACAAGACACTCGCCCACCAACCAGCAATGCCGTATGGTCTCATTAAAGCTGAAAACACATGGCTTATTGCTCAATAGGTGACTGCATACAGTGAATAGTATTTGCAATTATATAATAATTATATTTCCTATATTTCTACTATGTTATACTGTCTTATGACAGATACATTCAGGTTATATTTGTACACGTAAACAAATATTCAATTATACAAAAAATATACTTTATCCGCTCTTTTAACTTTCCCATAATACTATTTATTTATTCATTAGAGGTTTTGTGTCTGTAATTTGCACTCACTGATGAGTTTACAAAACATTAACTCAAAAGTAAACTTCACAATTCGCAGTACTTTATGAATATTTACACACCAGCCAAAACAAGAAATCTGCATTCAAGTATTCCATCAACCTATGAATAACTTGCTTATTAAATTTACATCAAAGCATGTGAGCAGTTCAGAATAATTCAGCCTACTGTCATTTTGCCTTTTTAAAATGAAAAGCACATTTTGAATCATAGTATGGAAGCACAGAGCTGCCATTAAGGCAAAAGTAATTAGTGTTGTATCACTTTATAACATAACTTTATTGTAAGTACATGCTTTTCATATTTGTCTGATATAGTATTACATTGTACATATTTATCATGCAAAAAAACTAAACAAATAAAACAATAAAGGTCTTACAATATAATGTTAATATTGCAGTAACATGATAATCATCATAAAGAGATTTATGCCAATATATTATTTGAACAGTACAGTTTTCATGTTAAAACATGATAGCTCTTATTGTTAGAACATAATATATGTTACTTTACAACACAATGAAATTGATGCTGGAGATAACTGGTTAAGTGTGCCTGCCTGCAGGAACTGATTAAGTTATATTTCTTGCTTGGATTGAACCACGGAGAGGGTTTGCTGTAATTCAACAGCTTGGACAGTGTTGTGATAATCAAGTGTAGACTGAGAAGGATCTTAAAACACTGTGGGCAGTACAAGAGGAAGAATGAGTCTGATCTGATTGAGGTGGCAGCGTTTCTCATTGATCAACTGGAGGAGCCCTGGAAGCTCCATGGATACAGACTACACCACCTGAACTGCATGCAGGTGGGTTGTGCTGTCACAGACACATACAGGGCTGAGCAAAAGCAAAATGCCCAAAAATTACTCCCAGTTAATGTGGCATCGGGACTCCTATGGCTGACTGAAGGTTTTTGATTATATATAGATGTAGAAATAATTGCATTTTTCATCCAACAAGAAAACATTGTCCCAACAATATCTTTGTGACGTTTGCACAATAAATGGTCGCCTTCATTCAATAGAAATATTACATTCTAACAACATACGTTTTTTGTTATAATGTGATGAATAAGTATGTTGTTCAAGCGTGAAAAGTATTTGTTATTAACATGAAAGTATTTTTTACAAACAGAACAATAAAGTTTACACATATAAGATGATATAGCTCTATTTTTATTTTTGCCTGGGTGGCAGTGTAAAATTTGATGTTATACAAAAACTGGTAGAGATAAACTGTAAGACTAGTTGGAGCTAAGTGTACTATAGGTTAGGTGAGAAAACATATAAAAAATAGCAAACAAAAGAAGATTTTCATTAAACATATTGTAACACGCTAATATCTAACAAACATGTGATTACATTAGTTAGGACACTAATTATTTGATAGAAAAAAACCCCAGAAAAAAACAGTTTGAGGCACTTGAAGCATTGACCAAGCAGAGTTGAATAAATTTTCATCCATGCAGACAGAGTGTCTGCACAATATAGCATGGGATTATAGTGTTATCATGAGGTATTCAATATTACATTAATTACTCCTATTTATACCTCACGATGATGAAATGAAACTGAAAATACCAAAATCTATTCTCAGATCAGCATTTTTTTTATTAGTTTTGCTTGGAACAAGTAAGAAAAATATAAACATGCTCTTTATAATCCCGTATGTTATAGTATTATAAATGATCAGTAGATAATTTCCTAATTTCTATCATCAAATGATTAAATTCACACCAAGGCCAAATAATAGAAAAACCTGTTTGTTCTGAGTATTTGCTCCCTTTTCCCCTCTTTTTACACACAGCTGTACCCCCTTGAAGGCATTCTTCGCGTCCCATGCTGGTCGTTAATCAGCAGGAGGTCACACAGACCCTTATTTTATTCAGTGAAATCATTGGGTTTACCAGGGGATCTTGTTATCACCAAAACAGCAAACACACTGGCCACCTGAGCTACTAATGACCTTCGCCCTGGGTTTAAGTGAAAAAAGAGAAATCTAAGTGTTTCCAACAGTAACCCCTCGGCTAGCAGGGAAACTGCCAACATTTTCTGTAATTACACCTGCTCTTTGGGTCTCACCCTGGTTTCAAATGAAGGCCCCCAGTGGGCAAAGGCATGCAAAAAGTCTGCTTTAGACACTGGGATTAGGTTACACTGAAGAAGTTTGCTATACCTCAATGTTTAGTGACACTCCAGGCAGCATGGAGACCATTCAAAAGATTTCACGATTATCTAACGTGGCAGCTTCCTGTCCATGAGACCATGGAGTTAAATGTCAAACTAATAAATGGGAATAAAATCAGTTTAATTTGGCTGACATCGGCCGTACAAACATTCCTTTCCACGCAAACAAATTCAAAAGTAAAATATAGCCTACCCTCTTACACCATCAATGCTGCAGGCTTTTTTTTCGAGAACTCTGGTCTTCTTTAGTTAAAGGCTCCAAACACCTTAAAGTTCATACAGCACTGTTCTCTCAGTGATGGAGCTCTCCCAAGCCTTCGCAGCCTGCTTTTTAATCGCTGCATCTTCAGGCAGCTCTCTATAGCTGAGAGCAGCACCAGTGAGGCCCGGCTCGTCGATTCTATTGAACCGGCTTGGCGTGTCACAGCCGGTAAAGACCTCTTGATTGACTCCTGCTTGGATAGCATGTCCAACTGCATACATTAGTAATGCTGAGGGTTCAATAGATAGATGGCTCGGACAGATTGATGCAGGCAGGAGGCACATTTACCACTGTGTATGGAACTAGAGAAGAACTGAACTTAAAGGAAGGCGGTTAGAGGTTGCTGTTCAGGCTTTCTGTGTTTTACTTCAGCAAAAGTCCTGTGTTTCTTTTCATTTTTACTATAGTTATTCATTTATTATAAAATTTCAAGTATGCATGAATAGTTTAGCAGCTGGGCCTCTGGTGGGTGCTCTAATTTAAATCCCTAATTGGCAGCCTAAATATGTTGCTCCCAATATCCCCTCTTGTT
Source organism: Fundulus heteroclitus (assembly GCF_011125445.2). Classification (NCBI taxonomy): domain Eukaryota; kingdom Metazoa; phylum Chordata; class Actinopteri; order Cyprinodontiformes; family Fundulidae; genus Fundulus; species Fundulus heteroclitus. The sequence goes on from NC_046381.1 coordinate 35,630,078, forward strand.
AACAGGAGTGCAGCCAGGCATTACAGCCAAAGGAATTTAGACCCTTGTTTGCAGAAAGTTTTCACTGGATGTAGTAAATTTTGGAGGTAATTTTCTAGCCCCAAAGCATATTCTACAGCATATTTTGTCTCCACTGGCCAACTGTGCAAAAATAATAAAACAGAGCTGGAGGTGATGCTAAATGAAATAAATATTCAATACGGTGGAGATTGCAGACCTATTTTGTAAAAAAAGGATAGATAATATGTCCGCATACAAGCATGTGTCAAAAAAGTGGGGCTATGATGCTGTTTCTTTACAAACCGAGACCATATATGATTCTCTTCATGAGACAATAGACAAAAATATGTGACCAATATTTTAGGTAAAACTAAGAATTCCACTTCTTTTTTGTGCCTTGTAAAAGAGTTTACACAACTTAGTCCTTACATATTTTGTCACAAGAGAGAAAGAAAACAGCATGTTATTTTTGGTGATTACCCGTGATTGTAAAGCGCAATAGAAGGAAAAGTGGAAAAATATGAGTCAATAGTTTGTAGGATCACCTTTCGCGTCAGAAAGAAAAGAAAAGTCTTTTGGGGTATCTTCACAGCAGCTTGGTGCATCAAGAGACTGAGATCTTTGAGAATATTTTCTTGCAAAGCAGGTCAAGCTCAGTTAGATCGGATAGAGGACATATATGACCATCAAATTCCTACCTCAGACACCTTGTAGGATTTAACCCTGGACTTTAACTGCAGCAATCTATCACATAAATATGCCGTGATCTGCAACTACCTATTGTATTTGTATGTAAGATAAACCTCCAACCCGTCTCAAGTCTTTTACAGCCTCTAACAGGTTTATTGCTCAGTATTTACTAAAGGATGTTCCTTTATTGTGAGATCAAGTCAGAAATGTCTTTTATCACCGCACTATTGTTTACAGACATATAGTATATCCTCATACTCTGACACTGACAGAATCAAAAGGAGATGATGGCATGCTACACTTATGGTTCAAGTTTAGCTTCAGGACTGTCTCATGTGCAAAAGCATTTTTCACTTTAATCATATCAAACATTGGAAACGCCGTGCCTTCGAGCTGATAGCAGTCGCTATTCATATTTCAGAGCATAGTTAGTGTTAGAGGTTATTTAGATCATCCATCTCCCTGTTGCTGCTGAAGACGAGCATCCCTGCAGAAATAATGTTGTCACCACAAGTGCCACCGTGGAGAGGCTGTGGTCAGGGTATGTGCAGTGTAAGATGCTCTCCTATAGTTTTATCTTCTGAAAAAGTCCATCCATTCATCCATCCATCAACTTCTGCTCATTTGAGATTGGGCCGCATGGGGCAACAGGTCTGGGAGGGAGCCCCATGCGTGTCTCTCCTTTGCAACATCATCCAGCTCATTCAAGGGGACCTCAAGGCGTTCCAAGGCCAGACAGGATATTTAGTCCCTCCAACAAGTTCTGGGTCTTTCCCAGGGTCTCCTCCCAGTGGAGCATACCCAGAAAACCTCAGAAGGGAGATGCTCAGAGGGAATCCTGAAAGCAGCTGAAGCAGGGTCTGTCCTTTAAGCTCCCCCGGATGAGCTCCTTACCCTATCTCCTTACCTTATTTCTAAAGATGTCCTGTAACTTCTACATGTGTCCCTTGCCCAACACACCTGAATCAAAAGGGTAAACTACCTCACTAGCATGCAGTCACGTTCAGCAGAAGTCTGCTATTGAGCTCGTATTGGAGTCAGGTGTGTTAAAGCAGAGACACATCTAAAAGCTGCAGGACACTGGACCTCAAGCACTGGTGTTTGAGAGCACCAAGTACAGCCACCCTTGAGAGGAAACTGATTGCAGATGAAGCCTTCGTCCACCTGTCCATCTCCTGTTCCATCCTATCGTCAATTTTGAACAATAGACCAAGATACTTAAACTCCTCCCTTTGAGTCAGAGACTGACCCCCAACCTAGATGGGACAATCCACCTTTTTCCAGTCGAGAACCATAGCCTTAGACTTAGAGGAGCTGACTCTCATCCCGGCCACTTCACACTCAGCTGAGAACCGCTCCAGTGCATACTGCAGGTGATGGCCTGAAGATGCTAACAGAACCACGTCACACTTGACAAGCAAAAAAGATTGTGAGGTTCCCAAATCAGACACCCTCCTCTCCACCACTCTGCCTTCAGATCCTGTCCATGAACACCACAAACAGGATCAGTGACAAGGGGCGGCCCTGCCAGAGTCCAACACACACTTGGAAGAGGCTCTGCTTTGTGCCAAGGATACGACACAGCTTTTGCTTTGGACATGCAAGGATTGAACAGACCTTAAAAACCACCCAAATGCCCTATAGCCCCACAGCACCCTCCACAAAATGATTTGGGGGACACGGTCAGGCGTTCTGCAAATCTACAAGTCACATGTAACCCGAAAAAAGCATACTCCCATGACTCGATCTGGTCCATTGCTCCACGGCCAGGACAAAAGGCACATCGTTCATCCTAGATCCGAGGTTCGACTATCAGTTGAAGTCTCCTCGCCAACATCCCGGAGCAGGGGTCTAAGTGGACATTTTTATGGCAGTAAAAAGGGTATCCATCACCACAAATTATTCATGAAATAAAAGTCAACTTAAATATATTTATTTCTGTAAACACAATGAATGAATGAACAATGTCGGCTCAAAAAGAATAACTCAAAGTATCAAATTCATTTATGAAGTTGAATAAATAAATGGATAATGGGCAAAACCTAGGACAGCGTTTTAGAGAATTTCCAAGTTTATTTCCTGAAAATATGTGAAATTATATTAGTTCTGTATTTTTTGTTGGAAATTTACTCCTCCTTTTTTTCCTTTCATCTACAATGGCCCTAAACAAACAAAAGAACAGGCAGAACAACATTGTGCATGCTTTTTAAATAACCAAACAGTATATTAAAATTAAAATAAACTATAACATGAAACCCATCAACACTCTGCTCTAAATAAGTTCAATACAAATAAATATTTAGCAGTAATATAACAATAAATGTCATGGTTAGGGATTCCACAACCATTATCATTACCTGGAAGAAGAGGAGGGGGAGAGAGGGGAAAGGTGGGGGCTTGTGCATGCTGCGGATCAGGTTCTGGAAAGAGCTCTGACAAGAACCCTGATAAATGCTCACCAGATATCACAAGACTTTTTTGTGGGAAATTGATGACAGAGAAGGTCATTTTTAAGTATTGGTAAATAAAAAAGGTGACTTTTCTCATCCAGCCGAAAACAACAGGTGCTTGAGCACCATTAGGGGTCTATCTATGCACATGCCTGCCCCAGTGTATGCTGAGAAGTGTGATCCCTGGATAATAGGAACTCTCCTCTTTAATCTTCAGTTTACAAACAAACCAAATGAATCCGATGTTAAATGAATAAGTACCTGGGCACACCTGCCATTTATTTTCCTAAAAGTAAGCAGTTAAAAAAAAAACATTTTTTTTACCTGCTTATTGTCAGGTGAGACTAGATAGTTGGATGGGGATGACGGGTTTAATTGGGAGAAAGTTGAAGAGCTCTGTCTCAAGAGAGCTGTTGCTGAGATCTTACACCTCTCCCTGCCCAGGATGCACTTCGGGCCAGGTGGCAGACGGTAGAGAAAGCAATTAGCAGATAGCATGTTAGCAAGCATGCTGATTCGCTTTAAGCCACTGCAGAGCTGCCAGCTGCACATCAGTAGGGTGGAAGAAATGTGTATGTGCCTGTGGAGTTGTGTCTTTCAAAAAGATCAGAGACAGTATTGTCTTTATGTGTAATTATCCATTATGTCAACAAGAACTGACTCTACTTTTTCCAGCCACCCTTCTATTTCTATTCTATTTTTTTAATGGATAATTAAGCTGTAAATGCCTCTGAAGCAGCTGCCCTTTCCAACCTCCAACACTCGCTCCGCTTGCCTCTCGCAACCCCAGTGCTTTTTACACACATGCTGAATGCCGACACGTGCAAAAAAAAAAAGTGCTTATTAGCTCACCATTTGACCCAATTGGCTTGTGTATGAAAACACCTGGGCTAACATGTAGATTTAATTGCTTCACTTAGTTAAAACACTTAGAGACCATGTTGACTTTAGTCTGCTCAATTTGTTGGGATCAGCAGCTCAGCTCATCAGTGATGTTGAGATCTTGCATTGAGGGTAATTGCTATTAATTAGTGGTTTGTACACTTGGCTTTGATGTTGCTCTGAGCCAAAAGAAGTGAGTTCTCGGATGAAGTTGGTTAAGCAGAAATAGGTCATTTGGAACACTTTTAGATCATTCCAGGCACTGTTAAAGTGGCGCGCCAGACATATGGAGTCTTAGTGAAAAGTATTTGCATCGGTGTGTACGGAACATTTTAAAACAGCAAATCTATATTAAATCTATATTAAAAAAATTATATATATATATATATATATATATATATATATATATATATATATATATATATATATATATATATATATATATATATGTATGTATATATATATATATATATATATATATATATATATATATATATATATATATATATATACGTTTACTGTCTCACAGGGAGCAGTGTAAATATGCCACTCTAAGGAAATCAGTCAATGCACATGTCATTTATAGCAGTTTCATGGAGTCATATGTTATGTCATATTGTGATTTATCCCATCTATATGCCATAGATATTGGACTTTTCAGGAACATATGTCCTGTTTGGATTTTACCTAAACAAAGGTTTGGTTACATTTACTTTGAAACATTTTTAAATGTGTCAACCTTTCAGCTACATTTGCGCTACATTGTGTGATTTCAGACTCATATGGCTCTTGGTCATGTCACCCTGTCCAAGCTTTACGTGATGAAATATTGATAGAACAAAATAAACTCAAGCTTGTGTAGCGGCCTAGTCAAAGTCCAGACTTACATGCTGTGACATAACTTTAAGCGGGTCATTCATGCTCAACTTAGCCTCCAATGTAGCTGATTTTAATTCTTTCTGCAATGGCAGTGGGCCAAAATTATTCCACAGTGCTATTAAAGACTTATAGCCAGTTATTATAACACTTGATGCCGCAAAGGGTGACAAGCAGTTATTTCGTTTAAGGGGCAAGTGCTTTTTCACAAGGTGCAAGGTTGGTCTGGACTGCCTTCTGTGTGTATTATGAGCACCATTTAGGTAAAAGGCTATTTTTAGAGCACTGTATGGATATGTATCACTATGTTTGATGAAAAAATGTTAGTAATAAAGTACATGGCAAAAAAAACATACATGGGTACTGAATGAAAATATGAAGGACCACACCTTGATACAAAAATCAATGAACCTTTTGTGTTTTAAAATTGCTCATGCAGTCAGTGATCAATCTCCTCGGGTTTTCTGCCACTTAGTGAGATGTAAGTATACTGTTTATGGCCATAACCCCAGTGTGAGGCCAGGAAATGATCTTACACCGGGAATATGGAATAACTTTGTGTTGGCTCTTTTTTTTTTTTTTCGCTAATTTCACATAGAGAGCGGGAGAAGCTGTTTTCTCCAGCTACGTGTCCGTCAGAATCCCATTACCGGAGACGTCGTAGACAAACTGCTCCAGGTGTGGAAAGACTCAGCGGGCACGGCTCGACCAACACAAACACATAAAACACATTTGCACCTGTCCCAAACATCTCATCGAGGACCTTTATTGAATATAAACTTTTGTGGAGTCTTTTTAATGCCATGTTTTTTTTTTTTGTTTTTTTTTTAAACCCGTAATATTCTACTGGTTGTGCAATTTGAGCTCCCTCCCTCCCTCATGGGGAGTTTCATGAATACATATCAGGATCTTTAGCTCGGTGGTGGCTGTAACGCCTTGAGCGATTTCACTTTGAGAGTACCGCACAAAAACAAAGACACCTCAGCAATGTGAATATTCATGAATCGGGTATGCAGGAGCGGTTTAAAAGGCAGACTAAAAGGTGAATAGAAGGAAGAGACACGAGGAGTATGATACAAATGGCAACGGCAGTGCAGTGGCTCTCTTTTAAAGAAAAAAATTGAAGACCTAAAGCCCCGTGGGAAACTGGCTGTTACGATACTGTTAAACGGGCCGTCTGCTCCGCCCTCCCCCTGAAAGCGCTGCTGGCCTCACCCTACAGTTCCGTTCGGGGAGCGGCTGCGTGATTGGAAACATAACGGCACCGGTGGCTGTGAGACCCCGCGGGCCTCACCGGCGGCCTCCATCGTTATGCCGAAGGCGCTATCGTTTCTGGACGCTGATTAAAATGTTGCAGATGTTGAAAGAAGCTGAAGGTTAAACCACAAAGGGTGCATGAGCAGCCCTCTGCACGCGCGTAAACACCCGTTTTCACAAAATCCGACATCCGCAGCAGAGAGAGGAGAAAGCCCAGAGATAGGGCCGCGGGGGGGTGGAGCCGACGCTCGTCTCGCCTCGACTTCATCTGCTCAACCGGAGCAACTTTTTTTTCCTCAATCGTGCCCACTATTTCTAAGTGTTAAATTAATATAACTTTGATAGCTGCAGGGGATTTAGTCCAGCAGCACCAAAGATTGTCACAGGCAAGGTGACCTTCAGCAGGGACTCCAAAAGGTGACTAAGATCAGAAATGAAGCCCACTTCTTCAAGTTATTTATTTAAACAAGGCCCAGAATCTAGATTTGATGGAAGTATGGAAAAGGCTTTGACATTAGTGGGTATATCACATCCAATCACAACAGCCATATTAAATGTCTTCAAATATGTGAGCGCCAATATTTTTATGTGGACAAGTAATAAATCTCAAAATGTCAGCGGACAAATGTGGACAGCTGAAATGAATGCTACAGCCTGCTTTCTGTATCTGTTTACCTTTGGTGAAACTGTGATTTTATTAATATGGATCAGGGAAGGGACGTTTGAGCTTTGCAGAGAACGCCAGTAACATTAGAAGTGTTGCTGTCAGAGTCGGAGCCAATATATTTGCATCGTTCTGGCAGTATTGGTCAGCTTTAGCTTGGATTGCATTTCATCAAACGCGAGTCCTTTCCTTTCACCCCCTCAATTCCTGCTGGGCTTAGTTTCCTGAAGTTTTAAATAAAACACAAGAAACAGAGCTGTTCTTCACCAACTACACAATACAACCTGAAAGGTGGACTTGAAATAAGGAGATGCTGAAATGCTGAACTTCAGTAGTTCTTAATTGTGAGAATACGGTACATGGCTCAAAAAAACTATTTCACAGTTAAGGACGGCCCGTGGTGCAGAGTTAGAGAGGGCGCCCCATATATGGAGGCAATTAGTCCTCGACACAGCCGTCCGGGGTTCAATTTACCACCTTGGGACCTTTGCTGCATGCCTTCCCCACTTCTCTTTCTGCCCGTTTCTTGCCTGAACACTGCAAATAAAGGCCACTAGTGCCACAAAAAGCTTTAAATTCTTTTAAATAAATATCTGGAAATGATGGCATACGTATGTGAATAAAATTGCTGCCCATTCCGCTTTGCAAAGTGGAATAAAGTTCAGTCAGGTTGGAGTAAAACAGCTATTTTAATGTCAAGCTGCATATTCCCCAAATTGATTCTGGTCTGGACTTTGAGCGGGCCATTCTAACACATGAAAATACTTTAAAGTAAACCAATCCATTTAAAGCCTCTCAGCATTTTGTGGTAGTTGCCCTGTTGGAAGATAAATGTTAGTCTCAAGTCCATCTTTAGCAGGTTTTCATTTGTCACAGTTCACTTTGGTGTCTTAAGACCAGAGAATCTTCTTCCATGACTTTACTGCTTCCCTATTGATGCAAACTTTAAAAGGGACACTTCATACTCTGCAGTTCTTCATTTTCACATGGAAATACTTCAGTTGTGTACTATATAAATTGGAACTGCAATGTTTTGTTCTGAAATCCTCATTAAAGTTATCCCCACTTTCCCCCTTTTTACCCATTTTCTGAGGCATATATAAGAGCAACTGTTAAATCTAAAAGAGCCCCTTCCAGGTCACAGACCGTTCCACTTCACACCTTTCGGCCATTTCTGTAGCATGCTGGACAGAACATTTTGACTTATCTACTTGTAGCTACATCATCCTTCAGCTTGGATTACAACCTTGCTCAGAAAAATAAAGACGGCGGATTCATGAAATTGGCAAGCCGGACCTCCATGACCTTGTTTAGCCGTTCTGCAGCAAATACAGCGACATAATAGTTATAAAAATACATAACAGAAGACAGAGGAAACTGAATGGTTTGAAAAATATGAGCAAAACAGATTATAAATATACCTATACAGTACCTGGAAAGACTATATTCAAATATTCTGCGCTGCTAGAGAGTCCAAGATCACAACATACCTGAACAATGCAAATAAAGGCCGCTAGTGCCACAAAAAGCTGATCAGGGCAACATTTAGTTACCCTGATCAGCAAACCAGGGCAAATAAATGATTTCAGGTCTGTTGCTTTACCTTCACTAACTATGAAGGTATTTGAGAAAATAGTTAAAAACCTGGTGCTATCATCTATAGAGGGAAAACGTGACACCCTGCAATTTGTCCATCGAGCGGGAAGGGGAGTAGAGGATTCAAAGATTTTCTTATCTTGAAAAGTTTATATAAGCATTTAGACAAACCAAAATCTCATACTAGGTTTCTGCTTGTAGACTTTTCCTTGGCTTTTACAATGCAACCGCATACTTTAATAGACAAGCTGCTGTGTGATTTAAACTCTCCTCACCAACCTGTTTTATGGATTTTAGATTTTTGTAACTGCTAGAGGGTAAACGCTCATTTCCCAGACTCCTTCTTTCTCTCTACAGGGTCACCTCAAGGGTGTGTCCTTTCACCCCTTCTTTTTATGATGTACACAAATGGCTGCATAAGCACCCAGGAGAGCAGCTATTTGGTGGAATTATCTGATGACACAGCGTTATTGTCACTCCTCCGAGGTCCAGTATCTGACCACAGGAATGCTCTGACTGATTTTATCTCATGGTGTGATTACCATTTCCTTGCCTTAAATGTATCTAAAACCAAATAATTAATTATTGACTTTAGTCAAAATAGAGATACTGCTTCAGAGAGCATCATACATAACAAAAAGGTGGGAATTGTTGGTTTCACAATTTGACAGTCAAAGACAGAAATAGCGTTTAACAACATTGTAAAAATCTGTTCTAAAATTATCGCCGTAAAACAGAGAGCCCTTAATGTCTTCTGCAACCAGCAAATAGTTGGGAAGACAGCAAGTATCCTAGCCTCTCCGGGTCATGCTCTGGCAGGTGAATTTTCTCTGTTGCCTTCTGGGCGTCGTTAGGCTCTTCCCGTGTGTAAGACAAACCGCCACTCCAAGTCTTTCATCCCTCCCGCAATCAAGCTTTCAAACTGTGTGTAGGGTTTTTGGAGATTTGAACATCTGCACACACTGACTGCTTGTTGTGAATATTGTGTGACTGTTGCAAACTGGCTGCTCTTGAAGTAATTGCACCTTATGGAATTAATAAAGTTGATTGAATTGAATTGAACAAAATGTATTTAAGGGGTCAAAGAGTGCATTTTCCATATGTCCTCCTTGCACATGACTTCTTATGGCATTCTTTAGATAATGGGTTTCTTCTTGCTGCTCTTTTCCTTAAAGCTCAGAATCTTGGAGTGCATGACCAATAGCTGTTACATCAAGAGTTACTTCCACCTCAGCCGTGGATTTCTGCAGCTCCTGCAAAGTTACAACTTCCATTTTATGCTCCATTTTAGGATGATATATTGAAAAGTTTTCTGTGAGAAATTCAAAGGTTCTGTTGTTTTAATATTTTGTAACTTGACCCTGATTTAAGCCTCCACACCCTTCTCTCTGACCTATTTGCTGTGCTCTTTGTTCTTCATGATGCCGTTTGTTCTTTAGTAAACCTCTAACAAACCGCCATCCCAGACCATTTGGATTCATAGTGAAGATAAAATTCCCACAGGTCACTTCTGAAGCCAATCATCTGCACTGGATCTTTTTTTTTTGTGGTACCAAAGTAAAGGGTGGCCTGGGGGTGAAACCAAATAAACTTCACATTTTACAGATATTTTTTTAGTTCTATGCTGTTTTATTTCAGGAAAAAAAAATATTTCCAGTGAAATATGTAGAGCTTAGTGGTGGCGCTTTGACAAACGTGAAAAAGGGTCTGTATGTAACACAATAAATAGCAAAATATATGAAGAAAAGGAAAAAATAGCTGCATTTTCCTAGTCGTTCTTTTATGCTCTTAATCCAAGGGGCTATAAATGTGTTATTATGAAATGCCCTAATGGAGACTATATGTGGTGTGAGAGCACAGGACTAGGGAGTGGTGTAAAACAGTTGAAACCAAGACATTAGAAATTAAATCTGCTAATAGATAACAAATGGCTGTTTTAAAGCCAACACATTGCGCACAATGCGTTAAGATGAACCGTTATTTGATATGGTATATCATTGCTCAACTTCTAATTAAACATAAAACCAGTAGAAAATAGCTATTATATTTTATTAAAACTTAAGTGTTGTTTTCTTCAACACTCATTCATGTTGACATCTAACTGCTGCCTCAAAGTTCTCCGTTTGCCTAAGAGCACCTCATGAAGCACGAGCCTCATAAATTAATGGAGCAGACAGATATCCCCTCGGATTCGTCTGGCTACGGCGACAGCTGAGTCTGCTGAGTTTATTGTTAATCAGAGTCTCCGGTGAAAGCGGGATGCGAGCGAGGATTTAGCGCACCTTAAGGGAGTCCCTCCTCCCATACCGAGGATATGCCTGTGAGATCTCATCCCATGTTAATTTGTCACAGAGGAGGTATTCTCACTGTTGCTCCCTGCAGCCCTCTAGCTAACTCTAAGCTATTCATTGTCTCGTACGGCTACAGGCCTTTTCTATGCCTTCATTCTCTGAGAGCTTGTTCCGCAATTCATGTCGCCTTGTTTCCCCGCGCCTCCGCCTCGCTCTGCCTTGGTTGTTTTTCTCCCGCACCCCTGTTCCCTCTCCTTTTGACTGTGACAATTATGCGTCCTCCTGTGGGACAATTAAAAAGGAGCTGGCTTCGCCGGCGAAAGGGAGAAGACAAAGGAAAGGGATCGAGGAAATAATGATGCCAGATTTGTTTGTGCAGTCGCCCGTCTCCTTTGAACCGGCACCTCTTGAAGTAGCTGCTGTTTGTTCCAGCGGCCACCTCTTTGTCAAGGACGCTCTGCCTTTCAGCGCCGCTGTCCGACAAAATAAATAAAACCGCTCGTCATTCGGAGATGCAAAACTCCCCAACCCCCCCGCCCCATCGACGTGGTTGTCCTCTTTCATCCCCATCCTGAACGCATCTTCTTCCTCTTTGACAGGTGCAAGTGCAATCTTCACGCCAACAGCTGCGTGTTTGACAAAGAGAAGTTGAGCTGCGAGTGCGAGCACAACACCACGGGGCCCGACTGCGGGCGCTGCAAGAGAAATTACCAAGGGCGAGCGTGGAGTGCTGGCTCCTACCTGCCCATTCCCAAGGGCACGGCTAATATCTGTGAGTACAAACAGGCACTCGCACCCTCATCAATTCACAAACACGTTAGCTCACTAACAGGTGATGAGTTGCACGTTCACGTTTTTTTCCTTCTGCAAGATGTTGTGACATGACAAAGCTGTTTCAAAAATACGTGGGCCAACATCATTATTGTTTTAATCTATGGACGGCATTTTTTTTTTTTTAATCTGCCAATAAAACTTGATCAGTTTCATTCAAAACTTAGTAAGCTTGTGATAATTTTCTCACTTTTTAGTGAGTCAGTTAGAAAAGACAACCTTCCTGGGGAAAATCGACATTGAATCGACATTGTTGCCTTCGATCTAAACGTCACGAAGTAATGGTTGACAGGTGAAAGACGAAGTGAAGTCTACCTTAACACATTTACTGCATACATCCCATTGAGAAACTGCGTCAAATATTATTATACAAAAGGCATCGCATGGTTGCAAAAAGAAAATGTAAAGTGAGGTTAAAATGTGTTTTTGTGTGTTTGTACCACATTTAATAAGTGTTGGAAGCAGAAGCAGAAGAGAAAAAGTAAAATAAATAATTTTTGGCAACAAAAGTTGCTCTGTGGCCAGCAAGTGTCCCAGCATTCCCTTAAATGCAGAGTATGTTTAATGAACATACTACATTTTATGCTGAATTAAAACAAATCAGAGCTAAAGGGTTAATAGTGGATTTCTGCTTATGATGAACTGATGATGCAGAATCTTGTTAATCAGGGTAATTTGCCTTAAAACAACTGTAATAATGAGAATTGATCGCAAGTATGTTTGCCAAATCCTTGATTTGATCTTGAGAGCCACAGTTAAAGAAAATCTAAGCATAACGATACCAAAATGTTCTTACTTGTCATTTGTGGGATCATATTTTACTGAAAAAAACTCACCCTGACGTGGAGGAGGGAAAATGAGCTTTTTACCAGCACGACAAAATTAGAGTTTACAGTATAATGATCTCCATTTCCTTTCTTTCCTCCCCGGAGCTCTTGCTGTCTACTATTTTGTTCCCTCAGAGAAAAATAACATTTGCTCTTCCATCAATGCGAACAGAACAAGGACACGGTGTCAGACTGCATTCTCCACATCCAGTAGTTTGGTGCTGCTAAAGTGAGGGGAGACCACTTTATAAGTACTTACGTAGAGAGCTTTTTCTATCAGTCACAAATGAGGCCAATTATGGTCTCGGTGCAAACACTCTGATTAATAGATGATCTGCTTCTTAGTCACAGCACAACTTGTGTGTAGATTTTGTCTTGTGTGGGTGTTTGGTTGGTGGATAAATACAAATGCAGCTCCAGATATGGGAATATCACAAAAAACGTTTTTTGGCACTCGTTTGAGAAAGTGAAACATAAATTTTATACAGATTCATTATACATAGTGATGTATTTCAAGCCTTTTATATCTTGTAACTTTCAGAAATATGGCTTACAGATAATGGAAACTCAAAATTCAAATGTCAGGCTTCTGAAAAGTATGTTAATTTCTATGCACTCAATTCTCAATAAAAAAAAAATAATCTCAAGTTTGGGCAGGACTGTTTTTTTAGTTAATATTTAGTAAGAATTTTGGATTTTGAATTAGAGTTCATCAAATGTCTAAATTCATTTAAAAAACTGTAAAAGTTGTCTTCAGTTTAGAATCAATGGCATGCAATACATGTCAATTTTAGAATAAGAAAATATAATCATTCCTTTCTAGTCCAACAATGGGGATATTTGGATGTGAGAAAGACACAGACAGTTACACACAATTATTAGGCAAGGCAAGGCAAGTTTATTTGTGTAGTACATTTCAGTAACAAGACCATACATAGAGCTGTGATGCTGTACTTGTTTGAAAAAGAAGAAACAATAATAATCTAGTCTAATCTAGTTAGTTCTAAAGAAGATAAATATTTTAGAAGATAAAATAATGAATACAATGATAAATGTTGAACAATTATTGATATAGCATGCTCAGGTATACTACATTTTAGAGTTGTTAGCAGTTAAACTGCAAAAACAGTGCTACTTAAAATAAGTCAAGAATTCTTGAATATGATCAAATTGTCTTGTTTTGACAGTAAAATCGGCCAACGGTGTAAGCAAAATATTACTAAGCAAGAATTTTTAAAACTAGTAAATTATTCTAAATGCTGTGTGCCTTCAAACTAAACTAGACAACCTGTCCAAAATGAAAGAAAAATTGTGCTTCTAACAAGCAAAGATTGCTTTCCTTAAGGAATGTTTTGTTAGAATGAATATTACACCTCCTTGATTAAGCTTTAGATTAATCTTAAGTTATTTATCCTTTACTTAAGAAATGTTGATTTATTACAAGGGAAGAGACTCTGATATGTACAAAATGTTTACCCATAATGAGTGTTTTGCTTTCTTGACCAAGCATATTTCAATAATTATTTTCTTACTGCTTAATATTTTAAAGCTTAATTTAGTTTTTCCCATCAACCAAAAAAACTTACAACTGGACAAATTTTCTTAAAACTTAATTGTTCTGCAATTTGTCTTAAATAATCTGTCGTCAACATAAAATAATTACTTCCAGGTTTGACTGGTCGATATTGTATTTTTTTTTTTTTTTTTTTTTTTTGCATCTTGGATTCTACTGCGGTCTTAATACTGAAAAACAATTAATCGTTTGTGTGTTTAGCAATTGAATAAAGGTTTGATAAGTCTAAACCTGTTTTTAAACAGTCATTGTTGAGTTTGGGTGTGAAATCTAGGCATTTTAGATTTTGAATGATAAAATACCTTCTAGACTCATTTGAAATGGTTAACTACCCATTGGCTTAGCAACAGCTGGAAGCTACGATGCCAATGCCACCTTGATGCAGTTATCTGCTTTACAGCTATTCATTATTGTTTTTTCACATTTTTTTTTCCAAATCATTCTTATCTTTTCTGATGCAGTTTGTTTTCTACTGAATACCCAAAATGTTGACAAGAAAACAATTTATGATTTACTGAGGCTTCTTCAATGCTTTTACATAACCATGTGTTGTTAGGCTAACATAAGTTTATATTAATCACCTCCTTCAAAAAAACAAGGATACAACTCAAGACATATTTCTTTCCTTGTTTTAAAATAAGAGTCTCCGCATGGATCTAGCAAGTCAAGCTTAGAGGGCAAGTTTGGATTTTTGGGAGTGATGTTTCTGTGCCATCACAATTATTAATAATTAAATAAAACAGAGAAAGGCTAACAGCTGGTCAGTTTAGAGACTCAGTTGAAAATAACTCAAGATGAAAATGTTTATTATTATAAAAAACTTTCCACTGTCGGTTCATGCTTGCTCGGTATGAGGGATTGCTGCAAAGCCATGGACAATTCAGACGACTGTCCCTGTGGCTCTACGCTCCTTCAGGAGGAGTGAATGCTGCTTGTGAAGACTTTCATGCAATCAACTGGTTTCCATTACATAGGAAATTTTATAATAATAATCTGACCCAAACTGTATAATCTGATTGAATTTGACTTTGGAAAGAGCCTTGAGATGACATGTTTCTTGAATTGGCGCTATATAAATAAAATTGAATGGAATTTAATTTAATTTAATTGAATACAGTAAGATGCACCACTATTATGTAGGACATTAAACATCTCATTTCTCAATTAATAAATTGATCTTGACTGCATTCTTTGATAACTAGGACCAAGAGGAATGTCTGTACTTGGAATCTCTCTGTATGATTCAATTAAATTTACTTATTTTGTAACTTGCCTTGAGACGACGTTTATTGTGAATTAGCACTATACGAATAAACTGAAACTGAATTAAATCTACACAATCAAAACAGACTGTCACAGTTTGTCACAGTTTATCTAGTTGAACAACATCTACTTAACTACATGAGTTTACATGTCAGTTCATGTCATTAGCAGCAACTCATCAGTTTCTCGAAGCCTGTCAAGAAGCAGGCACATTTTGGTTTCTACAAATGGCTGTTAGTAGAAATTCCTCAAAAGTTGTGATTTTCATAGCTATTCCAGGTCTCTTAGAGGTTTGAAAACTATCCCAGGCTCACGATCCGTTGATCGGACAAAATCATATAATCAGCATAGGTTTTGCAGAGTACGTAAAAAAGGACAAACATAATTAACTCTTGTGAAAGTGTAGACATTTCATAACTCTTAATATGCCATTGCCACGGTTTAATATTGTTGATTTTAATTGTTTTAAATAGCAAAAATCAGCTAAAACAGGGGCCCATTTGATTTGCTGGTAACCTTCCACTGCTCTGAGGATATCCCCATGTTTCTACACATTCTCTACGATATGACATCTGTCTACTATACAACATTAAATATTGTGCCATTTTTTATGTTATTACACCCCTACTTAATTATCCTTTCCTGACCATCGTCTTACAAAATCACCCAAGCAGAAGATCAAAAACAATTAGCATTCCTCCCTTATATCAGTTAGCAAAGTGGCATAGCTTCAGTTTCAAATATGCTCCCAACTTTCATCCCACCCTCCTGTCTCTTTATTACTGTGATTTCTGCCTTCCTGCCTGGGGACTCGCAGCTCTGCTACTGGCCACTGATGACTTATTCTGCCTCCCCAAGGATCCACGTTATGAGACTTAGGGAGGGTTAGTGAAATAGCCATTCCCAAAGCCTGGATTGACAGCACATTATTAGAAAAAGGTGACAGACACACATACATACACAGGTGCTCATGCAGACCTCCTAACAATGCATGCACACACCTTCATATCCACACAAGAGATGCACACACAAACTCCTTTGGCCCTGCTGGTGATGAAAAACAGTCCTGGTATAAAACGCATTATTATACTTTGTCTTGGAGGAGGAAAAATCCATAACGTAATAACGCTGTGAAAAATCTGTAGGAATGCAAGGTTTCCCTGCTGAATAGAGAAGAAAACACACAAAGCCAACAGAAAAATGCACCTTGTGCTGAGTTGTAATCTCGGAAAGTCTCCTAGTGTTTGCGCTAAAACCGAGTGAACATATGGCATCTTCGTCGAGGCAAATTTGTCAAAGATGAAAATGCAATTAAGATTTAATTTCTTCTTACTATGCCCATCATGTCGTCTGACGGGATAAGGAGGTCAATGAATCATCGTCTGGAAGGGGGTGTGGCGCTGGGGGTGTTAATGTGTCGCCTCATAATGGGGCTGTGTTTGGAGCGCAGAGGAATAAACGGGTATTTAAAGAGTGACAGGGAAAGAAACGGATGGCAAAGATGGAAGGAGGGGAGGCGGACATCACTCTCTGTCACAGCTAACTCGGCCTACTGGGGTGGGGGCTTTGTCTCCGTCTCTTTCCCGTTTCTCCGTCTATATTGCTTGCCCACTCCGCGCACACCCACCCTCCTCTCATGCTCACTCATTCTCACTTCCCTCCTCTGGAGAGACAGAAGGAGAGGGATCAGTTGCAGAATTAACCATGGCAGTTCATTTCACTGTACGACTGAAGCAAACTGAGGTAAACAGATTCTGGCATTGGGTAGAGAAGTAGCTGCTCACCTCAAAATACTTTATTTCTGATAGTGAAGTTTATCCTGGACATTACCTTAAAGCCAAACTGTGTTCACCCCAACTGGTTCAGCAAATTATGAAAACTGTCCTTTTTTATTGTTTTTTTAAGGAACAGTACATGTACTGTGGATATCACATATAGTTGAAACCACATATTTAGATCTGCTTTGTAAAAAAGATACATAATTGCTATTTCACACCTTCTAACATTAAATCAGACTCCTCTTTTTCTCCTTAGGTTAAACCAGACCACAGGCTCCTCACATTTACTGGAGTTGTGGCCTATTCCTCCTGACAGATCTAGTTTAACTAACTCAGTTTTATTGGGTGTCTTCCTTCCATACACCTTCTCAGGAGAGAACAGTGCCCCTAAGATAACTCCAAAACATTGACATTGTTTTACCCATTCCACTTTGTAGATATTTTAATGGTATTCTTAGGGTAATTGTACAGATGGAAAACCCGTTTCTGCCCATGCTCTAACTTCCTGGCTGATGTGTTGAGAACTTTTGAGATTTCTGCACAATGCTCTTTCTCCATGATACCAGCTGTTTAATGAAGTGCACCAGTTCCTCCTGTAGCAACCCCCCCCCCCAAGATCAGAATCTGTTTTAATTGCCAAGTTGCTTCATACAGCAAGGAATTTGACTTTGATTCCACTTTGCTCTAATTGGAGATAGGGATAGGGATAGGTACCTTTCACATTTGAACTGATAAGGTACAGATTATCAGTGAACGAGGTGAATAAGGGATTGAAGCGGTTTGTGAATCAAACTCAGGGAATTATTTTAGTACAACAGTTGCAGAAGGAAAAAGACTTCATTAAAAACATTATATCTTGATACATTTGCAGTGTGGAAACAGAGTGGATCTCCTCTTTGCTATCTTTGCTCTGACTGCAGGCGGGTTTCATGACGAGGGGGTATGACACTACACATCGGGGCAATGGGTAAACAAGGAGAAGCAATGCAGCTAAGAGAGTCAGCGATGCCCAGCAGATGTCTGAAAAGAAAGAGGAAATGTCCAAGATCAAGTTTGAGAAAACACAAAAAATTATTTGTTCCCAAGAGGGATAAGACATGAGAGTGCCAAGCTGTAACTTTACTGTGAGGCATTGCAGGACATTCTACTGGCTCGTCGAGTAGCTGCATCAATTGTCGTCATAACGATAATGTCTGTTGACTGCGCCTGGTGCAAAATTGCTTTCAGGTTCGAAAAGGACTAAAGCCGTGTTTCCATCACCTTTGTTTGGCTGCACACTAATCTGCTCCGCTCGCTTGCAAGCATTGCAGCAACAGTTTTTCTCAGGACTAGTCTGGGTTTCTCCAGCCCTGGTCAGGAGCCGGGTCAAACCGAGTGGACTAGAGCAGGGTTTTGACGTGAACACAATGCTTTTCAGTGATTGGCCGAGGGGCAAGGAGATGGTTTTTCTCCAAGGAAGTCCAGAAAAACCCAAGAGCGACAACAATAATATTAAGGATCACCTTGAATGGAGTGGGTCAAACCAAAATATAATTTTACTATTTACAAACCATGAACCAAGTCTGAAGGAAAGAAAAAAGAAAAAGTCACTTCAGTTTTCTATACGCAGACACAATGTGGAAAATCAGTTCATAACTGTTTGAACAATTGAATTTATGATCTAGAGACAGGAAGATGCATTCACAGAATGGAAGCCAGCGCAGTCAACATGGGATTGCGCAATCCCAGGGGAGGCCAAGCTCGCTGCAGCCTCACCGGCTTCGCTATCAAGCGCCACCAAGGATTTACATGAAAAATAGGGAAAAGTCTGCAATTTTAAAGAGAATATGATAAAAAATGAGGAAATTAGATAAAAAATAACTTTTATTATAAATGACTGAGTGAATCACAATTTATATTATGTTAATATTATTATATATTTTCTTTCTTTCCATGATGACAAGTGAGGCCTGGCCTCACTTGCCTCCCCTGACTGCACGTCACTGCTTTAAACAGTTGGGTTTCATGCATTTTTTAAAACTTTAGCGGCAATTCATGATACATGTCATCTCAAGGCACTTTCTATACAGATTAGATCAGATAATACAGATTGGTCAAAAAGTTTCCTATCCAAGGAAACCCAGGGATAGGAACCATTCACTCCTCATGAAGAGCGTAGAGCCACAGTGGACAGTCGTGCATTGTCCATGGCTTTGCAGCAATACCTCAAACTGAGCAAGCATGAAGTGACAGTGGAGAGGAAAACTCCCCTTTAACGGGAAGGAAAAACCTCCTGCAGAACCAGAACCAAGCTCAGTGTGAACGGTCATCTGCCTCGACCGACTGGGGGTTAGAGAAGACAGAGCAGAGACACAACGAGAGAGACAAAAAAAGAACAGAAGCACACATTGATCCAGGAATCCTTTCTACGTTATATGCAGTGGCGGCTGGCCAGTAGGGGGCACTCGGGCGCCGCCCCCTTTAAATCGTTTAGATAATAAATGATTTCTGAACTGCAAAGTACTTAAAAATGTATTTATTCATACTGTGTGTCCAATAGACATGTTAGAACTTATTAAAATAGTAAATACATAATTCTATTTAATTGCTCACATTGTGCACACTTCCTTTCCTATATGCAGGGCGCCGGTCTAATGAGAATGAATGTAGGTGCAGCAACTTGGGCAAGCACGTGATCTGAGGCTGACTTTTAATTGGTTATCTAGGGTTTTGCATAGGGGCGCAGCGCTCTGCGTCCCGGACACACCCATTCTGTTGTGTCATTACAGGTAGAGTGTCAGTACTGGCAAATTTTTTTTAAAACATTGTGTGATTGGACAATCCCCGATTCGACTCATAGCGCAGCTGCAGTTCGTTAGGTTGCATGCAAAGTGAAGTAGTTTCAAAATGAGATAAAATTCTGTTTTGTCTTTACAAAAAAATGCTTTTGCAAAGCGTTCACTTGAAGAAAATAACAGGATAAAGGAGCTTGGACCGGATCGTCTTAATTTACAAATTCAGCAGCAGGCAAGTGATCTCTCCACTCCATGGTTGGACAAAGCAGTGTAGGTAGCAGTGTTGTAGTCAAGTCACTATGCCTCGAGTTCGAGTCCAGGTTCGAGTCACCAGTGTTCAAGTCCGAGTCAAGTCCAAGTCATTAAAAAAAAAATCTGAGTCGAGTCCGAGTCGAGTCCACTACTCATCCGAGTCAAGTCCGAGTCGAGTCACTATTGACGTGTGATGTATGACATGAAGCAGTAACATTCCATTGCACTAATAACTCTTTCGCTGTAGTTACCCTGGTTTTACTCGGTAAAACTACTGCTTTTTCCAAGTCTAAGACGTCTCCTAACCATGGTTTTTAAACATTGTTGTTATGGAACGCGCAACAGCGACTCGAGGTACGCTGATAGGCCGCATATGAAGGATGTTAAAGCCGCAAGCGGCGTCGATCGGCCCTCGCAGCCAAGCGCACTCCGGCCTATTGGCCACCGGGTGGGGTTCGCGCACCGCTGCGGTGCTGGCTGGCGGGCGGGGTTCGCGCACCGCCGCGGCTCCGGGCGGCCGGCGGGGTTCGCGCACTGCCAGCCGCCCGCCACCGCAGATGCTGTTACGCATTTTCCTCGCCCGTCCACCGGGCGATTCCCACAAACGCGTTCGGCAGCCCTCCCCCATGACTCACAACAAATCTGGTGCAGATCGGTCGATGCAGCGAGGAGATACAGCCGTTGGATAATGATAATTTTTCTTCCCACTGTCGCTTCATGCTTGCTCAGTATGAGGGATTGCAGCAAAGCCATGTACAATGCAGATGACTCTTCCTGTGGCTCTACGGTTCCCCAGGAGTGAATGCTGCTTGTCGGGACTTTGATGCAATCAACTGGTTTCCTTATATAGGACATTTTTGACCAATCTGTATAATCTGACCCAATCTGTATAATATGATTGAACTTGACTTTGTAAAGTGCCTTGAGATGACATGTTTCATGATTTGGCGCTATATAAATAAAATTGAATTGAATTGAATTGAATTGAATAATGCATTTGGCCACCGGACCGGACTAAATCGTTCGGCGGGCCGGAAAATTTATACCGATTCCTGGACGGTGACTACAAACAGAAAAAAAAAACGGCCGATGACGCCATGAACGCCGAGCAGGAGAAAAACAACGACTTACCTTCCTATCAACTTGGCCAGTTTTCCAGTCTTTCCGAGCCCCTCGACACTCAATCCATCGTTTGAGCTGAGCGTTGGTATGTTGTTCCACAGTTCTACCAGTAAAATGGGCGCCTGGACATCCTCTTGTGAAAGTTTAACAGCGGAAAAGTCGGTCATATAGTTTTATCTGTTGTATGTGTAATGGCTGGTTGCTACGTGCGCTCTCACCCTGTTTGCCCAACCTTAGCGGCAAGGGGCGTTGCTCATGAGATAGTGACGTCACGTGCGCGGTACGACATTTAGATATTAAAATCATACACCAAATAATATTCTAATGACATATTAAAATTATAGCCTAATGATATAAAAAAAAGTCGAGTCTTTTTCTCAATTTCCGAGTCAGAATGATCTGAAATTAGGAGTCCGAGTCCAAGTTCGAGTCATCAGTGCTCAAGTCCAAGTCAAGTCACGAGTCTCTAAATTTAGCTAAAGACTCGGACTCGAGTTCGAGTCTCGGACTCAAGTACTACAACACTGGTAGGTAGTAGTCAGCCAGTGAAGAAGCGTTGGATACTCAGTGTAGAAGACCATGAAAGGATTGCTGCAGAGGTGAGTTGTTGTGGAAAATCACTGTTACACTGGTTTATAGTAATGTTATTTAATATATTAGGAAGATGTGCTTTGTAGTTAGAAATACCTTTAGTTGTGTCTATGCTGTGTAGGTATGTTGATATAATGTTTGTCAGCAAGATATTTTATTATTTAAGTTGTACTGAAGTTTATGGGTAATGGGGAATAAAACATTTGGTTACTGAACTTTGTATAATCTTGTCCCACAAAAATGCTGTAACACATTTCATAACACAGCCTTAAAAAATGGCAGCAAATGTTATTAAAATCAGGAAAACAATCTAGAAGAAGTCTTTTCAGAAACTGTCACGCTCTTGAAGATCATCACCACACCCATGACCACAGCAGAAGCTGAAAGGTGCTTTTCAACTCTGAAAAGAATCAAGACTTTTCTGAGAAACTCAATGACTCAGGACAGGCTGAATGCATTGGCCATGT
Organism: Fundulus heteroclitus; assembly: GCF_011125445.2. Lineage (NCBI taxonomy): Eukaryota > Metazoa > Chordata > Actinopteri > Cyprinodontiformes > Fundulidae > Fundulus > Fundulus heteroclitus. Next base: position 35,652,262 of record NC_046381.1, read on the forward strand.
TGTCAATGGAGAAAAGACTAGTCACAGAGATGACTGACTTTAACAATTAAGAATATAATTGAGAAATTTGCTGGGCAGAAGGAAAGGAGGGCAAAATTCATGTTCAAATAGTGCTATTTTTTAAGATTTGTTTTGTTTGTTTTTCATTTGTTTGCTTGTGTGCGCCCCCCTCAGTTTTTTTAACACCAGCCGCCACTGGTTATATGGTAATAGCGTGTGATCTGTCTTCCCTGGATGATGTCACAGCTAACAGAACGCCAGACCAGGTGTATCTATGAAAAAAAAATGACAGAGAACAAAAAGGTAAAAAGTGAAATAACAATCAATGAATGTAAATTGGAGAATAGTAGGAGAAATCAGCAGAGTGAGAAAAATAGACCCTGATATGAGAAAATAACTAAACAACTGTTACATAATCTTACAGTTAATATTCCATCTTGTGGCAATCCATCCATCCATTCATCAGGAATTTAACGGTACACAAAAGTTTAAGCAAGTACCTTGGATTTTAAGATATAGTTTGACCTTTGTTTGGTTCGGGTCCATTAGGGAAGAAACAAAAGCTTTTATGTTCTACTTCATTCATCTGTTAAGAAAGTAGGGCTGTGCTTTTCTATTTCAAAATGAATGTTTTCTAGTAAATGTTTAAGTTTTAACAACAAATGCAATCATTACAGTGCCCATTCAAAACATGCGCAGAGCATTAATGTACCTCTTCAAAACTCTTCAAAATTGTATTCAGATTACCAGTACAATACCTGGTTCAAAACAATATTGTTTCAAACTACAGGACCTGATCAAAATTCTGAGGGAGAAGAGGATTAAGTGTAGTTCTGCACAAGGGACAAAAATAGTCTCAGTTTACATATCAGGAACCAGGGGGCATCAACTCTGCACATGCAACAGAGAAGTTTATTATGGTGCAACTGCCCATATCGAAACCTGTCACTGTTGGATGCTGCATAAAGTTTTCTTCGCCTGTGCTCTCAATACTTTTTTGTTGCTGTGTCGCTTCATGTGCCACCTTCATGCGCTCAACATTCAGCATTTGTATGGGTGTGACGCTGCAGTCGTTCAGTAAACCAAACTGAAAGGCCCCTGCTGAAATTTTCTGCACATACAAGTGTACTGTAGCACCCCATATCATCCATCCATTTATCATCCCAACATAGTGCATATTTAGTCATCCTCCACACATAATACTTTTGACTTCTCTTGGCCTATAACCTCATATAAAGAGGGCACGACCTTGCTGCATAATCACAGCTCGGTAAGAATTCAGTTTTTGAATATTATTTATGAGAGCAGTGACTGTACATGCCTCCAGAGATTTGCTATCATTGCCCTTACATATTTGGTAAATACTGCAGTTCATCATATATGCCTTAGGCTGATGAGAGTCCACCAAATGCATCTTTATAAGACTGTGGAGGCTTTTTTATTAGTCAGAAAGTAGAAGAAAATTGCGGTCCTACACAGCATACCCCATTTCCTTGCATTGAGTCCTTGTGTGGCTGCATCCTGATTAAACGAGTAGATTACCTTGTCAGAGTAGGATTAACAGACACTTGTTCTGATGTAGCTGACGCCAGCCACAGATTGTATGGATCTGTATCGATCAAAGCAGTAAAGGCCACAAGCAAGCTACGAGTTTATCTTGAATAACTGATTCCCTGCACACAAAGAGCAGCCACATCATCATCTTCTAGCTTTCCGCTGCACTCAGGCATCATTATAACGAGGAGTGCCGTCACATCAGAAGATGGCAGACACAACAAAAAAATAAAATATTGTACGGCTGACAAAGAGCATTTTTGTTTTGCGAGAGGATGTTAATGAAAAGCTGCCATGCTCTGGAATCTGATTATCTCTTCTTCTTTTTTTTCCAAATGTGAGATGTTGATCTCATTGTTTGAAGGAAGAATTTCAATTGTGAGATGAGATGCGAGAGGAACTGAATATCCCAGGGTGGAAAAAATATGTCTTACATTTTAGTATTCAGGTTGGTGTGAAGCCTTTTCAATCTGACGCATAAACGTATGACTACCGCCTTTAGGGCACTGATAAACACTGATGTGATAACTTATGCCAGTCGATGTCCTAACTGAGAAGTTAGAGAATAAACCTCATGCTAGATGCTTTGGAGAGAAAATAAATCATTTTAAAACCTAACCTTTCTGATCATGGAAAATCGAAGCATGGAATTATGTACTTCATCTTAAAGGACCATAGTGTAAGTTCCAGGATTTTTGCAGATGTCTGCCCCCTCTGGTGACAAGTTGAAATTACACCAGTGTTATTGGAAGAAGAGGCAAAGCACCCTCTGCTGTGACTGCACAGGTCCTTTATTTAGAGACGTAATGTCTTCTGAGGTAAGAAAGCTATAGATATTGAAGGTAGCCAGTGTTCTCTCGCTAATGTAACGGTTACAGCGGAGACTCAACAAAGTAGCCAAGGTGAACGAGAGCGTGCAGCGCGTCACACCCACATGCACGGCCAGAGGATTCGGCCCGAATCCCTGGCTCATAAAATAACCAATCCAGCCTATAGAGGACACACACATTTTACACGTCGGTAAATTGTAACGGCATGTATGGGGGGGAAAAAAATAATGTTGAATTTCAAAGTTGCGCTATGCACCTTTAACTGTTTAATTTAGAGATGCAACAATTAGGGTGTGAGGGAGAAAAAATGGTTTCACTCAAGATTGAAATCAGCAGGTCAGAACTTAAATAAAAACTAGAAATCAGTGTGGGGCAGGTAAACCCCAACACATAAATGAAAATAGATAGCAGCATTATCCAATTTTTTTGTTATTCTGAAGCTATATAGATTTTAAAAATTTAACACAAGGGGATTATTAGCGTTAATAAAATCTTTACTCAGTCTCATGTTAGAAAAACAGTCATTGAACAAACTGGCAAAAACAGGCTTAGCGAGACATTGGCTGTTCATGTTTTTTTATTTTTTATTTTTTTCCCACCATCCACTTGGAGAAGGGTTTGCTTTGACTAAATCTGTGGGGTCATTCTAAGGGGCCACGGGGTCCTTTGGAGTTATCTGCAAAAGTTTGTAGGTTACAGTTTCTAATCTGATGTGTGTGTGCTTCCATAAATATGTATCAAAGCATCTGTCCCTAACCTTTATTTAATATTTCATTAGGCTATAAAATGGCCTAAAAGCACATGCACAATTTATATTATATATAAAAAATATATAATATAAAATAAAATCAGGTTTTTTAGTTTTGACCTGCTAATTGGTGATTATTGCCTTTTTCTGATTCCTGGCCGATTGATTGGTGCATTTGTCGTTTAATCTAATGGTTGTCCCTTAACAATAAAAAAATAAACAAACCTTAGAAGAATAGTTGCTATAAAGCTGCCTCCTCTGTACTAAAAATAAGCTATTGTCATCAAACGTACAGTTTTAATATGCATTGAAGTGGATCTATGCACTGTAGCTGTGTTTCATCCCTAACACACACTAGCTTTTGATTTTACTTTTTTTTCTTTCTTCCCCATTTTATGGGTCTTCATTTTACCCTAATTCTGTTTCTCTGTAAAACTCAGTGGCACTTGTTTTTTTTTTCCATCTTGTCATTCTGCTCCTCCTTCTGCTGCTTTTCCCCATTATCTTCCTCTTCCTCTACCCATTCTGGCACCTTTTTTTATTTCCCAAGCTCTTCTTCTTCTCTCCCCCCTCCACAACACCCCCAGCTACCCAAGAGAAAAAGCTTGTTTACACTTTCTTTTCCACGTCTCAGCAGTGTGTAGCTGTGACGCTAATCTTGCTTTCAAAATGTTTTTTTTTTTTTTTCCGTCTTTAGATTTTTTTATTTTTTTCCCCCCCCCTGTGTCGCAGACACCAGCAGCATACACCTCTTCTCCTCCCTTAAATCTTAAGCTGTCTTTCTTCCATCTTAGCTCCTGGGCACTTTAAGGCTTGCCACCTTTAATTCAGATCTACACGTTGAGACGGAGCTGGCGAGCCAGGCACTCCAGTAAGGCAAAGCCGTAATTTTGCTCCTGAGGAATTCAATCAGCTTGCGCGCTGCTGTGTGCTTGTGTTTTGGCAGCCATTGCTGCCGCTAAGCGGTTAGCGATGCCTGTCACCATCACGGGGCTCTATACAGCCAAAGAGGTCCAGATGATGATGGATTGCTATAAAATGACGGTGGCTGGGGGAAAGTAATTACTAACTTTGCCTGGGGTGGAAATTCAGCAGATAAGCCCCCCTTTTTCCAGAGCACTCTAGCTGTGGCGCCAAAGAAGACAGGTGAAGGTCAGAGTGGAGTGAATATTGACAGAAACAATGTAATGACACCCAGGGTCATACAGCTCTAAACCAGCTTTCATGTCGGCAACCAAATGTCATTGAAAGAGGAATCTCAGAAGAATGTGGTGAATTTGACCAATAGGTCTATTCATGCTGCGCAGGTATCGACAGACATAGGAGGGAACACAAGGCTGTTCAGAGGAGTAACAGAACGTGGGCCAAATATACAAGGGTGTGATAATGAAAAGAGCCGTTTTACTGGAACCTGGAAAAGATTTGTTGAAATATCATCACTGGGGTTCGGGCTTTCTTATTGCTCTGTGCTAAACGCTACAGCTTGATGACTCAAGCTGTAGTTTACTTAGTCTACTACTACTTGTGTAGTGCTTTGTAACAGCCCCCCCCCCCCCGAGTAGAGCAAGTAAAGTTACATAACATGGGGACCTTAAAGAATCACCCAGGAGATCGTCAACTTATGTCATGTAATGAATTATTATTCGCAAATAGGAAAGAAAAGTGCTTTAACCATTTACTGTGTTTAAATGGACCAAGACAGAAAGGACAGCTTCCCCACTCTGTCATTATTACGATGTTGCTCAACAACCATAACAGAAGACTGAGACAGAGGAAAAGATATTCAAACAATGATATTTAAAATATCCATCCATCCAACACGCTTATGGGTCACCATTGACAGCTGGACAGCAGGTCACCAGTCAATCGCAGGGCAACACAGAGACAAACAGGACAAACAACCATTCATGCACATACTCACACCTAAGGAGAATTTAGAGAGACCAATTAACCTAACAGTCATGTTTTTGGACTGTGGGAGGAAGCAGGAGTACCCGGAGAGAACCCACGCATGCACAGGGGGAACATGCAGAAAGACCCAGGGTAGGACTGAAACTAGTAATAAAACGAATCATCCAATGAGTAAAAACCATGAAGTGTGGATCAGTAATGAGGTTGGACATGTGTGGATGTGTGCAGCATGTCCTGATGAATAAGCTGGCTGCACAAACACAACTAAAAGGGGGGTGCAGAAGACCTCCACCCGAAACAAAGGAGGGATATAGCTTTTACGGGCTTTTCTTGGCTCCATAGTCCAAATTAGCCAAGTTCTGCCCAGATGCAGGAGCAGAGATTTGGAACCTAGCTGACCCTGCTGAAGAAAAGCATCGTCACAGCACGACACTGCTTTCACCATCTGTTACCACGGGGATGATGTATTTAAGGTGATGTGCAGCATTAATAAAAAAAGAAAAGTGTTTTGAATCTAGGCAAAAATGTTTGATCGACATTTATTTAAAACAAGTTGATGCTCCTTTTGTAATTCCTGCGTTTGTACATGTGTCTGTGTGCTACATGTGCTGACCCGTCACGAGCGGACGTCATATAAGGCCAACTGCACAACCCTCAGAAATGATGTTTGCTGCCCAGCAGCTTGCCGCCCTGATCACTGCTTGGCATGCAAAAAAAAAAAAAAAAGAAATCAATGGAGCGCACCGTCAACATAAGCAGCTTCTAATGCTCTTCCTGTGCGATAGGACGGAATTAGATTGCTGCCGTGGCCCATAATGGCATGGCCGGGCAGGTGAAGAGGATTGAAATTGACGGTGATTGAAAATTAATCGAATGACCCCGACATGGGATCCGCGGATGTGCTCGTGCCCCGCAGGTTGTTCATAAAGCAGTGGATAATTGCACTGACAGGCCACTAGTGCTCCGGAGTGTGACCTGGAAGGAAAGGTTAAACTTCCCTCAGCGACAACCTGACGGATGGAGAGTCAATTCAAAGACCACTTGTTTGTAAAAACAGATGATTTATGCTGTATTTACATAGAAAACGGTGGAAACGTGTCACAACTCACTCAGCTGCATCAAGAATATAAGCGGATTAACACCTCTGTTAACGGTGGGACGTACATGTTAAAACATTAAGTCAATCTTTATCCAAAAAACTCACAGCATAGTGCTGATTTTAACATTATACACTTCTGCAGATGTGCTTTTGACTGTAAATCTTACAGTCTAAAGCTAAAGGAAAGCTGTACGTTTGTACAGGTGGCAGAAAAGCAGCATATTGTAAATCTTTTCTTGGAAAACCGAAACCCTCTTATGAGGAGCATCTCTGCTCAAACTGTGAACTTAAACTGTTCCTTATTGCACACTAATGAAAGTATGCATTACGACAACCAGAGAGACTCGTTTCTTCCCACCATTCTTACATCCTCCTCCACTTAATGTAGTCGTTCCCCTGCTAATCCTCCCAACTAGATGTAGATAGCTTTTGTGTTATTGCTCATATTGCTCATCATAAGCATCATCAGATGCTTAACAAGGCCCTTCTAAATACTGTATCACAGAGGGTCGCTCTTTCGCGTTGTCTTGTTTGGTTCATTGAAGTGCTCGGGCAAAAATGATTTGTGTCGTCACAATGGCTGAACAGGTCATGGAGTAAATTGAATAGAGCATACTGTCGAAGCACGCAGTGGAAGGCTAAAGATAAGCAGTTATGATAAAATCAAATAATTACATGACTGAATCATACATATTTCCATAAAGGATATTACCATTTATATTGTCATGTGGTCTACTGTTTTGCCACACCGGGAAGTTAAACTTAAATTATGTATTTATTTTTTTCACCAGGGCTGAATTGTCCCCTATTTATTGGTTTTGCCCTAATAAAAGGAATAGAGGTTAAGGTTTTCATATTGTAATTAATTGTAGTTTTTCAGAAATAACCATGTGCCTTCAAAGAATGTCACTGCGGAATCGAAAATGCCATCAACTATTAAGTATTTTTCTCAGTGTCGCTATTGAGGTTGAAATTTTAGCGTCATCCCAGCCTTTATTACCCCATTAATTACTATTAGCAACACAATATAAATTTTATGTATATATATATGTTTGTACTTTCAAATAATGTAGGGAACCCTCCCCAAGTATGATTGCGTAGTACTGTGTGTTAAGAGTTATTTGTAGTATTCTATATTCTATCTGTATTGTATATTGTAAGCATTCGAAAGAAAAATAGACATTTTATTTATTGTTATTTGCTAGACATCCATATCAGGTTTTAAGTTCTAGGTTGGTAGGAAACAATATGTTCTAAAATATATTTTCTTCCTGTTATTTTTCCTATATTTTTCAATTTTAAACTTAAAATTTCAACTTATAAATAAAAAAGGAACACATAATGACATTGTATCCTTCATAGTGATGGTATTCTATTATTATTTGGATACGCCTGCATGTCAATGCTAGCCATGTGGAATAACGGTGCAGTTCAAATCATAGATTATGTTTCATTATAATGATTCATTGTTATTTGTGTTTGTGATACCTTGAGATATTGTAATGCATTAAAGTGTTTTATGTTGGAGTGCTTTTGCATTCTAAAAATTAGATGAAAAGGGTCATTACTGTAATACAGAAAGCCACGACAAGCACGTTGTAGCACGTCAAATTTGAAAGTTGTCTCCTGTCAAAACTGACCTGCTGCACGCCACGGACCATAATGCACTTGCATTGTTTGAGAACACGCTTGTTACTCCTCTGCACCGACGCCGTCCTGTTTTTTTCCGGTGTGTCACAGCGCGTGATTGCGATTATCCTTGCCCTGTCCTTCCTGTCCCCGGCTGAGCATATGCCCACCCCCTTGAGGGTTTGAGATCCGCGTGTCAGCGCGGCCACCTGCACTTCACAGCTCTCAGACAGTTCACATATTTGGCTCCAAAACATAACTGGCAGGCACAGATCAAAGGAAGAATGACTGAATGACAGCAGCTGGATCAAAGTCGCCCCCCCTACACAAACACATGCGCACATTTAAAAAAAAAAAAAAAAAAATCCTCATGTTTCTCCCTCGGGAAGATATTTGGTGACCGCTCCATCTCATGAAAACAGGCCACACTGTAAAACCCCACACAGATGCCTCCTCTGCTTAAGGTGCGATAGCACGAGGATAACGTGAGAGATCTGAGCTGCAGAGGAGAGGGGGGGCTCTCTTTGTGTTTCATCTCATCTCCTCCAGCTTGAAAGAAACGTGCAAACGTGCCTTCAATTGCCCGGCATGCTTCCCTTCCCACGGAGAGGAGCTCGTTTGTTTTTGGTGGGCATGCTGCCCCGTTAAGGGAAAGAAGTAAAGGGGGGACGTGGCGAATGTGAGGGAGGGCTTCCGTCCAAAAGGGATGATTAGAAAAACTCGAGCTGGTGTTGATGTCCTGACAGAAAATTCCCCCTGTAGATCGCGGCTGACCAAAAAAAAAAAAAAAAAAAAAAAAAATCTGCACGGCCGGCATGTTCACACGCCTTTGAGGAATTTAACCAGAGGGGCGCATCGTCGTCTGTGCTTTGTTATCTGATGCCACCGCAACTGGACGCGCATGCATTTGTAGTGCTAATTAAAAACCAAACCAAAATGTCCACGGTTGGTCCAGATTGGGGGAAACGATCAGAGTTAGAAATGGGTGGATGTCGTTAGATCTGCAGCCAGCCAAGGTCCTGGTGTGGGAGAGATCTGGTCACCATGGGGATGAGACAGACTGCATTATCTGCTCAGTGGCTGCCTGGCTCAAGAGATTGCTCGATGGAGGGGTGGACGGGCGGGCAGCAGGATGAGACATGTCCTGTTCTGCTGTGAAAGCCAGAGTTTGGCATTCATGACGCTGTTTAATACCAGGCCTTGCAAAACTCTTCATACTCCCATTGAGCTGAATTACATTTTGTCACGTCACGACGCAAACCTTTAATATTTTTCATTCGGGTTTTAGATGCACCAACACATTGATTTGCATAATTTTAAAGTGGGAGAAAAAATATACCGTTTTCATACTCTTTTTTTACGCCAATATCCCTGAATGAACTTTAATGAGGTAGCCTGATTATTAAATCGAGTATTCTAAAAAGAATGGTCCAGAAAGCTGGTCCATCTTGCTGGGAAGATGGATGGAGCTAAGTTCAGGGAAATCCTGGACAAAAGCCTGTTAGACACGGCAAACATCTACAGACATCCAGGAAACACTGACCATTAACATAAAGCAGGGATTGCAGTGTAATGGTTTGGATCAAAGTATGTCTAGAATGGCCCAGTCAAAGCCCTGACCTAAGTCCAATTCAGAATCTGGGACAAGACTTGAACATTGTTGTGCACAACTACCCAATCTCCAACCTGACGGACCTTGACCTCTTTTGAAATGAAAGGGGCAAAAAAAACAGAGTCTCTAAATGTTGCAACAATATGCAGCTGTAATTAGAGAAATAGGAGGTTCTAAAAAGTATAGACTCAGGGGGTCAGAACTTGCTAAAGGTTACCAGGCAGACTGTTCAAAGGGGTTGCATTCAGGGCTTTAAGTGTACTGCATACAGGTGCATACGAGCCCTTCTTAATTTTACCTCTTAGCGTACCCACATCACGGCCCCCCCGTCGACATTTCCAAAGTTTACAGTTGTAGCCTATTTCTTGATTCTAAAAAAATCTCCTCATAAGAAGCCCATTGCCTTGGCACATAACGCTTGCCGTACATTCAAGTAGATGTAGGCGCTTGGTATGAGCGAGGAAAAGCGTAGGAAAATGATCACAGCTGTGATGTTTACCTGGCTCCAAGAGGGCTGAAAGAGGACCTGAACTGGAGCAGAGTTGAATGATAACTGTGAACAGTCCTTCACTACAAAAGAACACAGAGGTCGGACTCAGCGGTTATCAGCGCATCCAACAGAGAACCTGCTGTTGCACAAACGACTCGGTAAGATCAGGGGCGGTGCTAGCTATTTGGGGGCCCTATGCACAAATGCTGTGGGGTGTCCCCCACATGGAAATAAACAATAACACAAGATTTGTCAGGGTGCTTCTCTTTATATCCAAAATAAATTCTCAATATTTTTTTTTGAAAACATGCAGGTACATAAGTAATTGGAGAATTAACATTAAACTAATTTTGTATTAACAAAAGTGTATATACTTCCACACAGGATAACTCTGTTTACCTATAAAGGAGAAAAAAATAAACAAAGACAATAGATTTTAAGTGGGATTAAAATGAGAAACAAATTAAGTACAATGAATGAAATGCAACAATGGGCAATGGGACTTTTTTGTCCTGTTTTGTTTAATAAAAACATCATAAATGTCTGACTTTCCAGAGGAAACTGAACAATGTGATCATGACAAGTTTTTTTTTTTTTTCCTGGAGAAGATTTGTTAGGAGAAGTTCATTAAAATCAAAGCCCCTCATTAATTATTTTAATATTTGCTAATTATTTTAGACTAAAAGGCTTCAACACTGCTGTTCAGAGTAAATATTTTTTTAATTAGGGCAGATGTAACAGGCTGAACATGGGGTCAACTCTCATGTCTTTTTTAACTTTGCATTTATAATTTTTCCTGTTTTTCATTTGTTCAAAGAAGTTTAGAGTTGCTTTTGTGAAAAACTGTGTGAAATGGTGCTAAATAGCTATTTTTGTTACAGTAGTAATAAAAAAGTTACTATTGCAAGGTTTTTTTTCAACATTCCTATTGCCAACCTTATTTCTCATTCATCAACTCACTTTGTTAAAGTATCACCTGTAGCTTAGGTTCTATTTTCACTATATCCCATATTGGGCTCATGGAGGGGGGCACCACAGGAGAGACTGGAGAGACGTCCATCTTTTTATTGAGCAAGTATGTTCATACTGCTTATATATAATAACATACCTCAGGCATATTTATTTCAAATGTGTTGTTATTATGATGATTTCTATAACTATGATTTTATTCTGGCTGGACACCCCCGTGTGCGCAAAAAAGGGGAGTCCCGACACTTATTTTACAATTAAAGCACTGGTAGCATTTATCTGCGTTTTAAATGTATTCTAAGTGTTAACTCAGGTGTACGATTCATCAGGTTTTAATGATTAGAGGCTAAGGACGATTTGAAGTTTACCTCTTGATTATGGGAAATATCAAGAATCTTTATTGTCATTTTGCACCCATAGAGAAAACTTTTTGAGATGTCAGCTCTGAATGCACACCCAACACACAGACACAACTAAAAAACATCCATGGATAAACAAGCATTAGAGAAGAAGCTAGAGAAGACTCTCAGAAGTGCAAAAACACAATAAAAAAAGATTTATTCAACGTTAAGCCGTACAACAGAAGAGAAAGACTTATCAGAAGAAGACTGTGCAGTCATTAATAGATAATATGGCATATTCAGATAATAATCTGATGTTCAAGTTAAAAGGTAAAGATGTAGCAGTGGATTCACGGAGCAATGTAAAAAAAAATCTGCAATTTGCATGGATGTAACATATTACTCCCGGAGTAATATGTTGCCTTTAAGTCAATGATACGTTGTCATTTAAGTTGTTGTTTTTTCTTCTTCTTCTGTTGCAGGTGTTCCTAATAACATTGGTCCAGTCAGTAAGTAAACAGCATCAGAATGTTAATAAAAGCACCAAATGAATGCTTAATGCTTCGCTTTGCTTGCTGTTCCGCCCTTCATCGAACATCCCTAACTGTGGTGCCAAGTGTTCATTTCTGATTCAAATCTCCTTGGAGAAAGGCTCTCAACAGCTATTGACTAACATTTTTCTTGGCGGGGGTTGGCGTGAGGTGGTAAGCAATAGCTGGAGGCTATATTGTCATGATGCGGGCATATTAATTTACTTCATTCAGACTCAACCAGATAGCACTTGCCTGGCTCTGCATGCCCAATGTCATTTATTTTTTTCCCTTCCCCCCTTCCCTCCCATGCATTATAAATAAATGGCATCTAGACTTTATTAAAGTGCCAAGACCTCTCTGGCAGTCTAATGTCATGGGGGGTCATTTTAATATAAGCCTCAAACGCCTTGGCTGGTATTATCTTCGTCAAGCAGTAGCCCCTCAGGAGGATGGAGCAAGAAAAGAGGTGCCATGTCTCAAGTTACCGCTGCCTGGAAGGCGGCGTGATGCAAGGAACCATACGACTGTATTGAACAAGCCAAAGTGCATCCACAGCCGGGCTCAAGTCTCCTTAATCTACTTTATTCCCCGCATCTTAGCAAGTATTCTCTATTCTCAGATTGATTAGTAAATTGCCTCTTCCCTGCCCGATTCTTTGCTGACGTTGACTGGCTGATTAAAGAGCCATGTACGACCTCTCTACACTGTTGCAAATGATCAAGGTGAAATTTTGATACTCGAGTCATTAAATAAATATCAAATTGGTCTTTTGGCTCTCATACAGAAAATTATAATACTTTACAGTGAAACTAATGTGACACAGTGACACAATGTCATTCTGGGTCATTTACATTTATCGGTACATCTGGTAAAGAAGTGCAAAAAGCCTTAAATTAAATTCATCTTTTATCAGAAAAATAACTTTACATTCAAAGATATCGAAAAAAAAAAAAAAACCTTAGCTTCAGTACATTTATTCAGAGAGGGATGAAAAAGCATCCTATGGTAAGAAACAATTATGTTTTTAAAAAAATCCCAGGGGCAACAATTATTGTCAGCCCTACTTCCTTTACCAACCTTACTGAAGTTCTCTATAATTCAGACTAAACCTATCCTGTTTTGGACGAAGTAGGATTAGCAGAAAAATAAATCTAGTTGCTAAATGCATGAAGTAATAAGAAAAAAAAAACATTTTAGAAATTGTTTTTGTACTTTCTTCAAAACTACAAAATTTGGATAAACCAGAAGTGCCATACTTTGAACAACACGGAAAAGCCCAGGGGTCTCATTTATAAAACTTTGCATGGAACCCATATTAAAAGTGTACGTACGGCAAGAAAAAAACAAACAGATTTATAAAACCATGCGAATGCACACCAGCACGCAATTTTCCTTTATAGAGCACAGCTGTATGTGAACCAGGTTCCCCCTCAGGTTCACGCCCAGATTCAACCACAAATGGTCAACGCAAAGCACCTCATGAATGTTGATGTAGTAAACGAGGCCGTGCTCCGTGTTGAAATTCCCCTGTGGCTGTGGGTGCAGACCGACATTCACAGGAGGGAGGGACACCAGGAGGAATGAGGTTTCCTCCACCATTATTAACCCCACCCCAAAAAGAAAAAGAAAAAAAACAAACCTGCAAAATGCATTTTAGGAAGCCGATGGGCGCTGAGCGCTGCTTGGGTGTGAGCGGTCAGCGCACCTTTTCTGCGCTTTGGGTGCTGGAGAGCTGTCTTTCAGCACCTGGGAGGGAGGTGTAGCTACTTTCCTTCTGTAGGTTATAGCGGAATGCAATGCTCTGAGTCTAAAGTGGCATATTGGCCAGTAACCATTATTAGCCAGGAAATATTTGATCCCTGAAACCGCGTTTCCTCAATTCTCCCATCTGCACAGTCTTCCATCAGTACCAATGCATCCACCGAGCAGCATTACACAGGAGCGTATTTGACGGTTTACAGCAGTTAAAGTGAGTGACTTACAACTTGTTACAGTTTATCCATTAATATCACCCTGGTGATCATCAGGGAGAGGGAGGGGATGGTAGAAAGCCCTGATAAAATGTGCGGATTTTATTTACCGTAAGATTTAAGATGGCTTATGGGCATTTGTTGTATTTATTTCAAATGTCCCATATGTATACTTAAGTGTCAGTAACGCATGAACGAATAACAATGCAGTTTTGACTGCTATGATCAAGATGATCTATGATTAAAGTCTGAGATGGAGTGAAATTGGAGAGTAGAGGAATAAACATGCAGTGTGGCTGCAATTCACCACTTCACCATCTGCGTCGTCTATTTCCCCTGTCTCCAAAATGAGCGTACGTCTGGGTCAGAGCTGCCGCGAGAACCGCACATTTTCCCGTCAAGTTTTTTTTTTTTTAGATTCCAGCTTTTAGGTGGTAAGTGACGTACCCACATTTCAGGTCGCATTTTGCACGAGCACAAGCTTCATAAATCAGGCTCCAGGAGATGATGTAATTTTCCCTTTTTTTGTTGATCAAAGTGACTTTGCTTTAAACACTATAACTCCAAACATTTATTTTTAGATATAAGTATTTCTAATACTACTATCTCCTCAGCAAAGTTAGAACTTCCTTCAAAAACCTCATGGGATGAGTCAATATATTCCCAAACTGTCTTGCACATCTTTTTTTTTCTAATAAAATACAATATGTATTTGGTTATAATTCCTACATAACCGCAAAAGCCCATTAAATTAAGTAAGTAAACAATGACATCCTGATTGCCTGGGATATAAATATGACGTTAAGCAGTCGCATGGTTCTGTAGTCCACTTTTCAAAGTAGGAAAGACAAGAGAACTTGCCATTCAGTTAGGCAGAGGTCATAAGTCAGGAAATGTGTGGGACAAACGACACTGAATGACAACTCAGGTTTATCTTCCCACCAAATACTCGTGAGGAGGATGATAAAAGAGGTAGAAACATTTTCAAATCTCATCGGATTATGTGACTGCAATGAAAGATGAATTTAGTTGAAGACTTTTTTTCACATCTTTACCAGGGCTGCGGATAAACGCAGCAAGTTCTTCAGTGATGGCAGAGTTAAAAGAAGGAAGAAAAAAAAACAACATGCTGCCGTTTCCTGCGGCGTGTATGTGTTTGTCATTATTCCCACGCTAAGATGAGCAGTTGGACAGTTTCTCAAAACACGTTCGTCTCTGACTTAAATAGAAACAGATTGTTCCCAGGTGGCGTTTTTTTTTTTTTAATCAGGCTTATGCGGGACGACAACACTGCTTTAAGGTGTAAAGCTATTAGACGAGTCAGAAATGGACACGTGGCCAACCCCCTCCACCACCATCAAACCCACCCCCCCCCTCTAACAATCTTCCACTGCTTGCCTCCTTCATCACATCTGTGGAAGTCATGCCTCTTCTCCGTGCACGGCAGGAATAGAGCTTGATGTGTGTGTGTGTGTGTGTGTGTGTGTGTGTGTGTGTGTGTGTGTGTGTGTGTGTGTGTGTGTGTGTGTCTGTGTGTGCATGGGCTTCATATATGCTTGCACATGCACATCTGGCTTCTCCGTCTCATCCTAAATGCCAGGCCACACCATGTCCGACGGTTGTCCTCAAATCCCCCACATGGAGACTGTCCAACCTGATAAGCGTGCGTACGAGCATATGTGTGTGTGTGTGTGTGTGTGTGTGTGAGTGTGTGTGTGGGTGCGTGTGTTTAGAGGGTAGGGTGATGTAGATTGGACACAAACCCAAAGTCTTCACTTCTCATCCAGAAGATCGGCCCCCCGGGGGGGTGGGATTAGGGTTTCGCACGACTAGCTATCTCGTCGCACCAGCCCCCCCCCCTTCACCACAGAATGTTGCTAACAGTGAAATCTAAACATGCTGACTGCCTTTCTTTTGGAAAACACGCTGTAGAGGATGAAACTGTTTTCAGCACAAACAAATATCAAGTTTAGGTCGGCATTATTAACAAAGCAGCGGGTGGGTGGGTGGGTGGGTGGGGGGGACGTCCTTGAGGTTGTTGAAAGGACTCAAGGCGGAGCACGCGTCGGGGGGGAAAAAGGGAGCAAAGCGCTTTTCATGTTGTTGGTTGAAGGTAATTGAATTCCTTATTGACTTTTCTCAATTCTATTTCAAGTTTATTAAGCCGGGCAGAATTGCCTAATGCGGACCATTAAAGTGAAATTAATATTTTAAAAACAATCCTGGCCCGGCTAGATTGCATTTCATTACGAGTATGGCATTGATTAAAATCCGTCACCACTCATTTAACTCGCCTTACCTGCATATTCTCCGTAGCCAAATAATTAATGGGACCCAGATGTGTATTACAATCAGTCAATTGCAAACATGAAATTAGCTGGCTTTATCAAGTATATCTCGCCTATCCGGTCAGTGGGTGCAGCTTTTCTCCTGAGTATTTTTGTCCCTCCGTTGTCCTTGGAAGTCTGAGGAAGCAGCTTCGCCGACAAGTGCTGATCACAGCGACAAAGGAAACAAATACAGATCATAATTTTTTTAAAAATAACAGGGCACTTCACATTTTGTACGATATGAGACCTGTGTTTGAGTGGTGATGAGCCGTGCCCGGCTTCCTAAGCTCTTTATTTGTTAATCTGTCATTTCAAAGAGCTTCTCATCCGGCAACTTACATGACTTTAAACCCCTGGAGATGTCGCAGTCAGCAGTGATACGGGGCTCTCCGTGTAGGCACGGCTTTATAAAAAAAAAAATGAATATAAAGGGATTATAATATTGTACTCGATGGGCTTTTGCTGAAGCAGATTCAGAATCAATAACCAGTAATTCTGAAGTACTTCAAACGTGACTGTCAGTGTGTAGATCAACCGAGCTAAAAAAAAAAAAAAAGCTATTTAATTGCGGTGTAATGAAAGGGGCTGGAAACAGCAAACGTGCCTTGCCAAAATATTCATAGCCCTTGAACTTTTTTTTAAGATTTTGTCATGTTCTCACAAATATATTATTGGCACTTCTTGTGGTCGACCAAAACATAGCATTGCATTATAAAAAAATGATGAGTTGCACATTTTTTTATTCAGTCTTATTTAATATGATACCACTAGGTAATTCATTGCCTTTCAAAGGCAACTGGTTCTGCTGCATTTTGAGTGCACCTTATGAAGGTTATAAAGGTTATAAATGTCCTGGTCTAAATGCAAAACTAACACATCACATCATGCTGAACACACCATCCCCACAGTGGAACATGGTGGTGGCAGCATCAAGCTGGGGGAATTTTGTGGGGACTTGCAAGCTCGTCAGAGTTGATGGGAAGATGGATGGTGATAGATGCAGGAGAGAAAACCTGTTAGAGGCGGCAAAAGACTAAAGCAGCAGTCTGCTACCTAAGGCTCTGACACTGCAAGTGGCTCTTTGAGCATTCCACAATCACTCTTAATAACTTTAAAATTAATGAAGAACAAACCATATAAAAAAACGAATAATATATATATATATATATATATATATATATATATATATATATATACATATATACAGACAGACAGACAGACAGACAGACAGACAGACAGACAGACAGACAGATAGATAGAGAGAGAGAGAGAGAGAGAGAGAGAGAGAGAGAGAAGAGAGAGAGAGAGAGAGAGAGAGAGAGAGAGAGAGGAGAGAGAGAGAGTGAGAGTAACAAATGTAAGTTTTAGCAATTTTTTACTTTTTTCATGTAATAATAATAATTTCCAGAACATAATGACACCGGTAATATTTTTTTTTTAATCTATCTTTCATTATTTTTGCAAACTATGTGCTTTTTTTTACATTATGGTCCAAAACTATCAACATTCCATAGAAAAGGAATAACCATGAATCCATCCCCTTTTTGCAAAAGCTTAGTTTTCCTGTTTTTATCTAAAAATAGAGATAATTTTTTTTTTAAATAAAAAAAACATTTCCTATATTACCAATTACTCAATTATAGCTTGTCCTTTTTCAAAAGTCATGTAATTACCTGGATTGAGGGAAACGATGGCTTTTTGGATTGTAAGGTTGCAAACCCCTGGACCACAGCATGAGGTGCAGGTTTACCTTCCAGTGGAACACTGACCTGAAATACAGTCATACCTACAATGGAACGGGTCAGAGCAAAGAATGTTCATTCATAAAAAAAGAGCACAAATATAAATTAGCAATCTATGTCACTACTTGAAAATGCAAAAATGTTGAATATTATCGTTCTCATTTAACTTCACAGTTATCTGTTACGTTGTGTTTGTCTATCAAATAAAGTCTCAATGAAAGTTTAAGATTAAAACATGACAAAATGTGAAAAAGTTCAAGGGGTAAAAATACTTTGGAGATGCCCTGTATTCCCTTATAAAAAAAATAATAATAATTGATTGAAATTCCACTTTGTGAACAGCTCTCACATTCTTTTTGCAAGCAGAGTTAGGGAATTGGGCTGCTTGCCAAGACACCGCTGGATGTTAATTGGCAAAGATTGCATGATTCATGGAGTCGATAGCAAAAGGACAGAAAGATCAAGTGAAGAGATAAAGGGGCAGAACGAGGAAAGTTATCCGGATTCCTCCCATTTGGCTGAGTCCTCTCCATTTCCAACCGCAGAGTATTTCCCTGACACGGAAATACTGACTTGTATGTAATTATGAGGTTATGCTACCCACAGCAGTCCATCATTCCAAGTACCAGCACCTGCCATTATTTATTCATTGTTATTCCTCCACCAGAAATACGCCATAATTAGATATTGATTACAAAGTCAATGTGATGAATTAAACAAAATGCCCCCTAACGTCTTCATTTGCCATATGCAGTATCAAATCCCCTGCATAAATCATGGATGAAATGCTACGTTTAAAAGGGTTTTTATCGTTGTTTCTTGGGTTCTGCTCTCGTTATTGCCGTGTCCACAGGCATACACAAACACAACAAGCCCATGGAAGTCACCGATTACATACAACGTTTTTTCCAATGTCCTTTTAAAGGGTCTTTGGATGCATCCTCCTTGCTTGTCCTTGTCAGCCCTGCCCCATCGTATCCGCAGATTCCTGACCTACTGATTTGAGTCATACCAGACATCTTCATGTCTTCAGTTGTCTGTGTCAACAACCACGTAGTCCCCCTTCTCCCGTAGACAATCTGTTAAGTGCATCACAGAGACACCTGAATAACTCCTGATTTCTTCTAATTGCACGCAGTACGGCCGAATGTCTCATCTCTAGGTGTTGCTAACCGAAAAGAAGGTAGGCATCTAAGATTATGACACGGTACCATTTTCCACAGATTGATTTATGTTAGATCTTTGAATGATAATCAAAAACTGGCTCTTAGTAGCCAAAGCTTTCTTGCTCAAGTACTGTGTTCCACCTTCATGGTCTTCGTGATAAATGAAAAAAAAAAGATGTTTATCTGCTGCTCTGGCTGCATAGCTAGATGAAAGGTTCAAGGAGAGTTGTGGATTCAGATGCACTATGACGCTTTATTCTGGAGCATTCAGCACCTGCACATCTATATGTTAGGGTTAGAAATTCCAATAAAGTACCATCTATTGAGTTGGAAAAACCAAAGGGGTTTCACTGATTTTCTATGGAGATGACAGGCTCATCTTTAGTTAATCCGTCATGTATCGTGTCGGAAAAGTATTTGCTTTGTTTCTGCTTTCTTCGTTTTTAGCTGTAGGATTTTTCTGTAAACAATATTTATCACCGAAGATAATCCAATAAGCAGTTTACAATTTTTTTTCCCATTTATTAATGGGGGAAAGCTGCCCAAAAAAACCTGGCCCTGTGTGAAAATGTGTTGCCCTTGAAACCTAACTATTTGCCACCCTCTGCAACAAGTGCCATCAGTTGTTTGTAATGAGTCTTTCACATTCCTCTGGAACAATTCTGGCCAACTATTCTTTTCAAATGCTTGTAATTCAGCCACATTGGAGCTATCCTTTGCCCAACCAGTAACAGTATCTCAATTGAAATGAATTCCAGATTGCAACTATGTCACTCCAAAACCCTGATTTCTCTATTTATTTTTTATCTTTTAGCAGTTTTGAGGTGGACTTCCTGATGTGATTGGGATCATTGTCCTCTTGCATAGCCTCAGTCCGCTTGAGCATAAGGTCACTAACTGATGACCAGACATTTTCTGTGATGATCTTTTTAGATTTTTGAAATGCTGTTAGTCGTACACCAGTTATAATAGGACACACCCTCGTGGTCAAGAGATACGCATGTCATTAATCAGCAGAATATTTTTCCAAACATTTTGAGAATCGTCAGGATGTTTTTTGTTTGTTTTTTTTGGAGGGGGGGGGTTGTTTTTTTTATTTTTAAATTTACATGGATCTTTGTTTTTGCACTGACCTAAACTGAAGCAAGTGAAGACTGCTGAGTTTATTTGGGTTCTTTTTTGACCTCCTCTGCATCTTTGGGATGTTTTTGGTTGGCCAACAACTCCTGGGAAGGTTCCCAAGGGTTCCCTTACTTATCCATTTGTGGATCATGGCTCTTAGTGTGGTTGGTCCAAAGGCCCCAAAAATGGGTTTGTAACCCTTTTTAGATTGATAGATGTTAGTGACTTTGTTTCCCTCCTGTTTTAAAAATTTCTTCATTTCAGAACTTGTTTCCTTTTGTTTTGTTTCTTTGTTTGCATTTTGAAATCTTTCAGCCTACTTCATGCGGTCAGAGGAGTTTCCCTGTTTAGTCCAAAATTGTTCACAACCCTGCAGAAAGAGTTTCTTGCTGGTAGGAATTGTGCCAGGCATCTTTTAAAAGATAATTAATCAATGTTAAATCAATATAGATAATCTGGTTTTGTTAAATGATATTTATATTTATGATTTTTGGCTTAACTTTAGTCTCCAGGTCTGGCAGTAATCAGGCCCGTATGTGACAAGTGAAGTGAACTTTCCAAAAATTTTACTTAATCCTGGTAAATCAGATTTTTTAGGAGTTTTGAGGGTCATGCTTATGCTTTCTACATAAGCCCAGGTGGGTTAAGATATTTTTTTACGATATAACTTCGTAAAACCAGAATTCTGTCTTTACCCAGGTAATGTTAGTCTGATGTCAAAATGAGCTGAAACATTTGCCTCTGACAAAAAGCAAAAACAGATGAAATCTGTAATGAGGGAAGCCCTTTTTCACAGCACTGTAGCAAGCTTGCAAACAGCAAGCATTCCCTGCTGTCTGTTTCTGTGGTTATGAATAAACACATGAAGCATATATGTTGAGTCGTAATGCCACCAACTACAAAAGCAGAAGTTAGACCTGGCATTTGTTTCAACCCTGGTTATAGTCCTCACCTGAAGAAAAAAACTGAGCGTTCTTGGTTTGTTTACCCCATAGAATAGTTTTGTGAGGAATATACTTTCTGTCTAGAGACCCATACACAGGGTTGTGAATAATATAAAGGTAATAGAAATTAAGCAAAGTACAGAAAAGGAGCAATGAGATTTCCATTGTTCTTGTACTGCAGCATTTGTAACAGATGCTGCTACATTCAACCAGGTCCACCTGGCACATGTCTCCTTATTTTTTTCATTATCATCATCTTTCATCATTGAATAAGTTGCTTTTTTTTAATTATCATTATTTTACAATTTTATTGGACACAAAACCTGTTATTTTAATTTCTCTGACATTACATCTGTTATATTTGATTGCAATATGTTTTATTTTTATTTGTTTGTTTCTTCCTTTAATTTGTCTAGTAGCTCCTCAAGTTGCATTGTCCACTGCCCCTTCTGTCCACGCTGCAAACAGCAAGCGAGGTAGGAGCTCTGGAATTCATACGTCATCCTCAGATGATACCCAAGCCTTTCCCCTGTGTGCACTCATGTTTATGTTGACATGTAACCCCTCCCCCCCTGATCCTTGCATCACAGTGGTGGAGAGCTCCAAAAGCTAGTGGTTATATCTCCAGCTCAGGGCTGGACTGACGGCTTTCGGTGTAAACAGCACATGAAGGGCTCGTTCTAGTAGGGAATGGATTCTAAACACCATGAAAGGAGTAAAATGGCTGTTCCTGCTTCAACTATTTTTGGTCATGAACCACGCGTGCATGATTCATGACCTTAGCCTATTTCAAGCATAGACAGAATATTTGTCTTCTGAGACTACGTCCGAATGAGGGAATCATGGAACGTGGAACGCTTTAGCTCACTCTCAGACAGGCCTGGCTGCTTTAGACAAGAAGGAGAATGGACTTGACTTTCTGCGCCTTTTGTTTTTCAAGCCTTGTCTGCTTGGGTATTGGTTGAACTGAGAGAACTGACCTCAATACAGATTCTTAATAACAGCCATCCCTTGGAAGAGAGCTCCATCTGCTAACCTACCTAGTCTGGAACCTCGAGTAGGCTGTCAGTCCATACGGTTGCCAACAACGCTTAAGGGTCACATCTGTCTGAGCTGTGCCACATGGTGTCAGTGGTCACTCAGTGTGACAGAGTGAACCTCACTTGTAGAGTGTTTAGCTGGGGCTGCTCTTTTACCAACAACTATCCTTAGACAGCGCTGCCACAAAGTTATATAGACTGCTCCATGTCTGACAACCACCTTCAACATTCGTTGTGTTTGACATCATACTCCCTGTTGAACACAACTTTTGTATAGTATAAAACCTGCTTTTTAACATAGATTATTGTGCTTAGAAGACATTCTTTCCTGGGTAAAGATCAATAATTCAACGTTATTGATCATCCTCAACTTACCCTGTGAAATTGGACTTTCTTGGTTAAAACCACATATCGGCAGCCCTAATAAAGACGGAAGGATTAGGTGGCTATACATTGTCTGCTTTTTTTCCTTTTTACTTCCTCCGAAGTAGATAATTGGGTCTGTGACTTCGACTTGAGTCACACTTAAGTTGCAAAAACAAAGACGTTAGACTTGACTTAGACTCATGCTTTAAAGACTTGAAACGTTATTGTATTCATTACCTCATATTATTGTTTGAACTTACCCCTTCGGATATTCCGTTGTGTATACAAATAAGTGCCCTTCATTTATGGCAAGGCAAGCACTTTTCAGTAACAAGACGATTCAAAGTGTTGTACATGAACAAAAAAAAGGAAATCTAGTAAAGGAAAACATTACAGATGAAAGTACATTGGATTGGAATAGTTGCAGCAGGTCAGATACAGTATAAAACAAGTTGGACTACAAACTTCAACATTAACATTTAAAGGCAACTCTAAACAAATAGGTTGATGCACTGATAACAAGTCTGTGATGTATTTAGGTGCTAAGCCATTCAGTGATTTATAGACTAACAGGAGTATTTTAAAGTCTATTCTCTGAGATACAGGAAGCCAGTGTAATGACTTTAGAACTGGGGTGATGTTCTCTACTTTCTTAGTCTTAGTGAGGACGCGGGCAGCAGCATTCTGGATCAGCTGCAGCTGTCTGATCCACTTTTTAGGCAGACCTGTAAAAACACTGTTGCAGTAATCAATTCTACTAAAAATAAACGCATGGATTAGTTTTTCAAGATCCTGCTGAGACATTAGTCCTTTAATCCTGGAAATGTTCTTTAGGTGATAGAAGACCAACTTTGTAACTGGGTTTAGATGTTTTTGGAGGTTCAGGTCTGAGTCCATCACTACACCCAGGTTTTGGGTCTGATCAGTTGTTACTAGCCAAAACAGCTAAAGCTGTACACTAACTCTGGATCGCTCATCTATTGGTCCAAAAACAATAATAACTTCAGTTGAAGAATAAAAACAAAACAAAATAAAACAAACAATTTACTCAGCACTCGAGTGGGTTTATAGTCACCTGGTGACATGGCGATGTAGAGCAGTGTGTCGTCTGCATAGTTATGGTAACAGATGTTTTTTGTATGATCTGAGCTAGAGGGAGCATGCAGGTATTGAATAGGAAGGGACCCAGGATGGACCCTTGGGGAATTTGGTGATTTATATTGCCTCTGATGTGAAGTTACCTACTCCTACCTATTTATGGATAGCATGCATGCCAATCTTTGTAACATGGCAGAAAAAGGAGTTTACCGCAGCTTCCCAGTTGGTTAGCTTTTACTTAAGGCTACCATCAACCAGCAGAAAACCACAGACCACAACTCTGACAGAAACATGCATATTATCATGTTAAAGGGCACATTTGATGTATTTGTATTCAACCAGGAACATTTGTGGATCACAGGCTATGGAAGATTCACCAATCAGTTATTGTGTGTTGTAACACCAAGATAATGGTATTTTAATTGACCTCTACATTGAAGTTTTTTTTCTTTTTCGTACAAAATAAACTTACTTACTTACTTACTTACTGGCTTACTTACTTACTTAGTGGCATTTTATTCTCTTTTTACGCCGTGAGTGAAAACAGAAGACAAACAAACATTAAAAATATAAGTACTGTATTTATACTTTGTCAGGAATGTAGCAGCGAACCAAAAAATACATTATATATATATATATATATATATATATATATATATATATATATATACAGAAAAAATATGTATAATTTAATATAATTACCGATACTTCAAATGTTTTTTCTGAAAATTCAAAACTCTCTCATTATCTCACTACCTTGTGACTAGTTTGTCATTCTGTCATTAAACAAATACTTGTGTGCAAACTTAAAATTAAAAGGCAGAATGAGAACATGGTTTTGCAAACTGGCAAATATCCAATTCAATGTAGGGAAAAAAGGAGTATAGAAATAGGCTTTCAGTTAATAATCGCCATAACCTGCTGGATTTTGGTGGAGTGGGTTGATTGGGCATGCATCTAATATGCAAAGGTAAATTTCTGTTATTAGGGACTAGAGACTTTAATTTGAGGTGAAAGACTTTAGCTTTGACCTGAACCTGCCCCTAAAAGATCTGAAACTTGGCTTAGGCCTGGAAAGAAAAACTTGTGAACATGAGTTAACAAAACTATTAAGGTCAACTCAAGGAAAACTACAGTTCCTTTACTACCATCAAGTAGGTAAAGATCCATTCCATTCATGGTTTGACCTGCCTTATGCTTTATGGTGTTCAGTTGTAATCATGTCTCTGTTCCATCTTTGTCGCCTTGTGCTGTGATGTGCTTGAAGTAATGTGACCTCTGAAATCCTACTAACATTGCTATATCTTTGTGATTGTGTGTTTCTAACTGGCCGTACCTTTTTGCCAGACTGACTATGGTCTACAAACATCTCCGCAAACATACAGCATCAGCATTTTTCACCTCGCATGCCATGGCGCCTCGCTCAGACTTTTGCTAACCCTCCTGCTGTAGCGCTCGCAGCACGAACATCTCAACCCTCTTTTACCCGTCTCTTCCCTTCATACCTCCTATCTTCTTGCAAGACTGCGAATGCTTCGGCCACTCCAACCGATGTAGCTACATCGAGGTGCTAAACACCGTCATTTGCGTGAGCTGCAAGCACAACACTAGGGGCCAGCACTGCCAGCTGTGCAAGCTGGGCTACTACCGCAATGCCTCAGCAGAACTGGACGATGAAAATGTGTGCATAGGTTAGTCCCCCACCTGGCCCTCTTCACTGCAGCCATGCTTTCACACCTTTTTTCCACCTCATTTCCTGTCTTTGACTCCTCAGAAGAGATAGTGTCAGTTCATACTGCATCAGTGCGTCATTCAAATAACATTGTCCTGTCCTCATGTCCCAGAGTTGTTCCCGTTTTACTTGCCTCTCTTTTGGCACTAGTGTCATTACACGAATCAGAAACACAAATACAGCAGTTAGGTCACAGTAATTTTAATTCCTTCCATGCAGAAAAATATAAGGACAGTTTAAAGATGTTGTTGTAAAGTTGGTAGTAAACATTTACATTTTTTACGTTGCATATTACACTTGATTCCTAGCTAGAATAAAGCTCGCAGTCAAAAGGTATGAAATAAACTTTATATATGCAGAGTATATCAAGCACAGTGTTTAAAAAAATAAACACCTTTCTTAACAAGTATGATAACCGTAGCTTCTTAGATAAAACCGGAAGATTTAAAATCTAATGTTAATGAATATTTGCCCATTGTTTGTTTTGAACACTTTGAATTTTACATTGTATCGATTCCTTTATTCATGTTTTGTTTGATGTGGTTTATTCGCTGAGGAGGGTAAACAGCTAAGTTAGCTCAGCACATATAAAGCTGGAGACATGGTTAGTAAAGGGTTTTTCAATTGACAATTGAACTATTGCTAACTGTCTGGCATCTCTTAAAATGTCAAACAGGTTGCATTTGTTAACAGGAGTACCACATTTAACCGAGGTCTGTGCTTCACCAAAGTAATAGATGCATAAACTGATAAAACTGTGTCTGGTATATATATATATATATATATATATATATATATATATATATATATATATATATATATATATATATATATATATATATATATATATATGCCAGACATA
Source organism: Fundulus heteroclitus (assembly GCF_011125445.2). Classification (NCBI taxonomy): domain Eukaryota; kingdom Metazoa; phylum Chordata; class Actinopteri; order Cyprinodontiformes; family Fundulidae; genus Fundulus; species Fundulus heteroclitus. The sequence goes on from NC_046381.1 coordinate 35,678,350, forward strand.
TATATCTCTATATATATATATATCTATATATATATATATATATATATATATATATATATATATATATATATATATAGATAGATAGATAGATAGATAGATATAGATATAGATATACCAGACACAGTTTTATCAGTTTGTGCATAACAGAAATTTACTTTATTTATACATATAAATAAACTTTGCTAGCGTGCTATTCAATGGCCACTTTTTTATAATGCACAACATTAGAAAGGGCCATCATCACCTAGATTTTTTTATTTAAGTTACGACTCATGTGCAGACAGTTTTAAACAACATCTATTTCTTTGCTTTGTGTTCTACAATTCATGTAACTCCCAAGGTAATAGTTGGGTTCCCCATTGAAATCTGTTCCTCGTATTTATAGTGTAAATTCACAGCTCTGAGTGTCAGGTGCATTTGTACGTCCTGAGGGGGAAGTCTGACAGGTAACATGAGTTCTGAGAGAAATTTTTCCAGAGAAGTCACACAGGCAGTCAAAGATGCCAGGCAAGTGCATATGTCATATACATGAAATGGCCTCAGGAGGAGCAGCTGAAACCCGTCACTTGGCATTAAGAGTCACAGAGGCGTTACCGAGTGCCGAGCTCGCCGTCACCCTGACTCTCTTTCCCTGACCCCCCCAGTTTGTCACATGCCGTCACCTCTCTCCTCTTGCTTGACCCCTGGATGTCAGTCAGGGGGAGCCACATGCAACACAGTCACATAAGGTGCAATGTTGTAGTCGGGGACTGTCAAAATAGGTGTCACCTTGACTGCAAAGCGTTCTAGTTTCTGGAAAGGTCAATTAAGCGCAGGTCACCAGAGACAGAGCAGGTTATTTCTTTTCTTTTAATTTCAAAGTGGTGTTTAAGACTGTCCTTCTCTGTTAATGTCAGAAAGGATAGATGTACGTATTGAGAAGCAGTTTTAAATGAATAGGAACTGAAGAATTTATTACTACAATGCCCATTTCAATGTACAGTTCTGTCATTTTTAATCCTGTATTTTGTTTCACTCCATCACCCATCTTCTATCTGTCCATCTTTATCTCTGTGTGAATGGTTCCAACGTCCATCTAAAATCAGATCTACTGATATTGCTTTGCTTTAAAGCTCATTGCATCCTAGGTTCTCATGTAAAGGGCAAACCATTTTAATATTAATTACAAATATGTTGTGTATAAAGTGTTCATGCATTTAAAATCAACTTCATTCTCTGCTCATTTTCTCTATCCTCATTGCCGTTGAAATGGTAGCATTTTTCTCTGTGTAAATTCTTGAAATCCAGTTAGACTTTTTTATCTATCAGAAATATAGGTTAATTTCAATGAATTAGAATATAATGGAAAAGGCTGTTTATTTTGGTAGTTACATTTACACAGTGACATTTATGTATCATGGCGATTGCTTACTCACTGAGGGATACTTTTTTTTTTTTATCTCTGTTCATTTTGATGATTTTGGCTTGCAGATAACGAAACCTATCTGTTCCTAAAATAGAAACATTAAAAAGACCGTAAGAAACAAAAAGATGTTTAATACACAAAAGTTGACCCACTGAATTTTATATCAATATGCCGTTGGTGAAGATTATCGGTCATCCAGGTCATGATCGATCCAAAAAGAAGGTAAAAAAAAAAATAACAAGTGGACTTGTGTTCTGAAATTTCAGAACAGAAGTCCACTTGTTATATATTTTAACCTTCTTTTATATAACTATGTACTGTACAGTACATCTAATCCGTATAGCTATTCTTTTGAGTAAATTACTACAGCTGTGCGGCATGCCATGGAGGACATCTGCCTGTGGCTCTGCTGAGGTGTTAAGGAAGCCCAGGTTGCTTTAATAGATGCAGGCTAGTTTAATGGCCAATCTAGCACAGTGGGACCATGACCGTTTTCTGGCTATGTGGTCAGGTTGTTAATTCCTTCTGGAAAGGAAACAACTGTGCTAACTTTGGAGTGGAGAAAACACAATAACCTCAAGAAGCTCAAATTCTTCTTTTCTCCACTCTTCCTCCGGACTCCAGGACCATGCTAGGAAATGGTGAACTTATTTTATTTATGAAAAAGTGGACCTTTAGTCCTCAGCCCAGGTAAGATGCTTCAGCTATACACTGGGAAAGAGACTGTCTTAGCCCTCATCCTGGATATGAAAGGATGTGGTTGCTCATCAAACTTTGACTCCAGCTGCAGTTCAAACCTTGTAAATCTCCCCAAATCTCTTGAAGGACTGGCGGTTATCCCAATTCTTTGTACACATCTTTGTGACACAGTGTTTTTCTTTCACTTAATTTTCCATTAAATTGCTGCCACTGCCAGCTTTTTGTTTGTTTGTTTAGTAACAAACTGTTTGTGACTTACTCTCTCCTCGTGGATGGTGTCAATGAATGTCTTCTGGACAATTGTCAAGTCAGCAGTTTTGCCCATGATTGTGTATGCTATAACATGACCATAAAATAATATTAAAATCCTTTTTTATTGGCCTTGTCCAATATCCCACTTTTCTGACAAAGCATTTCAGTTTTCCTTAGCTGTGAGCCGGAATGATCAGAATTGACAGAACTAAATCCCTCTGTGCATAATGGCTCTATCTGTGGGTCACAACGTTTTCAGTTGATTTAATGAAATAAACTCACTTTTCCATGTTATCCTATTTTACTAAAGGAAGCTTCTAACACAACTCGAGAAGCTGTGAGATTCCTTGACGTGTGTCGGGGAACTCAAAGCACCGCAACTATTCTCCAGCCTGTGTGTGTGTGTGTGTGTCTTGTTTTTTCAGAGTGTAATTGTAATCCTTCTGGCTCAGTCAGTGATCGCTGTAATGGCACAGGATATTGTATATGTAAGGAGGGCACTACGGGCCCCAAGTGTCAGGAGTGTCTGCCCGGCTATTTGTGGGAAAATGGCTGCAAATGTAAGTAGAACCACCACCACCACCACTCTCCCTATCTGCAAACTGCCCGACTGTTCTCCCCTCCCCTCAGCTCTGTCTCCTCCTGCTGTCTCTCTAAGATGTTTGCCCTCTCTGTGTAATCCCCGAGCTTTCGGGTGGAGGAATGTGCTGCACATGCAAGTCCTCGCCCTTTGCGACGGATACCCCCCGTCATCCCTTTTCTACGCCATTACCGGAACCTCCATTTCACCCGTCCTGTGGCTGCATTACTAATGTAGGATCAGCAGGTGCCTGTTATGGCCTCCAGAAGAAAAAGAAGCGACGGCATGGCAGGATGCATGCTGCTCTGTAACTCAGCCGCAGAGGCGTCCCGCACACAATCGGCACAACAGCTGAGTCAATATTGACTGCTTGACAGGCTGCCTGTGATCCTCCGTGCCGGCACACAACAGGACAATGACGCCCAACACTAACATTTTTATTTATTTTTTTTGGAAAGGAGAAACAGGTCGTTTTCAGGTCCAACACATCCATTATAGTCTGCCGTTTGTATTTCCTCCAGTCATTTTACAAAGCATGCCCCACGAAGTCTTTGTTTTCCTCCAAATGTCACCAATTTTTCATTGTTTTCATCAAGTCACGCTATCAGCGACAAACCTACAGGCAGGGAGAGAGAGGCATGAACCTCAAGTGGGAAGGGGATTTTTAAAACTTTTGACGAATAAATCTGGAGATAGAAAACATTCATGCCCACTCTGATTATTCTCCAGGCGGAAAATACAAAGCTAATTCAGGTCTGACATGCAGGGGGGATTTTATGTAGACGTTTAGAGGATTCTTATGTTTATTTTCTTTCTGGGTTTTAGATTTAAAAATAATTACACACCCCGTTTTAACTGTTGTTCACAGAACTTGAAATATCAATTCAAAAAGCAACAGATGACTGCAACATTCATTAACCTTTGTCCTAAAAGAGCTGACTGGGGAAAGAACATTTCTCTGCAACTGCCACAACAAATAAAAGAAAAAAAAAGATAAATGGATGTCTTGATTCAACTCCAAGTCCTGATTGCAGCATATTTGAGCAATCTGTATCAAGCTGACTGCAGTTAAAAAAAGAGCAACACGGCCCAATACAGTGATTAAGCCAACTCTGAGGAAAAGTAAAACAAGGCATAACACTTATACTAAACTCTAAAGAGGAAGAATGTGTTTCTAAGCCAAACGGAAGGAAGGGTGCACAGTTTTTTATAGACAGGATCTGTTGACACCGTTAGCAACATAACCAATGTCTCATGCTAAGATGGACTAAGACGGAACAGATCATTGGTCTCCAGCCATGGAAAGTTTTATCAGAAGCGTTTGCACCAAGGAAAGAAACAAGATCAAAAAGGACGGTGTTGACCAGACGTCACCGATTTGGGACGAATTGCTTTGTTAAAAATAACAACGATGTGTGCCCTACACCAAAGTGAGCTGCTAGAGCCACAGTATGCAGTTCCTTCTTGACAAGACATAGCCGACAAATCGCAGCCTGGGCATCACATGTGGGGTGTTACTTCGGCAGAGCCTCCAAGCAAACATCATTGAGATTCTAAACAGATCAGAAAACTATTTTACATCATATTGCAAAAACAAAAACTGCTTTAGTTGGTTGTGCATGATGGGGAACATACATCAGGAGCATCATGGTCAATCACACCAGCAGATCCGCATCACTCGGCTGCTTCACTTTTGACCCCTTTAGGCGTGGACATCATTTATCAGTAGCATTAACAACAAAGCTGTTTCTAAACAGGCTTGTTGGGCACCACGTCAGCCTCCAAAATATGCTACCATGGTCGGGCTTTCATATCAAATAATGTCACATTAAATAATCACTTTTTCACATCTTAGACAGCTGATGCATGTTCCCCTTACTAGAGCAGCATCAAAGAAACAGTAGCAGATGTAGCAGTCATCTTTAGCATTTTAAAACTATGTAGACACCAAGTTGTCAAATGTATCCCCAATCCTGGTTTATTAGTATAAATTGATGGTAATTTTGGGTATATAAGATAAGATAAGATAAGATAAGATAGTCTTTATTGATCTCACAATGGAGAAATTCACTCGTCACATCTGCTCACAAGAAGGTGCAGATTAGGGAAGGTGCATTCAGTTATATACAGTGAATCTTCATATATACAATGGATCAAAAAGAATACCAAAAAATACAAAAAATACAATACAATTGTGAGGAAGTCAGTGCTGTAAGACAGCAGGTATGGGATTGTGACTCTATATTGGCAAATATTGAAATTACTTGGGTCACTATTGAGATATTCCTGTAAAGATCTGTGCCTGTATTCACAAAGAACCCTAAGACTAAAAGTAGAGTTTTCTTAGAATTTTACCTCAGTAAGATAAGAGTTATTCACAAAGCTCCTTAGGCCGTAGGAGAGCTCCTAAAGTGACAAAATGTTAGGAGTAGTGAGGAGGACTTTTAGCTTAAGTGGGTCTTAAGCAGGGAAGATGGGAGAAACAGAGAGAGCTGATTGGCTGATCCACCACCTAAATAGAGGAGGAAATTAGCACAAAATGCTATTTAACAATCAGACAATTATTAATATGTAGATAAGATAAACTTTAATTAATTTCTCCCTATGGGGATTATAGTTTCAGCGCTTGAACAGGTTAAAAGTGCAGCTCTAGTAACATAGTTTTATTGAGGATAAATAAATATTAGGGAAATATTGAATGGCAATGAATAAAATGTGGATAAATGTACAAAGAATGTAGTACAAATGACTATTTTATAATATTTACAGAAATGGGAAAAGCCAAAGACAAATATATACATAAATAATCTACAGAAGATAAAAGAGGTGAGAAAGTATTTCTGTATTGTACATAATGATGTCAGTATCCTAAATGGTCATCTAGAAGTTTGCTTGTGTGATGCCATCTTCTCCCTGACTTTTACTGCTGCAAGGAGTGATTCTGAATTTCCAGGCTAGTGCATAAAAGCACCAAGACACACAGAGAAAAAGGCGCATTGATCTATGCTTCACAGTCTGCCTATTTGCGCCCTGATCAGCAACACTCCTCTGCTCTCCTCCCGGAGTTGTGTGGGCAGAGGCGCTGCTCCTCTCAGTATTTTTGCTACATTTTTTATTTTTACATTTTATGTCGGTCGTTTTGTCAAATACAACCACTTTATACAAGCAGGCAATCCCAGTAAAATGCCAACAGGTGAGTGCACATTAACATCAAATAGATGAAGTAGTAAAATGACGAGTATGGCGAGTAAACATTAGCAAATCAAAAATGATAGTGAGGATGTAAATAAGGTGCATTTAAACATTTTGATGTGATGCTGTGTGACAATATTTTTAATTTTGCTAAGTTTCATCACCATCAGACACTTCCTAATCCAGTCTAATTGGTTAGTTTCTCTCACTACATTCTCTCATTACTAGGAGTACATTTGTGGGTTTTTTTTTCTAGTACTATTAACCAATCACAGCTCCTAAAAGACAGCGTCATACCTAGCAATGGGGTCAACCACACCTCCTCACTCAGATAAAAGGTAACTTCGTTACTCAGAGTCGCTCTCAGCAGCTATCAGAATCAGTCTTAAGCTGAGGATGGAAGGACGATTATACCCAGTATAACAAAGTGTTTCTGAACAGAATTATCGACTATAGTTTAAGATAAGCTAATAGCATATTCATTGCACGAGAAAAAAAACAACTACAGATACAGATTTAGAAAAGAAAATAAGTTACTTAATTAGTTCTTACATCGGACATCCAGATAGACAAGTAAGGAGGAATTAAGTTATTTAAAATACAAACTGGAAACAAGTATGCACAAAAAACAATAATTCAATAACTTAAATATGACAACGTTCAATATAGTAATAGAGTAGGTCAATACCTGGCCAATCAGCTCAAATGCAAAAAAATAAATACATAAAAAGATCTAACATTCCCGCTATTCTAAATTTAACAGGAGAAACAGTTCAAAAACCCCAATACATCAATGTTTTTATATCCTTTCAGTTATGTAAACCAGATCATAATCCAAACTAAATGGAAATAGAAGCCTTCTTGAAAGAAACCGATCTGCCTCATTTATCCGCTGACAGGGCAATTATGTTAGCCCTTCCTTTTAAACAAGATGAACTTCACTGAGCCCTATTTCCAATGCTCAACAACAAATCACCCAGACAAGATGGATTTCCTGAAGTTACATGAACAATTTTGGATATTATCGCCACATCTACCAGATTGATTATGTGTAGCACTACGTTCTGCACATTATCAATCTGGGACCGCTCATGTTGAATCCGTTTGGGGAAAGGCGGGACATTCAGCAGAACTTTCCGAGCTGATTGGGCGAAGCGGCACCTAGTGACTGCCTACCAAAGGTTGGTTTTAGCCAATCATGGTATCAAATTAAAACATAAACAGCATGTATCATGAGAAAACACAAGAAGGTTAGCTAGTCAATGCACTTTTTCCTGTACCTCTTTCAAACAAGAAATCATGGATTTTTACTAAACAGATGTGATAGGAGCAGCTGCTCATGTGCCCTCCTGCGCTGCCATGCTTATTTTGGTTTGGTTGTTGGCCACACCAAACCTATTGGCCACATATTCACAGTTAAAATGAAGATACTTCCACAACTATCTCTATCGACATATTTGTGTATTACTTCTGTTGGGAAAAAAAATATCCCTATCAACCCTGCAGAAGTTTCAGTTTGACAGTCATAGCAAGTCATGAGTGAAATCAATGTAAAAACACTTCTACATCAGAACAGCCCATATCTAATACCATCAACTTAAAAAAAAACTCAGTACTTCAAGGCAGCGACAAAACATTCAGCCCTGATAGCCTGGTGGAAAGTTTGGGCACCTTGTAAGCAGAATCCAATCTGGCTCAAGCCTGGTTTTCAAGTCCATAACATCCCAATACAATATTTATAATGGGAAGAAAATGAAATATCTCATTTCCAACATCTGTTTCAAAATATTACATTTGTTTCTTTTAGAGCATTGATTCAGAAGTGTGGAGTAAGGAGAAAAGAGTTCCTCCGCTATCAACACCTTAGATCCACCTTTAAAGGGGACCTATTATGCTCCCTTTTATTATTTAGGCTAGGTCTAAGGACTATACTAAACATTTTCATTACATTTTCTGCCCAAAATCATTGTCAGATAATGAGATTTCACATTCCCATTTTCACCTACATTGAGCTCCTTTCAGAATGAGCTGTTTTTAGGGCTCCATCAATTTTATGCAAATAGGCTGTAGCTGGCCACGCCCCCGACTCAGTGTTTACACTTGCACTTTATGCACATGAAAATGGCCGCAAACGTATGCACAATGGTACAACAATACATCCTCGACCCTGAGTAAGACTCCTTCTCAACCAGCAAAAACGCAGCAACAGTTTCTGGATGGGAAATAAGTAACATATTCCTACAGGGAAACCTTAGAAAGAGTTCCAGAGTTATACTGAAAACCACATTTTTGCAGTGTTGGACTATCCTGTTGTATTTTTTACCTTTTATATTTATTTAAAAAAAATAGGAAGCTAAGAGCGCTAGCGTTACTGTGGGATTTTCAATGTGGGATTTTATAACTTCAAAAGCAGATTTTATAACTTCAAAAGCAGGTGATCAAAAGCAGAGTGATTTGAAAGACAAGTTAAAACTTTGCATGGCAGAGTTTTACTTTGCTTAGGTTGCTAGGCTCGGGGCTGGGCTAACTGTGATTGTTAGGCAGGGGCAGTGCCACCCGATTGTGACTAAATGATCACAGGGTTTTTTAAACAGCTCATTTTCCAGACACCATCAATCATTTTATTTATTTCTTAAAACAGCTCATTGAAATCATCTAAAGTATTGGATGAATTAATAAAAAAATATATGTAATACAAAGAAAAACTCATCAAGACTACATAAATACATTCATAACAACATATTTACGTCTACCAGTAACTCAAACCAAACATTTGTAGAAAGTAATTCACAGATCACACATCACTAAAAAAAAAATTAAATGGCTTTTGCAAATAGACACACTTGCATACAATGCACCTTGAGTAGCACTGATGACTTAATTAATTCCACCTGGACTAGCACACCTGTTCACCTGTCCACTATACAGAAGCTGAAAGTCTCCCAAACAAATACATAGGTCCACTCATTGTTTCTCTACCACCAAGAAAACAATTCTTTTTGACTGGAAATCAAAGAAACTGTCCCATATTAACATCTGGACAAGCCTTCTCACTGAATATATACACCTGGAAAATATTGCAATTCATAAGAAAAATATAATGTATTTTACTTTTACAATAATTCAAACCCATTTTAGAGTCACCTAAACTAAACGGAACACCTGGGGGAGATGCCATGCAGATTGCATAAAACACAAATTAATAAGGCTAACAAAATAAACGGACAAAATGTCGGCACACTCATATACTTATCTTTTACTGTTATTGTTATTTATCTGTGAAATTAATTTACTTAACACTTCCAGTATTTTATCTTAACAGTTACACTTAAATTGCATAAAACAAAGGAATAAGGAAGGAAATAAGATTATTTAAAAAAAACTATAATACACAAAGAGGATAGGATAAGCATGGTTTAAGAGGGATTTACAACCCACTCTGCAGTGTCTTTTTTAATGAATCACGCAAGATTAGGGGTGCCACAAGTTTAACAACCTTTTAGTATAATAGCAGAAGAACAGGGCATCCATGTCAGCATTGGCTGATATGGGTTTGAAAGAGTGCCTCTGGATTGGGGGGATACTTTCATGTACTCTGCACCCTCTGCACAGAGCCGACCATCTCAGGAGGTCAAAATGAAAACAATAATTTAATAAAATCCCCCCTCTCCATTTACTAAATTACACATTTATGTGTTTATTTACCTGTTATTTTACTTTTTCATTAATTTTTTGCTCCTCATACTTTGTAATTATAATGGTTATTTAGTTATTTCATATTTACTGTTATGATTATTCATATTATTCTGGTTATTTTTTTATCCTTAAACGGAGGAAGATTTTTTTCTGTAGTTGTTAGAGCTTATTGCTGACTATGAAACTATTTCACTTACCGTATCATATCAATCAACTGCCAAAGTGCAGTAATGGACTACACTTGACTCTTAATAATATCTGGGCATAATCTTTTGCTTACCTTTTTGTCTTACCGCTCTTGTTTGTTGTGTTTACCTCACGATAAAAAAAAAAAAAACTTAAGGCAACCTAATGATAATTTATTTTTTTACTGTATTCAGTCATTGTCTGTCTGCAATGTTCAAATAAAGCAAAACCTGCTGCATTATGATTTACATTCAGTGCAAAATACACTGGGTTATTTTAGTCATTTTGGCACAGATGGATCTTCATTAAAATGCACTGTTTTTCCACTGCAACTTGTTGGTGGCTACTAATATATTCAGTGTGTACAGAGTAAACACACACTGTCAACGTGCACATCTGTTTCCACACAAAGGGACGTTTGAAAGGGAGAAGCGAGCATGGCTCACATCCCATGCCCTCTCAGGGTGAAATCCTGTCCAAATCCATCTACTAGAAATTTTAAAGCTGAAGTTATTCTAGATAGATTAGCATCCAAGCAATAATCACGTATCAATACCTGATGTGTGATATTAGTAGCAATCTCCTCTTCCAGTAGGTTCCCTGAGATTTCTGTAAAACTGGATACACCAAAAATTGTATTTATCTCAGAATCGAACACCCAACGAGGGATAGAACTGGCCAACTAAAGTCACAACAACTGTTCACACATAATCACCTGATGTTCAGCTACAATTATGAAGTTTTACCCTCCAAAGAGAATGAATAACAGAACAGTTAGACCGCACCAATATGCCACAGTTTCCTACATGAATATTGATAGAGACTTGTTGTTCTTGGCCTTGCAGCTAATTAAAGAAGGCAATAATGACAAAACATGAGCATCATAACACCACAATATGCCATGAATGTGTATTTTTTTTAATTTATTTAACAGATTGATATAGGTTTACCTAGTCATCTAAATATTGCAATTTTAAATATGTAAAAGCTCAAGGAGGGACAAGAGATGAGTAAAAATTATATTTTTTCCTGTACTATTAGAAATAATTTGGACAATGTGTTTGATGACAGGAGATCAAAGTCGCCTTTGGTCATGTATGGCCTCCAAGTTTAAATAGTATTTAGCAGTAGTAGTTAGTAGTTTAAATGTTTTAGTCTTGGTCATTTCTTTTCTTTTTTTTTTTTGTCTTTGCTGATGCAATACTTCTGTTCATGCAGTCAGAGTGAAAAATGCAATTAAAACTTAAATCTCTCCTCAAACACATCATTTTCCCAGACACGTACACCTAGTTCACTGGTTCCCTCTCTAAATATTATCACTCATATCAAAGGCAAACACAACAAATCTTGTCATTTACTGCCTGTGCCTCCTTTGTTTACCGGCAGTAATGCGAAATAGTCGATGTGGGGAGATTGAAAGCGGATAAAGCCGCAGAGCTCTAAAAGGAGCTGAGTTCTGAGGCTACATTGGAGCACCTTTAATCTTACTGAACTTGCATGTCTGACACATCTAGTTATTGACGCTTATTTTCAAACAATCAATATCTGTGTTTCATGTTAGATTTTGGCTCTGCTTAATTGGCTGGCGATGGAGCGCTCTGCCTGCAGGGGATGGCCATTATCTGGACCTACCTTTGAATTCTGCTGAACTTTCCTTTCAGCTTTAAGCTTCATGCTGAATTCTTTTTTAACAGGGTCCAAAGAGAAAATGCAATTCTAATTTAATATGTCATGTAAAGCAAATAGTAGAATTTCAATGTGTACCTTTAACATCAAACCAGACTAAGCTCCAGTTGGCTTACCAAAAAATATTTCTATTTGCAAGATGCCAGAATAACAAGAGCACATTTTTTTATTACTTCCTTTAAATGTAGAGATTTATATAAACTAAGATCACTATGCCTTTAAACAACTTGGAAAACCCCAGATGGTTATGATTTGTCTTGATTCACAAAATTTTTGTAAGATGGAGGCAAACTTTAAACAAACTCCTAGAATGTAAATCGAAAAATTAAATGGTTCTGTCACTTAGAGAATAATGTTCCTGGGTCCAAACTGTGCAACTGATGCCAGAACGAATCCTGAAGACCGTGCGAGGATGCTGGCTGAAGCTGGTCAGAAGGTGAACCAAGCATTGTGCTGACTTACCTCTCTGCTGATGCTTAAAACTTGCCTTTATGCTGTAGTAATTGAAATATTGGGTAAATAGATATATCTTTTTAACTAAAAGGAAAAGCTTGTAGCTCACAATGTTGTAAATAAACATTAACGATGTACTGGTATTTGGCAGCAGTATTCTAAAGCTAACACAGGGTTGTGCAAAAAATGCATAGCACATTTTATGCATAGCACACAGGAAGGAAAAGTACTGCTTTTAGTTAGTTTTGCGAATAAAACCCAGAAATCTGCAGTGTGCCTTTATATTCAGCCTTCTTCACTAGAAATGAAATGCTATGCAACCAAGTGCCCTCAGAATTCACCTGTGTGCACTTCAATGTCAGCATTTATTGTGTACATCAGCTGTTGCGTCTACAGACAGAGACTGATGGTGCCTGCTGATACAGCGCCTTAAACATATCTTTATATTCGGCCAGAAGTTATATAGGAACCACAGCAAACATGTGGAAGAAGGTGCTCTGGTCAGATGGGACGAGGGTTAAAGTCTTTGGTCTCCATGGTTATAAACGTGGCAGAACACAAACACAGGGCACCGCCTGAACATATCACTCCCAACTGTGGGACATGGTGGTGAGAGCATCATGGTGTGGACAGGCCTGTTTCAGGAAGAACAGAGAATCTCCTCAGAGTTGGTGGGAAGGTGCATTTACAACTCGTGGCAGTAAATTGAGATGGAGGTTGTCCTTCCATCAAAACAACAGCCCTAAACATCACAGCCAGAGCTACAAAGGAAAGGTTCAATTCAAAGGGTTAGTTAAAATGGCCCAGTCAAAGTCCAGTCCTAAATCCAGGTAAGGACCTATGGTAGGAGTGAAAGCTGAAAGAGACATACCCTAAAAAAAAACTTTCAGCTGTGTTTGCAGTGAAACCTGCGGTTGCTATGTGACAAGATGTCAAAGGAGTGTTTTAAAAGGCACATTAATATAAATCTAACATCGCCAGATCCATTAAAGTGCCACAGCAGCAAAATGTTCTTAATGTCTATGATCTTTAATCTTCTACATGTTAAGATGCTTTACATCCTTCATTTCATGGAAGGATCCCTTGTCAGGCTTCTTGTACTCTTAGTTTGAAAGTCTAAAACATTTTGATGTACCAGTATAAGTATTTCTACTGTTATTAGAAGCCTCTTGGTTGTATTAAAACAGGAAAGAACTTTAAACTGATTGAAATGACAGGTTTCCTTCTAAATAAATTAGCACTACTACTACTTCTTCTCATTATTCTATAATGAGCAGGGTCTTTTTAGTCGTTATAAAGAAGGCGGCATATTTACAATATTGAGCTGTTATCGTCACACCAATTAAAACCAGCTACAGACAAGTTTTACATTGAAAGTTGTGCATTAGGTAGATCATTTAATTATTGGCCATTTACTGTCCTTCCATCAGAGAGGCTTTATTAATCAGACTTGTCTTCAGACATCGTCTCTGAATCAATAGTAAAACGCACTTTCTGATCCACGCTGCACCTTTTTTTTTCTCCCCCGTATTCAAGAAACACAAATATGAGACGCGTTATATAGAGACTCTAAAGAAAGGTTTTCATCAAAGCTCTATTTGGCTATTCCTGGGAGATGGCATGCACCCAGTGCTGGGTATTAGGAGAGAGATCTTATATTTGTTATTGTGATATTTCTAGTCCGCAGACTTCATATATTACTCACCGCATTGTTTTCCACTCCCATAAACCAACTGAAATGGGCAGAAGTGGCCCCTTTGTTTATCACTGTTTATTTGTCTCTGTTGGTTTATTAGTTTGTGCTGTGCAGCTTTGTTTGCCTCCAGCTTGCTTGACAGCTTGCCTCCACTGGGAATAGAGTGGCCTCGGTGTCCCAGCTCTAAATATACACCAATTTTCACCTAATGTTCAGTTTGTTTAAAGTCAGCGCTGTCCGGGAGAACCCTTGCAGGAACTGGGGTGATTGTGGGTGTCTTTATGCCGTAATGGAGCTGATTCAGGGAAAGTTTAGTTAGAGGCCTATAGTTAAGTGGACGAGGTTTTGTCGGACACTGGCATTTAAACTTTATTATGTTTGGATTTGTTTTGTGTTTTGTGTAAACCTTAGACGTTTGCCTTTCATTCTAAATGCCATGTCGCTATGGTAAGATGTGAAAAGATATTGCCAAGGTTACAATTTTATTGGGAGAAAAAGCAAAAATTTAATATTTGCCTTCATTTTCTGAAGCATGTTTAAATACAGATGCAGTAGATTTAAAAATCAAGAGTGGCAAGACCTTATCAACTCAAAAACTATTTTTATTTGAGGTAAGCCTCTGAAATGCCAGAGTATAATTATATTTTAGTTCAGAAACTACTTTGTGCATATTTGATTTCAATTTACTAGCAATTCTGAAATTGTATTTATTATTTACTAGATTCAGGGGAAATGCTTGTATTGTTGTTGTTTTTTCGCTGATTTAAAATAATTTTCATCTCACAACACCTTGCCATTTTCTTTTACCATGCAATGTCACATTTGTAAGAGGCAAAAAATTAATGGCCAATTTCTAAGCAACTATTATGCATAACTCTTACTTTCCAATACAGATTCCAACCTATCAAGATTTATCCTTCAAAACTATAACAACAAAATACTTTTTTTCTACATACTTTAGAAAGCATAACTATCATAACAATAGAAGGTTTGTTATAAAATAAATCCAATATCACTAATATACCCTATAGTAGCTGTTCTTTACTGTATCACAAAAAAAGCTCTAAACACATTCAGATCTCCTTATCTTTATTGAAAGAGGTATATGTGCAAATAAAACCCAACTAAAAAGGATTAAACACCCTTTCTGCTATGATTGCTCGTTATTATGTCAGGACACCATGTCACACTGTGTGTATGAGCTGTCAATATTACACAGCTCTCCATTCAGCACTTTACTACTATTTCATGTAATTTTAAACTGTTTAGCATCATATATTAGTGATTATCAGGAGCAGTTAGCATTACTAATAACAGCAATATCTGGGCATATGCCCTGTAAACAAAGTAGATATTTACTTCAACTGTAAACTTTCCAAAAGGTTGCCAACATTTCAAAACCTTAGCATGTTCCATTACATATTTGCTTCCTTGCAAGAAAAAAGAGTAACTTTGCTATAATATGGTAACCGTTCCGGTTTATTACTAAAACGCCTAAACTCAATGATAATGTAATAAACAATCAATAAGTCGTTGTAAAAGTTCCAGTTTCTTTTCTAGAAACTTCCTTCAACTTTTGCGCCTTCACTATTTTTAAACATCTCGCTGATACTGAAAATAGCTAACTCAAAAGATAAGATTTTTTTTTTTTTTTACTCAGTAACAACTTTAAAAATAAATGTGTTGGTCCCCAAAACTCAGAACAGTGTGACTGTTACCTTGTTCTTTCTTTCTATAAAAGCATCAAATCAGAAATCAGTATTAGCTTGTAACAGTCTGACTGGTACAGCTATAGAACATAATGTAACAAAACTACAATGTCTAACAATTCAAAATAAAAAGTTGTTCTCCAAAGGGTACCTAGAGTAGAGCCTGAGACTGGCCCATGAACAATGTATGTTTTGACTTATAATTATGGCTAATCAGTGCCATTTACACTACAGCTGGTTCCAAAAGGTTAAAGATGTGAAGGCTAATTTTGAGCTTAATGCTTTCAAAACAGTTCCTATGCAGTAATGTTGCATATTAGTGGTGTAAATCACCAGTTTTATCACAATATGATATTATAACAATTTGTTTGGATGACAATACGATATTTGGCGCCTGTTACGATTTCCAAGCGATATGATGAGATACCATCTGCCCATTTAACTCTATTATTTACACTATTAACTCGCAAAAAAACAAAAACATGTATGTTTTAACCATTTTATTTCTAAGCAGGCATTTAAACATAATAAAAACATTATTCTAATTTTAAAACAACAATAATAGTAATAATACTAACAATAATGATATTAATAATAATAATAATAATAATAATAATAATAATAATAATAATAATAATAATAATAATAATAATAATAGATCACTTGATGACTTTAGTCTCATGCCTTGTGAATTTCAAAAAAAAAGGTTCATCTTAGAAATAATGATATAGATTGATTATTTTCTTTTTTGCATGAATTATTTAATTAATATATCGATGTTGATGAATGTAATTTTTACAATTCTACCTCATATGTCAACTAAATGTGGTGATTAATAAAGCCAATACAGATGGAGCTAGCAGTTGACCTGGGTCTTTTTAAAAGTGACAAAAGTTATCCATACAAGTGCCTTACAGTTCAATAAATTCTTTAAAATCAGCTGTTTTTTTTACCTTGAGCATAAAGGTGAACATGTACTCGCAGTGTCTTTATTAGCCAAGTATTTCATGGCCAAACCTATTGGATGTTTGTTTTTGTCTCTTACTTTTTCTAAGTATTCTCCAGACTTTTTCTGTTTGGTGAAGGGCAACATTGATGTGGACGTGAACAAGACTTACAACCACGGCCTCTGAAGAGTTTAGTTAGTGGTCCTTCAGATGTAAGGCCCTGTCCTCTTTGCTACAAGGTCCCCATAGAATCTAAATCTGAGCTTGATTGAGACTATCAGTAGTCCACCTTATTTCCAGTGGGTTTAAAAAGTGGCATGATCACTATGGAAAGAACTATTTTCAAGGCCATTATTAACCGAGTTTTATGTGCAACGAAAGAGCAGAGGGTTCTCATTTCAGCTGGGTTTGTATTGCGTCTGAGAGGTAGATGATGCAATGGTGTTGTCTATATTTGAGCAGACCTCCACCAGGCAAAGGAGCAGCTGAGCATTAATTAACCAAAGTGCAGTTTACACCTCCAAGTTTGGAGTCAGTTTCCTCAGTCGCAAAAACATGTAGTGCCAATTCTATTTAAGACTGAGCTGCTGCACAGGAGAAGAGCAATTCAAGTATTTTGATGTGTTGTTCATGAGCGAATGTGAAAGACAGGCTGTAGTGCTCGAAGGGGTCTGCTGGTATGAAATTAACCTTTAATCTACGTTTCAGTCCTTAGCTATTGGTTAGTTACCAAATGAATGAGACAGAAAAAAATACAAGTAGCCAGACATGGCTACTTGTATTTTATACAAATTGTATTTTATACAAATGTTGACATCTTAGTGTTATGGTAAAGAGATCACCAGCAGATGCTCATTTGCTGCTCCTCCAGCCTGTAAAAAAATGCCACCTTTAAGCGGTGTAGGCATCTGGGGAAAATGCCTTCTGGACATTTCCTAAGAAAATGTTTTCACAAACGTCCCAGCGGAAGGAGGCTTCAGGGTTCCCCCAGAATTTTCTGCAGTTTAGTGACTGGCTCAGTAGTTAACTGGAAAAGCTAGATGATGGAATTGGAGAGAGAGGTTTCCACCTTTTAAAAAGTAATTTTTTTTTTTAAGTTTCGTTAGCTTTGATAATTGTTTAGCAAGTTGCATGTGTCTTTTTTTTTACTGTTAAAGGGAATCTCAGCTTACCTGTGCAAATTCTGAGGTTTCTGGGTCATGGCAACAGGGAACGGGCTTGAAATTGGAGGCAACCAGATTTTCACTCAACATTATCTCAATATCAGGTGGACCATCCACTTGATGTCTAGTGTCAGTCGCTAGAATTGACGATGACTCCTGGATAGGTGTCGAAACGTTTTCAGAAAAAACTGAGCGAAAGTTCGGGTGCCTCCTATTTAAGCCTGTTAGCTGGTGAATCCACCTGCACCAGCCAACTAAACTGGTTAAATCGCTTTACAATAGATTGTTGAACTGTAGTTTGTAATGTGCCTTAACATTGTAACTTATGGTAACACTGAAGCCCAGAATCAGTGCCTCGCAAAAAGTATTTACACTCCTTGAACTTCTCCACATTTTGTCACATTACAAACCCAGACATCAGTACGTTTTGTTGGGATTTTATTCATTGCTCCAACCATGTGGAGGAAAATTGAGTTGTGAATTTTACCTTTGTGTAGATACAAATATGAAAAGTGGGGTTGTGTTCACATATTAAGTCCCCTTCACTCTAATATATTTGACTCATAGGTGTCAAACTCCAGTCCTCGAAGGTTTGAAGTCCTGCAACTTTTAAATGTGTTTCCTCTTCAGCATACCTGAATACAAAAATTAGCTCCTGGCAAGATTCTGTAGAAGCGACGGCATGCACAGATGTGTTGGACCAGGAACAAATTCATTGCAGGACTGGAGCTTGGCATGCCTCCTCTAAATAAAATCTATTACAAGTTGCCTTTAGGAGTGACTTGACCGGTAAATCTAAGCTGGTCTGTAGGCCATCAGAGTTTTGTTAGTGAACAAACAACATCATGTAGATAGGTCTTGGATAAGGTTTTGGTAAGGTTTTGAAAAGGGGCACTGATTTTTCAGACCATAAGGCGCACCGTATTATAAGGCGCACAGTGACGTAACGTGTCTATGTGTGTCTTTGTCCACATATAAAGTGGCACACTAAATATTCTTCCCAAGTGTGTAATATCACTCCGCCCCTACACGTACACTGCTCTCTATCCGTCTCTGTCGGGAGGATGGAGTAGTTTGGTCTACACTGCCCTTTTTACAAGGTATGGCTATAATAAACACAACTTTTATATTGAATTAACTTACTTGGTTTATTGGTGGAAGCGTATACTGTGGGCGCAGGCTGCTTAAAGGCTCCCACATACTTGGGCTTACTGTTCCCATGCTGTGAGCTTGCTGGACTCTGCACTGACTTGCTGCAGTCGTTTTACCCTTCATAGTCGAGGGTACTGTTGCCTACATTTGTTGCGGCAAATTCCTACAATTCCCACACTTCCTGCCCTGTGGGACGAAGCGGCGGAACAGATGGTAACATGTGTGATTAGCTAGCTGAGCACCTAGAGCCATTTCTTTTCCAGCAGACTCTCACCGCGCACCTGTCAGTGAGACCAGAGAGGGACTGTGATGCAGCGCGTCTTGCGGCCAACTGCTTGCAGCAGCTCAGTGTTTCAGGCTTGGTGTCACATATAAAACAGTTCGACAAAGACTTCTTGCCACCGAGAAATTGTAAAAATTGAGCTGTGCACATACATGTATGCGCGGACCTCCGTGGAGTGAACTACGCCCGAGAATGCGGGGGTCTTTACATGAATGCACTTCTAATTTCAACATTACAGTCAGGCAGTCTTATAGACAGCTCAGGGGGCTGATCAGGTGTCACAAGGTACCGTATTGATCCAAATATCCATTGAGTGGAGCGGCTTCGTTGCTCACCATACTCGTACTTACACATTTTAACAGATTTTTGAGCACATTGTACCACATAAAATCGGTCAGTAAGAATAATGGTAATCATATATAAAGTGCACCGGATTATAAGGCGCACATTCAATTTTTGAGAAAATTTAAGGTTTTTAAGTGCGCCTTATAGTCCAAAAATACGGTATATAGTATATTGCACTACACAGTAGGAGAGCTTCAACCTGGGAATTAGCCCAGCGGCCCGTGTTGAACCTGGAGGAGCAGCAGAGATCCATAGCTCGGGTGGGAATCTGTTGACAGGAAAATTCTCAGTCATTCAAAGGCCACTGTACAAATCTAGCGAGAAAGAAATACATAAGAAGTAGTTTACTTAATACAGCCCATGTGGTGAATACAGCAAACATGCAGAAGTAGGTTCTCAGATCACATGAGAAGAAAAAAATTACCACTGTGGTCTACACACCAAACACTCTGTGTGAAATGAAACTAACACTTCACATCACATAAAGTTGTGTTGGTCTGTCACATGAAATTCCAACAAAATATATTAAGGTTTGTGGCTTTGACATGACAAATGTGGAAAAATATGAATGCTTTTGCAGGCTCTGTGATACTGACTCCTAGTGCAAACCTTTTTGGTAAAACTGTGGGTTAGTATTGAGTCTGGTATACAGATTCACGAGGTATCTACAGTGCACGCTGAATAATCTATAAAAATCTTTAATGAAACACATTTCTTTGAAAAGGCGAAGTATTATCTTTGGACAACTGTGGTGACAATTTACTTGAAGCCAACCTATTCATTTTTAAAAGATTTCAAATAGAATTGAAACACTCCTATGGTAGGATGCAATAATTTCAGATGTCGCAGTTGCATGATCACCTTGTGCCTTCAAGTAAAGTGTCATCCCGTGCTTGTGTGTGCCGGATTCTAACCTTTCCTCCCTCTGTTAACATTCCTCTCACCACAGCTCGGGTATGCGACAACGAACTCCTGCGCTGCCAAAATGGCGGGGAGTGTGTGAACAACCGATGTAGCTGCCCCCCCTCCTACACGGGCCTGCTGTGCGAGAAGCCCCGCTGCGAGTCCGAGCTGGGGGGTTGCAAGGGGCCCGATTCAGGCCAGGCGCCCCTGAAGCCTCCTTCGCTCTGCAGTTTGCTGACACTGCTGCTGCTGGGCGCGGCGCTACCCAGAGAAACCCCCTGCTGGTCCGCCATGCTCTGAAAGGGACCTGTTCGCGAGTGGGAGCGACACTCAGTCCCGCCACCTCCACCTTAGCCATCTCAGCCCTTTTCCCTTACAGATAACCAACAACAGTTAAAAAAAAATAAAAATATGAAAACACCATTAGCTTTCCGGACTGTGACGCACAGAGCTTCTCTGCTGCCAGACGTGGTGCTGACAATGAAGAGAATGTTCCAGACTAAAGCAAAAACTTTTCATTTAATTTCAAAGAATATATAAAAGTAAAGAGTATACATCTAAAATAAAAAAAAATATTATTAAAAGTATGAGTAACTGAGCATTTGCCTGATAAATCAAAAAATGGTGAATCCTGCCCCCCCCCCTCCCCCACACCCACTGCCCCCCAACCCCATCTCACCCCCTCCCCTTCCTCATTCTAAGCCATACCATACATGAGATCCTTCCACTTTGAGGAGGAATAACTCAAGATGACAGACTTGTTCACTTCCTTTCTTATTGCCACGGCAACAACAGCTGCAGCCAATCAGCTCTCGCACAAGCCTGAGGTGGCCTGACGAGCCCCTCACCACCACCACCACCCCCCCGCCTCGGGAGTTAATGTTTGCTGGACTGATGATGACAAAAAAAAAAAAAAAAAACATTAAAGAAAACCCCGTCCTTGCCGAGCAGCGTGGAAGATCGTCCTCAGAGACGGAACTGTTACACTTCAAGACGACGACAAACAGGAAAAGGTGTGGGGGGGGGGGGAGTAACATTCTGTCAGTGCATTGTGGATAGAAAGAAATCTGCCCAGATTGCCTCTTTGTGACGCAAAAAAACTTTGCCCCTGTTACCCCAAAACATCCCACACCCCCTCAGTCTTTACTGTCTCATCTACCCCCCTGTTCAGCCCTCTCACCTCTATCCCCCATCCACCCCTAACCCCCACGCCACGCTGCCACTGACCCGTGCATTCGTGAACGTAACTCTGTAAACCCTCGTTGGCTGAAAGATTCTTTTGTCCAATGTTAGTGATGCACATGTGTAAGACGCTCCCCCGACCCCTCTCATCCCTTCCTCTACTTCCAAAAAAGATGATCCAGTGAAGCTGTCCGACTCCTTTTCTGTCTTAGAGCAACCTCGCTCCCTGGAATGGGTGGACAGGGGGTGGTTTTTACCCCGAGCAGACAAGAAGTGCATAGAGAACCATCAGTGTATTTGCAAGTTCTTTTTTCTTGACAGAACAAAAAAAAGAGTCATGTAGTCCTTTTTTGTATCTCTGCCAAACTGTGATTGAATAAAGGCAACCTTTAATGTATCTATTTAAGACATCCAAATGCAGAAGCAATGTTATTCTTCTCTTTTCATTTCCTTTTTTTTTATTAATCATTATTCGATTTTGTTTTAGTTGTGCAGTTGATTTCCCTTTGTATTGGCAACGTGCTGGCATCAGAAAATATTAGTTTACATATACAGTATTAATAAAATGTATTAAAATCCCACCAAAGGACATTATCAATGTTTTGTTCTTGCTTTAACACTTGAAAATTTAAGTGAATAAAAGTCTGAAACTAAACTGTGTTGACATTCAGTTTTCATCGTTTACAAAGTGTTTTATTGTCTTGAATGTTTTTTTTTATTTTCTATATTTTGTCCAAGTGTTCTTGTTAGTGTTGCAATTTTCCCTATTTTAGATTGTTTCCTGTCTCACATAAGCAGGCTTATGAGATTGTTTCAAATAACAACAGCTATGATTACATTGACATTCTCATACAAGTGTTATCCTGAATCTCAATATAACAAATGTCTATATGACTTACATATAGAGTGTTTTTTATAAATCATTTTAGACTTCAAAAGTATCACAGACATACTGGAGGTTCTTGCTAACTACTGACCTTTTAACATAGTTTTAGAGGTGGTTTTTGATGAAATAATTCACATCAAAGCACCCAGCCTGTGAAAATCTATTACCAACCACTGTATATAAGTACCAATGAAGATTTGCTTGTTGTTGTTGTTGTTGTTTTTTTTATTGGGTTGGTTGTCACCTTTAATTGTGAAAATATGATGGCATACCCCCACAGCCTGGATTGCTGGCTGTGGGGTTGAGGAGTGAAAAAAGGCAGAAATGCCTGTGATTAACAAAAAAAAAAAAATCTGGAAACAGGCAGAAATGTTATCGTCACTTCCAGCAGAAGCTGCAATGCCTAAATTAAGAACAAACATATTTTAAGACAGATACATAGCCAAATAAACATCATTCAGATTAAAGGATGTTTATATGCAAAAGTGCTACTATTCCAACAAACCAGATTGCTGCAAAGAATGAACCGAAGATAAAAACAAACAAAAAATGTCAGCGTGTGTTGTTTGGTGAGTGTTTTTGATTGTTTCTTGCTTGTTTGTTTTTTGTTTTAGTGTGTAATTAATGTGGATAGGTATGGGTGGAGAAAATGAGGAAGGAACTGAGAAGACTCGCTTGCGTTTCCTGCATCAATGTCTTGACACATCTGGCGAAGAAGATGTTTTTAGGTCTGTTGGTGCGGGCTAGTATTGCTCTCTGTGCATCAGAGGGGAGGGTTGTAAATTGAGGGTGTCCTGGATGACTAGCATCCTTTTTTGATCTGTTTTTGGCATTTGGGTAGATTTCATTTAAGTGGGCAGACAACGATCTGCTGAGCAGTCTTATAACCTCCTGCAGCTGTTTCTTTTCTGCTGTGGTGCAGCTGGTATACCACACTGTCCATTCGTAGGTAACGACACTCACATTTAGCAATAGAGGAAGCTTGCTCTTCCTCAACATTTTTAGGATGAAGACGTGCTGCTGGGATGGTGTTTGTTGTCCAGCTCACGTCTTCCAAAATATCGAGCCCAAGGAATTTGAAGCCTTTGACGTGCTTCTCCTCCGCTCTGTTTATCTCCAGTTCTGTGTGTGCAGTGTGGACCTTAATTTCCACAAATTAGATTGCTTTGCTCTTCTTCTTGTTGAGATCGAGGTGGTTGTCATTGCACCAAAGAACCAGTGCCTGGACCTCCTCCCTCACTGCGGTCTCGTTATGATTGCTAATTGGTCCCACAATAGTCGTCTCATCATTAAATTTAGTCATAGTCTTAGAGCTGTGAGTGGTGACACAGTTGTGAGTTTACAGTGTGAACGAAATTGGACTAAGGAAACAACCCGAGGCACACCAGGGTTGAGAACAATGGTGAATGATGTAGAGGTGGCCATCCTGACATCATGTGGTCTGTGAGAAATGTTTATGATCCACAGCTCAGGTTGTTATTAAATGCCAAGATGAAGTCTACAAGCAATATCCTGCCATATATATTTGGTTTATCCAGTTGGTTGACTGTGACATTATCAGTGAACCTGTTGGACCTGTAAGCAAACTGATGTTGCTCAAAACCATGATATGAGGGTCTTAGTGCCACTTGACACTACAGCCACTGACTGACACACATTCATGTGTCAATGTACAGATTAGTAGGCAACCTGGAATTAAGTGCCTTGACCAAGAACACATCGACGTTTGACAATGTCAGTGCAAGACAGCTACTCTATCTACTGAGCCACAGTCGCCCACAACTGATTTGATTTTCCAGCAGAACTATGTCCACACTACCAAAAGGTACCAAAAACGGGTTCTGTGACCATAGCATTACTGTGCTTGATAGCCTTCAAACTGGCCTGACCCAAACTTCAAAGAGAATGTGGAGTATTGTCAAGAGGAAGATGAGAGACACCAGACCTAATAATGCAGATTATTACACCTCAATGCTTCCATCACACCTCAGCAGAAGCACAGGGTGATTACATCCATGCCACACTGCATTGATGCAATAATTCATGCAAAAAAGGAGCCCCAACTAAATATTGAGTGCATTAAATGACATTTCATAGCACATCGTTTTCGAAAGCCTAACATTTCTTTCCGAAATATAATTTTTTTATTAATTTAATAGGAGTCCTAATTAAATGTATTATGCTTGTAAAAGAAGTGTTTACTGAACTTATGCAGACATTCGGGATATGACGCAGGATTTTTCTTATGCTGCGTGACGTTCCTACTGGAGTTGAAGTAGGTGACCAGTGAAGAGACTGCAGAGAAACAGAAGCCATTTGGAGAGTAAGACTGAGAGACACTCAGCTTGACCCAGAACCAGACCTTCATTTAGTCCTTTGTGAGTGCCATTGGGACAAAGATGGAGCCCACATTCCAACCTACCTGAAACCAGTGAATGAAGAGTCACAGTGGAAGGTTCTTCTCATAAATAAGTCTGTAAGTAGAAGACTTATTTTTCAAGCTTCACAAACTAATGAAAGCACCGGGCAAATCAGACGAGAATGTCTGCGTTACAGTCTGGGGGTCAGTTGCAGGTGAATCCACCTGAATCAATCATTCGAGCTGTTGGAGACCTGTTGAGAAAAAACAATGAGCCCTTCTCAGAACACTGCCTTTCGTCACATGTGCAGAAGACAATCTTTAATACTGGTTTGAGCAAGCTCATCTGATGGTTATAGAATATGACTGTTCTGACAGATAAAAAGATAAAAGAAGAGCGGAGAGTCTCGAGGA
Organism: Fundulus heteroclitus; assembly: GCF_011125445.2. NCBI lineage: Eukaryota > Metazoa > Chordata > Actinopteri > Cyprinodontiformes > Fundulidae > Fundulus > Fundulus heteroclitus. The sequence goes on from NC_046381.1 coordinate 35,703,538, forward strand.
GTCAGGCTATATGTTAAAATGGAGCAGAAGTAAGTGCTGTTGAGTATGTGTAAGTGATTGAGTGTGGTTTTGGAAAACCCAAACATGGAGAAGATTTGTATTTTACATTCAGAGGTTTACATCATCAGGCCAAGGGCAAATCAACTGTTATGTCAGTTTCACACAGTCCCCTTACCCCCCAGCCTCACCGACTCCATCATCCATGTGTTTTTGCTCTCCATCGCAAATAGAAGCCTCTGTAGTCAATGCGATAATTCCCACCGGCTCTGTGGTACTGCTGCATACCGTCCAGCCCTCCTCCTTCTACTGTCAGATCAAGTTTGTTTTAGATGGATTTCGGAGCGAAAGGCATAAATTTTGAGCAAAAAAAAAAACCAACAACAATACAAAAAAGCAGCTCCAGAGTAAAGCAGATCCATAACATTCCAAAATATGAGGGGAGGCTGACTGGATACATGAACAGACCCTACATGCATCCACTGTGCATTGCTGCACGGCACATTTTGCGATGGTGACGGAGCGGACACAAAAGGCCAGAGTGAAGCCGGCTTTACACGCTACGAAAAGAGGAGAAGCAAGTCAACAAAGTGGAGCTGGAAAATGACCCACCACAAATAAGGTTATTTCTGCCACGAGGGGAAGGTGGTCACCGCATATCATGTTAGTCAAAACCAAAGAAGATTGCAGAGTTTGTCTTTGCACTTTCTGCACACAACGCAAGCAATGGTCCAAAGAGAGGAACCAGATGTCTGCTGGGTCACTGAGGGGGATTCTGTTTGTAATATGCAATTTCAAAGGCGCTTGTTTCTGAGATGTTTTTGCCTATTTTTAAGCAACCAATAACTATAGTATAAAAATATTGCTTATTGTCCCTCATTGAAAAATTGTATGTGTCAAAGGAGCAAAGTGAAACATCAATGAAAGCAAGAGCAAGAAACATATAAACAAAAAATAAGGATTTGCAACATAAGGAAAAAAAACATACTGTACAGTTATAGCTGCTCAACATAGCATGGTCAAGAAACTATAGAAGTATGCAACTGAGCAGGGTGACCTTAAAAATGTGCAAAACACGTGTGTATATTTAGGCATAAAAACAACAACAGAGTATTCACAATGCTGAAAAGAAGTGTGCAAAGGAAGATCAACTCTACAGCAAAATATGGAAAGACAAGGATCATGAAGAAATTTGCATGAAAAAGATAACTAAAGACTGGAGTATACACCTCTTTGTTAAATAAGTGTCTTTGTGAGACTGCTTTCTATTTATTTTTATTATGGTAAATGGTAAATGGCTTGTACTTGTATAGCGCTTTAACTAGTCTTGATGACCTCCAAAGCGCTTTACACTACAGTTCAGTCATTCACCCATTCACACTCACATTCACATTCACACCCTGACGGTGGTGAGCTATGTTAGTAGCCACAGCTGCCCTGGGGCAGACTGACAGAGGTGAGGCTGCCATGCACCGGCGCCACCGGTCCCTCTGACCACCGCCAGCAGGCAATGCGGGTGAAGTGTCTTGCCCAAGGACACAACGACAGACACAGAAAGAGCGGGGAATCAAACCGGCAACCCGCCAATTGCAAGACGAACTCCCTAACCTCTGTGCCACATCGCCCCATTATACATACTTTTATTACAAAGAAAAGAAAATATTTCTTTTCTCAGAAAACAAATTAAATTTTTATTGTGTTTGAAGTTTTTTGTTCATTCATTTGTCCAATATGAATTAAAAATTGAGCTATTATTGTTACCGGTAATTATCGAATACAGACGAGTCATTGTTTCTATTCTAAAGTCATTTTGAAGTCATTGCTGACTAATTTGAAGTTTGCTATTTAACTGCATTTCTAACCACACAGACAATGCATACTTTAAATAAGAGGAAATTATTAGTCCTGTTAAAAGTATAAAGAGTACCATCAGAGATTTTCACAACTGGTTCAAGTGTCCTCATTTTTTCAAAACATCAAATATGGTCTGCAGTAGATCTTGCTACTTTTGTTGACTGCCCTGGAAGATACTCCACCGCAGAAACCACGTAGCGCTCCAGGCTACCAGGAAAAAGTCTGGCAGCTCCTCTGGCAACCACAGATACAGAAACATGCCTTGCCATCCACGTCGGCTGAGCTTCGCCTGATGCTCTGCTGTATATCGTAGGGAGGTTAGCTCGCCGCACTAAACTGGTCGCATCATTTTAGGACACTCCGCTCCCGAGTGTCACGCAGACCTGCTACGTAGGGGGTCAATCTGAATATGCCAGTTCATGTTGTGCAGTAAACAGTGATAATTTTGATTTGGGGTCATCAAATCAAAACTTCAATCTGAAGACCAGCAGTTGTCGACCATTAGCCAGCTAATGTGCGATTGTAAGACTTGTATTACTCTATAAAGAGCAGAACGGCAAAAGGAATTATCCTTTGAGTCCTTGAACATCCTTTTTGAAAAATGTTTGCTCAGGTCCATGTGGGAAAATCAAAATGAGAGCAAATACGTTTTAGATAATACTATTTTATCTGTAAAAACAAAGGTTGTTTTCTTTTATTCAATTATGTTAATATCGGAATATCTACCCAATGTAAATTGTCTACGAATTAGATAAAGTAAGTGAAGAAAATTAGAGCACAAAAGCAGAAACACAACAGAAATGAGTCTTTCTTCAACGGTCTCTATTATATTTTCCTTGTTTGTTATAGTATTTTATTAATTATCTTTACTGTAATAAAAGGGGGAACATTTAGAAAATGGTTTTCGATTAATTCCCAGTAATTACCTGTAATTTCTAAAATGTGTTTTAGAAAAACCAGTCAAGCTCTTTTGTTGCCTTTAATTAATACCGTGTTTAAACCCACTTTACAAGGTTTCAAGTTAAAACAAAATTGTCTCCTTGAATATATAATCGCCTGCAGAGGCATTAGTTTGTTTAAACCCATTAATAGTGGTTTAAAAATGGAGGTACCTCCAGGTGTTATTAGAAAATAAACCCTGACAAAGTGAATAAAATGACATGCAGTGCGATGGACACAAGCCACAGCAAGGCCACCCAGACTAATTCAGCTTTCGCCCTTCTCAAATTCAACATGGTAGCGACTGTTTTCAGTGAGAAGCATTGCCTGTGAAACAAAATCAAATATTTAAAACTGTTCGTGCCATTTAAAGGCCTGAAGGTTGTGTGTGAGAGTCTTCTCAGCGGCTCCCTCGCTCAGGGACCTCCACAGCATGTCATTACATCTTGCACGCAGACTGGGCAAAGTTTTTATGCTTCGTGCCCTTCCCGACACAAGTGGGATTTGAACCTGGTTGCACCATATCAAAGACAAAGGCATGCCCAGCGACACCACAGAGGGACGATGCCTAAGGGCTGAAGGTTATACACAATAAATTTGAATGTAAAAAAAAAAAAAAAATCTGTAATATTTCAGTAACTCAGCTATCCTGCAGATTTACAATAGGTGGAGCAATATATACATTTTGGGCAGTTATTTTCTTAACTTTCATTATTTAGGGCTTACAGCTAACAAAAACCCAAAATTCAGGCTCTAAGAAAATGTGAATAATACATGTGGCTAATTAGAGAAAAGTCATTTTAATACAGAGATATTGTTGTATTAACCTTAAATTTTGCTTTTTCTTCCTATTTTGTTTTTTGCATTTCTCAGGATCTTCTCTTGGAACACTCATTCTTTGTTTTTTTTATGGTGTTTTTGATTTGTTATGTTGGTTAATTATGTGTGCATTCAGAGTTCACATCTCACCACAATTTCACTATGGCTGCATAATGACAATAAATATTGATTTGTGTTGACAGTCATTACAATCCTATATCCAAGCCCCTTAATGGAAAGTTGAGTGGAAGGAAACAGTGCTGTAGAAAAAGTACACAAGCAACATGGATAATCACAGCCTTCATAGCATTGTGAGGCCAATCCCACTCAAGTATTTTGGAAAGCTTGACAACGTGGGAGCAGCATCAGTCCGGTGCAGCGTAAAGAAATGCTGACTGACCTTGAATATACTTAAACACATACATAGATTGTCGTGGTTCATGGCAATGTCCTCACCCACATGATGAATCAGGCTCAGACCTAACTTAAAACAAGAATGTATTACAACCATGGAAAAAGAAATAGATGAAACAGGGGGGATTTCTGTGAAGAGCTTCGGCAGATTCCAGTGTGAGAGAGGCAGATGGAGGTTTGTGACATGAGCAAGGAGGGGTGAAGAACAGGCAGGCACGAGACTGTTGAGGACGCTGGAGCTGCAGTAAATGATGGAGAGATCTTGTCAAGGAAGGGTTTGTAGATGTGGCTTGGCGTGTTCTAGAAACCACCTGGAGAGGTTCAACCTAGGGGGCACAGAAGGCACAGGACATGAGGTCGGGCAGGGTAAGTTGATAACCGAAAAAAGTTTCTGTCAGGAAAGCTCTCGGAGACATACGAGCTGGCTTGACTCTACCACGAAGGCTGCACACCGGACAAAGACGGGTCTTCAAGCAGCAACATGAATCCCCGGCAGCTGATGAAGAAGTTTCAGTCAGTCAGGCTGTACAGTAGTTAGCCGCCACACCATCCAGCGAAGATCCTCTACATGGCAAGAGCTTCACACGCCATAATCATGACAGACAGTTGCACACAATACATGCACATAAACTCTGTCCAAGAAAAATAAAAAGGCCTTCATTATATCATGTTACATTGAACTAATGATCTTCTCTTCCAGATTGTGCTTTTAAGTTTGTTTTCCAAATGCAAAGGGAAAGCGTTTAAAAGGAACAACTCTCTTTTGTCCTTGATATGATAACCTGTCCCAAAAACACGTGGCAAAATATTCCTCTGACTCCTGTGTGCTCTTAGTGCTGAGTCCTAGCATAGAGAATAGATTGACCAGCCTATGCACACAACCAAGAAGTCAGGCCAATACGAAAAGCCAAGCCTGGATCAATTTGGCTACATATCAATTGTATGTAATTTTTTTTTTTACTCATTGTGGTCTTCTTTAACTTTCCAGCTAGATAAATTGCTCATGATTCCGTTTTCAGATTTCATACAAAGAAACTGCAGATAAATAACAAAAGCATGCCATTCTCAGAGTGGCCTCTCTGGGCAGCCACATGAGCCCAAGCTAACAACCTTTCCAGCTGAGAGAGAGAGGGAGAGCCGACAGAAGCTGGAGCAAAAATCTAAGTTTGTTCCAAGAAAGTGAACAGCATCCTGGCCAGCTGGAGGTACCCCTCTTCCAGTCTGGTGATTAAGCTGTTTTCTGGCATAAAGACCTTCCAGACTTCAAAGGTTTGTTGAATTCCTCATTCTGCTGCTATCCTTTTCAATATTGTCCATAGAGTTGAGACTAGTGTTTAGAGGATCCAAACTATCCATGAAAACCTTGAAAATGTGAAATATTTAATCAGCTGAAAATGAGAGTGATCATTCCAGCGTTCCTCATAAAATTTGTTTGTGTTTCTTGCTTCTTTATTCAAATAATATTTAAACTGTATTTGTGTGATGACTGGTTAATTATTTGTTAATTTAGAGGGTAGAATCAACATACTCCTTCAGGCAGATTTTTAAATATTTGACACAGATTTAATAATATAAACAACTAAAAAAAATGTAAAGGAACGCTTCAAAAACACATCGTATCTCAGTTGGGAAAAAATCATGTTGGATGTCTATACTGATATGGAATGGGTAATGGGTTAAGGAAAAAAAGATCCAAAATCCTTTTATAGAAACTGAGAAAAATGAAACAGAAAAACTGGTTTTGTTCATATATGGCATCATGGGGAAAAAACATCATGTAGGTCATCATGAGGCAACATTTCTAGACATCAGTATGCAAGTTAAAAGGTAGTCGGCGATGACCCGATAAAAACAGATCTACCACCAGTATCGCAGAACTATCATAATGCCGGTTTGCTTAATTAATAAAACAGTATTAAATAATGTCGGACAGAGCCTGACCCTCTGCAATGCCTCGCAGTAAAGCAGAAGCTCAGGGTGATTGAAGACCAAGTGTTATTAATTAAATACAGAAAATCTACAGCAACTTTAAGAGCCACATATCAGAACATTTAGCGTCTGCTTCAGTCAACACCAACGTTCATACTGTGTTCCCAGCGACATTCCCATCTTTTCCCTCTTGGAATCAGATACATTTTTCCCCGTTTTTTTTTTTCCCGACTGGAACTTGGACCTTTCTCCGTTGCTTCGCTGGGAGATGCCAAAAGGCTTTATTTACTAACAAATTAAGCAAAAACAAATAGTAAAACGCCAAAGTAACAACTAATACGCCAAAAGGACGTGATTATCTTCCATAAAAAAATTTGCTACTGACGTGTATAAAAAAAAATCAAAAAATGTGGCTATGCACCTTTGAAGCTTGGGCACAAGCAGTGGAAGACTGAACCTAAGCATACCCCTAAATATGTTGAAAAGTACGTTTAGGCAAACCATGTCAACTATTTTGTCAAGCATGGATTTCAATTCTATATAAAATGTGTTGGCAGAGCTGTGTGTGCAAGTATGTCAGCTTTTGGAAAATCCTTTGTCCTTTGTGATGACAATAGTGAAGCATCCTAATCTGTGGCGTCCCTGAATTTGGGGCCATGCCTCATCAGATGTCTCCGTGGAGCTCTATGTTTGCAATAATCAGCGGGACATGATGGTTCATAAAAAAAAAGACAGATTCCCTTACCAATAAAATTCTGTTAGTAACATTTTTGTATATATATATATATATATATATATATATATATATATATATATATATATATATATATTTAAATCTTCTTGAGGGGTTTTGATATTGGGGCCGGCCCACCAACGTTTGTTTAAATAACTAACTCGCTCTCAGTAGATGCCCCAAGTTCGGCTTGTCCAATCAAAATACTTGAATTGCACACATTACATTTATGTTCTGCTGGATTGTGTGCGACAATCTGGGCAAGGCAAATTTATGTATATAGCACATTTCAATACAAGGACAGTGCAAAGTGCTTTATATGATTAAAACATTAGAAAATAAAAATAGAATAAAAGCAGGTAAAAAAAACAGTGGGAATAAAATGTATGAAAATTTAAACAAAATAAAAGATAGGAAAATGAAAACTTAAAGCAAATATTAATCTAGTGTTGGTTGTCCTTGCTAGCTCATTGAACAAGGGTTGATGTGAATCTTTTCTGTTCAATAAACGAACAATATGAGTGAGCCTTTGTTTATAATTTTATGTATAAAAATTTAATCACATTTAGCTTATATAAAATGGATTTTGTAGTGTGTTGGTTTATGCTAATTTATTAGTATAATGTATCATTGATCAAAGTTATGTTTTTGGGCCTCACTTAACTATCATGACAAAGATGCCACTGATCTCAATATAAATCAGTGTCTGGAGCCGCTTCCTATGCTTCAATACAAATCTGCTGAAAGCTCTGCCATGAATGAAAAGTGGAGTCAAAACATCCAAGGAAATTTTGATAATCATCAAGATGGAGCAACATGTTTTAAGGCAGGCATGATGGGAAAGTTGGAAATGTTACTACTACTGTCTCTGTTCCCAGTATTGCCGCATGAAGCCCTACAGAACCTTTCATACGCAGGGCAGCCATGAAGGAGGGCCACTTCACAAAGTTTGCCTGGGGCCCCATAATGGCTAAAGCCCCATTTACACTAACCTTGTTAAACCGATCCATGCCAAACTAGGTCCGAGCTTGGATCAGTTAACCAAGCCAAGCTTGGTTGTGATGACCGTTTACACACCACCCCAGCACGGTTCCTTGCCTCCTAGTGACGATCTACGGTACTACTGCTCTCTAGGATTGAAGGAGGGACTCAAGCAAATCAAAATGGCGGCAACCTAACAATCAGGAAGTTATGCTTGGTTATAATTGCTTTTTGTGGAGAGTCAGGCAAAGAAGGCAACCTTTGGTGAATTTACTTGACAAAATTGGCTTTTGGGAAGTGGATAAGACAAACGAACGTCTAATAAGGATTTACAGATGCAGGAAACAACGACAGATGCTGAGGTTCATCAGAATGCTAAGCAGAATCATCACTGGAAACCATGTGGCATGTTAAGGAAGCTAGTGTTTTTATGAATGTCTGTGAGCTGACTGTAAGGAGATGACGCGGTCTGCTCATGCGCTCTATGTTATCTGAGAACCGAGACAGGGAAAAAACGGGCCGAGCCCACTCATTGAACTGGTTTAGATTTAGCGCGGTCCGGTTGTGTCTGACACGGTGCAATTCAGTTTGCGATCCATTTACATTCAAAAGTTATCTCAGTTACCGAGCTCGGACTGGTCTCAGCACGGTTAAAAAGGGGTAGTGTAAACGGAGTATCTGTCTGCCACTGAGTGACCCTGACCCTGGTCAAATGCAAAACTACTGAAAAGCAGTCAAGAAAAGGAGGAGGGAAAAAAATGTCTATGGAGTCGTCTCATTGTTGTCCCTTGAGTGCCCCTGTGGTTAATTTCATTAGCACCAGCACAGCCGACACTGATTAACAATCCCCTCTACTACTGAACTGACCTGATTTTCCAGAAGTTTACTAAGGTGTTGGGGCAGCCCAAGTTGCTTTTATAGTCGCTTTCAGTACAGCTGCATTGTTGGTTCTGCCATCTCTCATCTTCCTCTTCACAAGAGGAAAGTCAGTTGAGTCTGTCAGCTAATCAAGCACCTTGATATCGGGACAATTAAACCTGGTATTGGTACTTCTGAAATTGTGGGACAGTTCTAAGTCCTAATGGAAAATTTAATCATTATCTCCATAAAGCTCGTCAGCAGAGGACAACACGAGGAGACTTGATACACTGAGTTCATTCACAGTCTACGTCATGTAAATTTCCCCTATTTGTTGTTGCACAATCATTTCAAGGCTGCAGTCATCCTCTTCATTAATCTTCATTCTCTGCTGCTTTAGAACTAATTTTAGATTAAATTAGCTGTTTTTTCATTACTGATTTAATGTGTAACTCTGCTTTTTGCCTCTGTCATGCCCGAATTTCCCTATTTTGGGACAATGAAGGAGTTTATATATATATATATATATATATATATATATATATATATATATATATATATATATATATATATATAAATACCTGTTGCCAGAGTTTCTACTTCTTTCCCACTTTTTCTTCCTCTAAACTTCCCATTAATGTACTTGAATACAGCCTCTGTGAACAGCCAGTTTCATCAGCACATTTCTTTTGTGGCACCGGTTCACCTGCCTTGTGGGGACTTCAACTGACTGTCTGCTGGACAATTGTCTTACCCAGGATCATAAATCAAGAGTCTTTATTGCCACTATGTAATCGTAACAAAATTGTTGGTAAGACACCAGCTCAGAATGCACACATAATACACAGACACAAATCAAAAACACCTAAACGAAGCCTGAGCATTTCTAGAGTAGACCGTCAAAAATGCAAAATATAATATAGAAAAAAGCTACATTTAAAGTTCAGCAGTACAGCAGAAGAGAGAGAGACTTATCAGTAGGGGAAACATACTGTGCAATTATTAATAGGTAATAGGGCATACTCAGATAAAAATTAAATCTTCAAGTTAATAAAAAAATAAATAAAAAAGTCGATTCACAGAGTGAAAAAAAGTACAATTTGCATGAATGTACCAACAACAGGCTCTGAGAAGCTAAAAAGTGTGCAAATAGTCATTAGGATCTGATAAAAATTAAATGTGCAAGATAAAAAAGAGGAAAAAGATCAGTAAATATACACAGTAGGTACATTTGCATGGACAAGAGTAATCGGAATAAAGGGCCGATCAGAATAAAAATGCATCATGTAAGCGAGCCTATCGGAATATTGTGATCAGATTTAACTCAATTGGAATGAAATTGAAATCCGAATGAGAGGGTTGATTTATGCCAATTAATAATCCGATCGTCATGCATATAAATGCTTGTCAGGATCAAGTTATTCCGAATGTGGCAAACTGACCCAAGTGTGCATGTGCGCCCGACACAAATGTGATTTATCTCCACGTTGTTGAGTGGTTGAAATAGGTTGGTAAGCAAAACTATCGGGGTTCCCGATACATCCTTTCTGTTAAAAGAGCTCAAAATTGTTATTTATTCACTAACGCTTCAACAGTTAGAACCTCGTGCAAGTCCAGACTGGGCGCTCGGAAGACAAACAAACTCGTACAATACTGCTTTCTTTGCTATTTTTTGTTGTTCAGCAAAGATGAAAGTTCTTCCTCTGTGGGTTTTTTTTTTTAGGAAAATTTGATAACTGCGTATGTCAGAGTGGTTCTATTGTGAATAAAGCCAGGTGCTTATACACGCACATTATGATCGGATTAATTGATTGTGTGCCCATACAAACAATCCAATTATTTTTTGTTTTTTTGATCTGAATACATTTCAATCCGATCATGAAATTTTTTAAATGTAAACATAGCTAGCGATGTACAAAATTGCCATTTGCATAAATACACCAGACAAACACTCCCTGTGAAGCTAAAAACTGTGCAAACAGTCCTTAGCATTGGATAAAAGTGAAATGTTTGGATAAAAGAACAATGTAAAAAGTGTGCAATTTGCAGGAATGAATGAATGTGCTAATAAACACTCAACAAGGTGCTAAACGTGTGCTAGACCGGCGATCACCAACTTTTTAAAAGTTTAGAGCTACTTCATTTGTACTGTGTCCTATGAAGGACCACCTGTACTGACTTATGAACTAGAAGAGTCAGAGCTAGATTTAACTTTGTTTGATTTTCAGCGATGGACGACTGCCTTCACAGCCTTGGGAATTAAACAGTTTTTAAGTAGATTTGTTTTTGATTTGATGGTCCTGAATCCCTTTCCTGATGCAAGTGGGACAAACGGTGCTTTGCCTGGGTGGGTGGGGTCTGTAGCAAAATTTCTGGCCCTTTTCTGGACTCATGGAGCACAAACTGTGTCCAGATCTTGAAGATGGCCTCCCACAATTTCCGGTGCTGTCTTCACCACCCATGCTAAATCCTTCCTCTTCTGTGCCGCGAAGCTCCCATACCACATTGTCACGCTGAGACACAAGATCCTTTCAATTGTGGTTCTATACACGTTTTTTGAGCAGCTGAGTAGAAATTCAGTTTTCTGAATTCAGTTTCAGTTATATTAGAAAGAAGAGCTGTTGTTCAGCTTGCTTCACCAGATGGGAGGTGTTCACAGTCCAGGAGAGGTCAGCGGAAATGCGAAAGCCCAGGAATGCTATGCTGTCCACACGCTTCACCACTTCCCCCTCTATGCAAAGAGGAATGTGTTCAGTCTTCCTGGACCTCCTGTAGTTGTAATGAATCTTAGGAGCCGGACCTGGTAATTCACACAACACCAAGAGTTTTAAATACTTTATTAAAAGTAACAGTGTAGCCGAAAAGAAAAGTCTCAGGGAACGGGACTGGTCGCACTGCAAGGGAGAGAAGCAAGTTAGTGGCTGTGAGCTTGCAAGGGGAAATTACAATTAAAAGCCACTAACCTTAACTGGATCCGTAAAAAGGCGTTGAATCCAAAGCAGAGTCCTTTCTCCTGAAGGGGCCAGGCGATGTGGGGAAACAAAGAGGCAGTCCAGAGTTATGCACGGAGGATCGAGGGAAGACTAAGACACAACAGGGGAAATCCAACAGGTCCGGTCCAAGTTCGTTTCCAAGATCTAAAATCCAAGTTCGAACAGGCAGAGGTACATTGAGGGCTGAACAGAGAGGCAGAGTGGAGAGGCAGGCACAGGTCGTTGTCCAGAAACTGAGAACCAATGGAGAAACCAACAAGGGCAAGGCAATAGGCAGGAATCCAGAAAAACACTCAAAAGTCTAACACTGGCAGGCAGGCTAGGAAATGCTGGAAAGTCTACTCAAACAAAGGTTTTTGAGAATCTGGCACTAGCATTCTGAGGAAGGCAGGCTTAAACAGTGCCAACCACAGGTGCCAGCAATCAGGTGACAGAGTAGCTACAATACGGAAGGCTGAGATAGCCAACAGGGAAAATAATCATAGCCAAAGCTGTGATCATTACAGTAGTCCTATATGACCTCCTTGGTCTTGCTGGATGAGGTTGTTCCTGGAGCACCACTGCATCAGATTATGGCCCTCCTCTCTGTAGTGGGTCTCATCGTCGTTGTATATGAGACACACCACTGAGGTGTTGTCCTCAAACTTAACAACCATGCTTGAGGAGTAGATAACAGAAGCCTGGCCGGCCAGACTGACTTGCGCCATATACGTTGTGTATAAGTCATTGTGTATCAATTTCAAAGGCGGGACTAACAGGGTCAGCGTTGTGGAAGGAACCCGGAGAGAACCCACGCATGCACAGGGAGAACATGCAAACTCCATGACCCAGGCAAGGGTAGGACTTGAACCCAGGACCTTGCTGCATGGTAACAGCACTACCCACTGCTCCACTGTGCAGTCCCCATATTGACTCACACATGCCAAATCAAATCAACCCATAATCACATTTAATGTTAAAGCCTCTTAGAAATCCTCTACAGACCTACAGTGTCATGAATTATAAGGTTTGGGTTGGACCAAAATGCAGACAGGCACTCAGGAGCAGCACGATGATTAGAAATGATTTAACGAAGAAAAGTAAAATCCAGAACTGACTGGCACAACAAGAATACAACAAACTGCAACATAAGAAGACAAGGGGCATAATTACAGAAGGCTCCAGTGGAGAGGAACAGAGACTGCTAAGAATATATACTGAGGCAGGGGTGGAGAAAGGGCCAGTCAAACAGAAGAACCAATCAGAGGAAATGACTTTCAGCTGAAGGGTTAGAGAAGACAAAGCAATCAGGGGGAGATGTAGAGCAGCTGAGAGCAAAGCAGAGAAAGAGGGAAAAGACAAGAGTGAATTGGAGCTGAACACAAAGCCCTATGGAAAATGTCAAAGAGAGAGATGATGAGAAATAATCTAAATGTAAAAGGATCACTAGTAAAACACAAAAGAATAAACTAAAGTAATACACCAAACAATCAAGAGCCTAAGAAAAGGAACTTCATGGCAAGGCACTACTAAAAATAAAAACAGAGGAGAACTAAAATAAGCCAGTACGTAAGAAAATTATCAAAGTGGAGACACAGAGGAAAATCAAAACAAAACCAATGGATTGGGACGTTATTGTCTGAAGTGCCTGAATTTAACCACATTTAAATGGCTACATTTGAGGCTGGGATTTTTTTAAATGTATTGTGGTAGTCATATCCACATGGAAACATATAAGGCCAATATGGAATTAAGCAAATTTTGGACAATATAAAATCTGAAATGACCCAAAAACATGCAAACCAACGTTCCCACAAATGCTCAAGTGTGTGTGTGTGTGTGTGTGTGTGTGTGTGTGTGTGTGTGTGTGTGTGTGTGTGTGTGTGTGTGTGCGTGTGTGTGTATACTCCCTGGGCAGCCTGATAAAGTCAGTCAAAGCCGGTAGTTTGTCAAGGTCCCCTACAGTGGCCCCAATTTTAACCATGTGCTCAGTCCAGGTGTCAATGCACCATACTGTGTGGAGAATTAAAATAGAGTTTTGTCATTTGGGGAGTGGACTGCATCCAAGATATTTCACCTCGAGCAGCTGTTGGATGACCCAGCCGTTAAGTATCACCAGAATTCATTGGAACAAACCAATTCCTCGCCTTTGGATTTTCTCCCATATAATGTGCTTAGCAGAAATGACTGGTCCAGATTGGTAAAAGGCACAATGGGTGACTATGGTTTTTTTTCTCAGCGTAAAACCATCTGGAATCTTTCTGTAAGGAATGAATGACTCATCAAAGACAGTTTAGCAAGACAGGCATTGTCTTTGGAAATGTGCTTTGATTAAAAAGAAACCCATCACCCTGTAATGTGTCATTCAGCAGGGAGCAAGCCTTTGTGCCTTATCTGTGTAAGTCGCAAGGTATCAAACTCATCAATACAAATCAGAACTTGCACCGAATTGTACAATGCCTTACAATTCAAACTCTGTTTTAAGCACAGTTACCACGTGGATTTTTTGCTAATATTATGCAATATGCCAGGTGCTTTTATGCCAAAGATTCAATGCAGCTCCATTTATGGATATGGGAATGATGTGAACTCCCACATAGCTCTGTTCTAAATACAAGAAGTTTTGTGAAAGGCCTGTGCTCAAATATGATAATAACAATAATAACAACAACAATAATAATAATAATAATAATAATAATAATAATAATAATAATAATAATAATAATAATAATAATAATAACAGTAATAATAATAATAATAATAATAATAATAATAATAATAATAATAATAATTGTTATTATTATTATTATTATTATTATTATTATTATTATTATTATTAAATGCTAACTTTCTTTTTAAGCTTTGAGTTTGACGTTCTGGAGGCAAAGCACCAAGAATTAAAAAAAAAGATTCTGTTCTTGGCAAAAATATTCATGCGCATCAAACCGACAAATCTTTTTTATTATTTTACAAACACAAACTTTATTGTATTTAATATGTTTCTTTTGTGATAGCCAAACACATACCGCCAATGAGTTGTGAAATTGTAGGAAACCGATTACTGGTTTAAACAAGTCTTTTACACATAAAAATCAGAAAACTGTGGTGTGCAGTTGTGTTCAGCGGCCTTTACTCCAAAATTATTGTGATACAACCTGTTATTATTAGTTGACACATAGCAAATCTGGTCTTTATGAAAAAAGGATACAAAGAAATCCATTTTCACACAACCACAAGCCTTGTAGGGGACACTGTAAACATGTGGAAAAAGGTACTCTCATCAAATGAAACCAAAATACCACGTGTGGTGGAAATCTGACACACACACAGGGCCATCATGGAGAATTCCAAAGGCTCAAGACTGGGTCAGAAGTTACCCTTTTAGCAGAATAACAACCTTTAACAAAAGCCGGGGCTCCAGTGGAATCGTTTAGATCACAGCATGCTCATTAGATAGGGACTAGACTTATTCTGACTGAGCTGGAGCTAATTTTCAAAGCAGAATGGTAAACCTTTTAGTCCCTAGACGTACAATGCTGGTAAAGACAAACCTACAAAAGACCTGCTATGAAAGGTTGTTTAGTAAAGTATTAACTCAGGAGGGTTAATACTAGTGCATGTCACAATTTTTAGATTTGTGCCTGGGTTAACCAATGAAACAATGAGTTAGCTTAACAGTCATGTTTCTTGGTCTACCCTTTAAATCCCAATACCAGTTTCAAGCTTGTAGTTTTTATATGATAAAATGTAAAACTATCTAAGAGGTGTGAATACTTTGCAATGCGATCCGGGTTGATGGAATCAAATTTACTGAGCAGAATAACAGCGTAACAGTACCTGAAATATTCCAGTTCTTCATCACAGCACGAGTCATTGATGGTAAATTGTTTAGTAGACATTCTGGCCAACGCCAAGTATGTTCAGCCCTCCCATGTTTTAATATGAACTAAGTGCTCATGTTGTGTGTCTTCATAGGCACTCGTCGTGTGTCCATATATTTCAGATGTTAATTGACTAACGCTGTGTAAAAGGCCAAGTGAAAACAAATCTGTAAGCAGACTTACATTAGTTCTGCTTGAGAAGTATTGACCATGCAGCAGCACCATTATTCCTGCTGTGGCTGTTTGTGCGATGATCAATGCACTTATTGAACCGCACAGAGCACTTATCGATCAGCGTTCCCTTTTCCTTACAGTGAGGGCACTAAGTGGTAGCCGCTTTTTCTCCCCCTGATCAGTTTTATCCACATTGGAACGAGAAATGCAGTACACTGTGTCTATTACCGGATCCTCAGCTGCTAGAGTCAGCGAGAATTCTCCACTGCAGTTGATTGACTTTCTGTAGGGTTTTTTTTTTTGTTTGTTTGTTTTGTAAAAAGTTTACCTTTTGCTTTAGCCAAGTACCAAATAGTTTCATGGATTAATTTCTTAAACAAACAGATCTTTGAAGGAGCAGGCTGCCAGTGGTATGGTTTCACACAAATTTGGCTTCCACCTGGAATCACTCACTACTTATTTCTAAAACAGCAACTTCTACATCCGGTATTGGGATTTAAAAAATGGATTTAGGCCTAGATATTGAAAATAAAAAATGTCATTCTTCCTTGTCCTTGCTAAAGAAAAGCATTGCCACATTATGCAGCTGCCACCACCACCATGTTTCCCATGTGTCTTGGTCAGGATGGTCCTGAACACACCATCCGGACTATCCAGCACAATGGTACTTTTCAGCCACTCATCTAACTGCAGCCCTTTCACATCTTTGCTGGGTTCTCTAAAATGACTTTTAAATAGCTACAAAATAGATTCTTGCTGTCGAGTTAACAACTGACCACACTATAGAAGATGGCTGACGCCACGACAGAGTCAAAGAAGGTCTTTAGTCTCAGTCTCCTCAGCAGGTAGAGTCTGCTCTGACTCCAGTCCAGTTTGATGTTCAGATAAACACCCAGGTACTTATAAGAGACCACTATCTCATCATCAGTTCCCTGGATGTTCACCTGTGTCAGTGAGGTGGGTGGGCACCTGCAAAAGTCCAAAACTGCCTCCTTTGTTTTCCCTACATTTAACATGAGGTGGTTCTGTTGGCACCAGAATTTACAAAGCTCTGGATCCACTGTCTGTACTCTGACTCTTCCTCATCTGTGATGAGACCGACTATGGCCGAGTCATGAGAGAACGTCTGAAAGGTGGCAACCCAGTGAGCTGATGGAGAAGTCTGCAGTGTAGAGGGTGAACAGAAACGGCCCCAGCACAGTTCCCAGCGGTGCTTCCGTGCTGCAGATCAATCTATCAGAAACATACTGCGGTCGACCAGTGAGGTAATCTAGTATCCACTGAAACGGGTGGTGGTTCACTCCTGACTACTCCAGCTTGTCCTTCAGGAGTCAAGGGTGGATGGTGTTGTAGAAATGGAGAAATCAAATAACGCGATGCTCACGGTTTTCCCAGGATTCTCCACATGGTCCAGAACTCAGTGTAGCAAGTAGATGATGGCATCATCCACCCTGATGTCAGGCTGGTAGGAAAACTGCAGTGGATCCAGTGAAGACCTGACCAGGGGGGCTAAGATGGTCGAGGACCAACCTGTTGAGAGCCTTTATCAGATCCAATGTTAGTGCTACCAGTCTGTAGGTTTTGAGGTCTGTTGGGTGTGTGTCTTAGGCACTGGTACCACACAGGAGGTTTTCTACTGCTGTGGTACTCTCCTCTGCTTCAGACTGATGTTGAGCTGCGAGGAACATTGCACAAATGAGCATCAAAACATTTTTGAAACTGAGAGCTACTTCATAGGTGTGTCATTCGAAGGGCTACCAGTACTGACCTTTGAACTAGAGGATTCGGAGTTCACCTTAAATTTATGTAAAATAAATACATGTTCATGCTTTGGTTTAGATGTTGTCATTTTTAAATCTATATAAATGCAAGTGTTATTAAACAAGAAGAGTTACAGAACAGAATAAACGTTTACATGCAGCTCACTGGTGGATTGTGCTTCTTTTTAGAACAGGCGCAACTTGTGGGCGCCACATGTGGTCCTCGGGGGCTACTCGGTACCTGCAGGCACCACGTTGGTGACCCCTGCTTTACAGGATGACCAAAAGAAGAATCATCAACATGCTGCCTGCATCAGGGCCTGTGTTTCTATCACTAAAGGCTGATTTTGAGGTCAGGAACATTAAGCCAAAACCATGTGTCATTAACTATAAAAACACCTGATAATGACATGATGTCTAAAGTATCATACCCAGTCCTGACATAGGAGAATAGTTAACTTTACGCTCTCCATCTCAATTCTTGTATTTTCCCACCAAACGAGGTGGGAGGGGGTGGGGGTATACCTTTATGGAAAGATTAACAAAATGATGTTTCTATTAATACCCTTTTAGTGCACCCAAGACCTGAACTGACAATCATTTACTCTGACGTGTACTTTCTAAATGAGTGTATCCTCACAAATGTGAACAGCTACGCCTTCATACAACAGGGGGTCTTCAAGAGCTTAATCATAATGTCACATTAGATGCCTGCACTGAAAACCACCTTTCTTTCACACACAAATACAATCCGCAAGGTCATATGCAAATGAAGCTTTCTTCAAGAAGTAACGTGAGAGATCTGAATATTTATTCCCAGTGATTTATTTTTTTTACTCTGCAAACTAACTATTTTTATTGCAAATGCTTACCGGTATCAGTGTTCAAGGTTGCTTTTTTTGTACAGCTGGTAATTCAGTGTGGGGCAGGGTTACATCATAAAAGTAAACTAGAGAAAGTCTTACCAAGGTAAAATGTTGATCGCTTTTTTTTTTTTTTTCTGAGCGCACTCTGGATTGTGGGGACACACTGTCCTTCAATCTGTCCTAAGATAATTAATTCGAAGCCTAACAGATGTGCCCCTTAAAAGGTGGAGAAAAGGGATGGTGTTAGAAATCCTTTCTCAGCTCTGCGTTTGATAATGTTGTTATTGTGCATATAAATGATCCACCTGAGTCTGACTTTGTTTTAACTTAATATTTTCTTGTGGAATTTCTGATGCTAATTAGGACAAAACAGTCCTGGCAATGCAACGCTGAAGCTAGCAGGATTCCTACTGTCTTAGAAAGTCTAAACTTTGTAGTTGTATTGTTTTTCTAATCTGGAATAAATCTGAAAAAGAAACTAAAAAGGTTAGACTTTCCAGGGTGTGTTCCCAATTTCAATTTATTGAAAAAAAAATAGTTCATTTCTGAAACAAAAGAAATTTTATCATTGATATTGACATCCTTTATCTTTGTTGCTGCTATCTAAAAACTTTGTGCTGCTTCACACTGACTACGTTCAATGCAGCCACTGTAAAATGTGTCGTGCGGAAAGCCACACTGGATATGTGTAGAATCCATTTATGCATCCAAACAGCCCATTCCCCCTGCCTTCCTTGCTTGTTTTGACCTTGTTCACGTTTTTTGGATTTCTCTGCCTTGCCTTGCCCTCGTGTGGCACCTCATCGGTTTCTGATTTCTGGACCAAGAGCAAGTACATGACCCACATGTACAAGTCTTGCCTGGCCCTTGGATTTGTCTGCCTGATTCTGTCTTCCTCTGTCGTGTACGACATTCGACTGTATTACGGATCCCTCTCAAGTCTAAGCCCCCCCCCCTCCCAACATCGTAATTCAGCCGTGGATTCAAACTGAGCCCCAGGAACCACGGATCAGATCCACTTCCTCCTCCTGGATCCTGAAAAGTGGTTCTTGTCGGTGTTGTTGGCAGTTTCCTGTTTCTCACCAGTGATTTTTTTAATAAACATTTTAAAACACTATGTGTTTTTATTTGTAGAACATACAGACAAAAACCTAAGCAGGCATACTGTTGTACTGAGAATGGGTCATTCAATGCTGTGGCGAATACTAACCTACAATGCAACAGTGCCATTGGCACCGGACCACCATGCTTAACAATTGGTGCAGTATCCTTAGGTTTGAAAACTTGAAATTCACCTCTTGGCCTGGTGGCCACATGAAATCCATTGTTGTCTTATCTGACAATAACAGAGGTCTGTAGAATATATTTTTTAGAACGCACTTTGCGTGTCCTCCTGGAAAGCTGAACATTTCATGAATGTAGAAATTTGCAACAGGCGCTTCTTACTGGATCTGGAGCCCGTTAATCTATCATTTGGTGAACTTGTTTCACTCGATGGTGCTGGTGATTCAGCAGTTTCCAGTTAATGGAAGGCTTAGTGCTTGGTTATTTTGAACATAAATCAAAATTTCACATGTTGAATGAGAACATGGGTGCAGGAAGTAATGTTTTTATACACTGCAAACATAGAACTAAAAATAAGTAATATTTTCTCGAAATTAGTGCATTTCCCCTTGATTTGAGCAGGTAAATAAGATTATCTGCCAATGAAATGAGTATTATTACCCCTAAAATAAGATAATCAGATATAATGCACTTGAAAAAAGGTGATGGAGATGAGTTGTTCCTATTTTAAGTGTAAAAATCTTATTCGATTGTAATATTTTGAGTTCTGTCTAGTCTTGATTCTTGTTTAGGTTCGTGTTTACTGTTTTAGTTATGTCTTCAGATGCTTCTTAGTTTAGGGGTCTGTTCTTCGTACGTTGCTTAAAACATCCGAGATCAAATGGCACATACAAGATGACTTCATCCGGCTAATCATGATCCGGCTAATTGGGTTCTTCCAACACACCTGTTGTTTACGATTAGTATGGCTGGACTGAGTTATCTGAGATAACTGCGCGTTCATGCGTCGCTTTAAAAGGGGAAATGTATCGATAGTAGAAACAATGATCAGCAACGCTGCTATTGGCTGTTCAGCAAAGAACGCCCAGTTTTTCTCCCAAGCAGAACAAGAGCTTAAAGGTTATGCCGAATTTGAGTCATTAATTAAAACACCTCAAAATCTGTTAAAGCCAGGAGAGAGGGCTGGCAAATAGCAGCAGACAAATTAATGCGTAAATACTGTCCATGGTAGATGTTTCTAACACATTCTACAGCATTAATTTTTGCATTTTAATAATTTGATATTATTTGTTCTTTTATATCAGAGCCTCCACGGGACCCGACCCACTAGAACATGTGGACAAGTAAAAGTGGAAAATTCTACAAAATGGTAGCCTTTAATTATTACACTTTATTTCAAAAAGGCACTTGTTATGTCAAGAGATCCAAATTTCAGTGTCATTCCTTAGAGACGGGAAGTAAAGGACGCGTGCAAACTGGGAATTTTAACAAAAAAAAATCTTTATCCATAAAAAATGAAAATCTTCCTTTTCCAAGTCATCCACAGTTTACACGGTAAAACTGTATTGCTCCGTGTCTAGATAATCCAACCATAGTTTTTTCTAATACGATATACGGCTCGACAGGAAGCAAGCCTTTCAAAGTAAAACTAAACTTCACAATAAAATGGCCCGAACAACTCTTCTTACTGAATATGATAAAAATAAAAAGCAAACTATCATACAAATAACTTAAATATTTTAGATTTATGGCTCCAACATCATGTTTTCCTCTTTAAAAGCCACTGTTAAATGATGTGCTTGTTTGTTTATAACAGCCACTAAGAGAAATCTCTCTTGCACTGTTGCGCTGCGCTAAAGGATCCTGTCTATTGCGCAATACGCGATTAATTCGAAAAACTCTGCAAATTATTCTTGCACCTTCCGCAACAGGTTACTGTCGTAAAAATGGACATGGCTGCGACAGACTTCCCTATCTCCTCCGCTTATACAGCCGTGATCTAATCTTGTTTACATGAAATAAACCAGCTCTGGAGCAGGCTTAAGCTGGCGCACATGTTGCTATGACAACAAGTGCAGGATGTCTTTCGAAGAACCAAACGATCCAAGATCATGCCAAATCGTCAACAATGAAATCCTGCTAACTGAGTTAGCGACGTACGAAGAACAGACCCTAGGTTTGAAATGAAGCCTTGGCGCAAATTCAAGCTGGAAGACTTCCGCCTACCTGTTACAGCGTCATCTTCATTTCCGGACCTCGACCCGCTTTCTCCAATCTTCAATCAAGCTTCCGTTTAAAAGGCTCCACACCCACGCCGTCTGACGCTTTCCAGCCGTGCTCGACCCACCTCCTCCCCTTCTCCACCAGCATCCCAAGTCATCATCTTTTCCAACCTCCACCACCAGTGTCGGGCCCCGGGGGAGCATCCCTATTCAGCGTTGATGGGCTCATCTGAATTCATCGGAATTCACTGCTCAAATCTTCAGCCGGGGCCCGAGCGCCAAAGAACTGTTATTCATTTTGTCAAATAAATTTGTTAATCGTTTCTCTTTCTCCGTCTGAGTCTCTCCAG
This sequence comes from Fundulus heteroclitus, assembly GCF_011125445.2. Lineage (NCBI taxonomy): Eukaryota > Metazoa > Chordata > Actinopteri > Cyprinodontiformes > Fundulidae > Fundulus > Fundulus heteroclitus. The sequence continues at coordinate 35,725,352 of NC_046381.1, forward strand.
ATTGAATTTTTTATCTGTTGTTGTTTTGAGCCTCGGCACTGATGTCTGGTCTAATTACTTACTCTGCACACCTGCCTAACTCCACCCCTGCTGCAATCACCTCTCACCGGTTTCACCTGATTCCACCTCCATATAAACTGCTGAGACCAGACATCAGTGCCAGGTTGTCCTGTTGAGTATGGGTGAGTCTCCTCCTGCAAATTCTGTACGTTGGTTTGCTTTTTGGATTTTTGACCCCTGTTTCTCCAGAAACCTGAGCCATTCTGTCCGGTCTGTTCCTGCCTTGTCTGCCCTGCTCATCTGTTTATTTTTTGTGCCATCTTTTTGTTCAACAGTCTGTTTGGATTTTTCCCCTGTTTTTTGAGTTGGTGATTAAAGAGCTTTTTTTTAAAAGAAACCTCTGCTGGTCTGGCTGAATTCTGGGTCCTTTTCCTCTGATCATTACATCGATTGGCAGATTATTTTATTTACCTGCTCAGATAAAGTATAAATACACTAATTTCAAGAAAAATTTACTTATTTTTAGTTCTGTTTTTGCAGTGTAGGTAAAGGGTCATGAAGAAGGGTTTTAAGCATACAAACATGGTCAAGTATCAGTCAATGGTTGAAACCAAAAAAACAAAGCAGGTATTTTCCACACCTGTATTATGTCCTTGGGGATTCACACAGAACCGCCAAATGAATTTCCTCCTAGCAACAACCTGGGTAGCTGAACGCATTTGCTCATCAGTGGAAACCAGGAGAAGGGTAAATTCTTGGGTGGTTGGACTCAAGGTTCAGGAAACAGTAATGAACATTGATGAGCGAATACACAGGGAATGTTCCTCTATCCTCAAAGACAACTTCAAAATTAACAGTCTCACTCCTTTCTCATTTCTTGTGTCTAATCTAAGTTCTTGCAAATAAGGTAGATATTTACTATAGATGTGACATTTTTAAATTCCAATTATAAAGAAATCCAGGTTGGTGTGTGTGTGTGTTCTTGTACTTACAGCTGACTAAAAACGTTTCTTTGCTCCTCTCACTAGCACAGTGAGGACCTCATTTTTTTTGCTGGTCTAGGGGTCAGGGTTAGCACTAAGGTGTCAATTAAGTTCAGGTTAGGGCGAGTGGTTTGGTTTAAAGGTTTAGAGGACAGGCGGTGCATGGTCCATTTCCCAGTGGAAGCCACCATCCCAGTTACGGTTGCGTTGGCCTCCTCCCATGATGCACTGTGACCCACTGGTCAGCCATATTGGGTGTTTTATTGTTTATCGTTTCTCTTTTGTTTTGTGTCTGGTGTCGCCTTTGTTATTAATAAGTGTTTTTGGAGTTCCTACATTCTACTAGACAGCGATGAAATAAAACAAAATAAAATATTTAATGTTCATACAAATGACATCCTCTGATGGCAGGGTTTGACCGGTAGGTGCGTCCTCACCGCTGGATCTCGTCAAGCAGATGCCAGACTGTTTTGCTCCATGCTTAGTAATCAGTTATACCACTCCTCCGTTCCTGTGTTCCTTGGTGTTAGCGTGCTTACCACGTTGGTGTCCTCCTTTCCGGAAACCTGCTTCTAGTTGGTACGCTTTCTCTGGACTCCGGTGCTCTGCTTCCTCCCTCGCAGCGTTTGTTGGAGAACTCATCTTAAGACACCCTCCATTTATTTCCTCCCCCCTCCCCTGGCTGCTCCCCTGGTTCGTGCTGTCAGAACCCCTCAACAACAATCCACCATTACTTACCTGCTTTTACACCCTCTCATGCTCCATCGCCCTTTGGAAGAAAGAACAAGGAAACCATTAACATCAAGCACCACCACCTGCTGAGCCTCTGTGTGTATACCTAACTTCCTCTGTTGGAAATCTACCGTCTCTCCAGCAGTAAGCTAACTGCCTCACCCATTATTTCCATCATATTTAAAAAAAAATATTACAGTCCTTATAATAAAAATAACTCCCCACTCCTTCTCAGTGCCATGGATTTCCCCAGTGAACCCTGAAAAAAACATTTATTCAGTTGTATCAATAAACTATCCAAACCTCTCTTTGGTGTCGGTGTTTGAGGCCTGCACAGGGGTCAACATGACAGTGAAATGAAGGTTTCTATTTACTTTTCCTACATGTCGAACTCAGCAGCAAAAAAAAAACACACTATCCAAATTCTCAAGGCTTCTAACCGTGTTTTTAACTTCACTAGTAAACTATTTTTGCTTGAGCCAGAGTCACATCCTTTAGTCAAGCTGGATCACAGCAGTGCAGCTGCTAATCTTGTCCCCATCAAAGCTGCAGACGTGCCAGCACAGGAAGTAGAAAAAAACTGAAGTACCAGAGAGGGTTTTTTTGTTCTCCCCATTAAAATGTACAAGCCATCTAAAATGTTGGTAAAAACAAATAAAAAATATTTCAGCCTAATTTGCAGAAAGCAAAGTGCCTTGGAAAAGTATTCACACCTCTGAACTTTTGCCACATTACAGCCAAAAACTATAATGTATTCTACTAGAATCTTCTATAATGGAGGGAGATAACGTAATGCATAATTATGAAATCCAAACAAAAGAGAGGTGTGGTTTTCACAATAAAAATATGATAAATGTGACATTTATTCAACCCCATTATTTTCATACCACTTAATAAAATAAAAACATTAAGTGTGGCATGTATTTCCATTGTTACATGGTGAACATGAATTTTAAAGTATTGCAACAGAATTTAAATTGAATTTAGGTCTCAATGTTGAATTGTTATTTTACCACATAAATTATAAACCAGGAGGTCACAAACTTTACAACCTGCTACCCCCTAAATAACCGTGCCAGACACGGGTGACCGCTTCTTGGCACAGTTTTTTTTTTTTTTTTTTTTTTCTTTTTGGAAATTATGAGAATAAAGTAATATATAAGGTAGTAATTTTATGATTATTCCTTCAAAAAAGCACAGTCTTCCCCACCATGTTTAAATGAGATTTTTTTTAGCACCTCTGTATCAACTTATTATGAGTTTCAGGACTTTTACACACTCTTGCAAACAACTTTGTGACCTTATTCTAGTAATATTTCAACTTTATCCTCATAATATTATGACTTTGTTCTGGTGATTAAGACTTAATTCTCGTAATGTTCTTTGTTGTTGTACATCTAAAACTACTTTATTCTCATAACAAAAATATCAGATTAGGACTTTTGGAAATTAACAGCCACAGTGAAGTACATTTGCATACATACATTTTGAGAATAATTTTATATCCTTGCGAGAAAAAATATTTCCCATGATCAAAGGCAAAACATTAGCTATATTAAAACAAGTATATTTCTGACATTGTTAAGTCAGCTGTATTTCTAAGGCTCTTGTCTTGCATAAGCTTCATGACATTAACACTTGTGCAGCCACTGACCTTTTTTTTTTTTCAGTTCACCATGTAGCACCACGCATTTTCCAATCAACTGTGACCAGCTTCTCTTTTCCTGATAAAATAAAAATAAAAAAAGCCCACAGCAGCAGGATACTGCCACTGCTACGTTAAACTTTAGGGATCATGTGTTCAGGACGTAGCTCAGATGGGCAGTGTGCATGAATAATATTTGTCATGTTGATAATTTCACCAATATGAGGCGTGAACTGCTGCTTCCCCTGCATATCTACCATGCAACTCATGGCTATTTCTGCAGTAAATGCTCTCCTTGTCTGGCCTGTCAGTCTAGGTGGATGATTTGTTTCTTGGTAGGTTTGCAGTTGCGCTATTTTGTTTTTATTTTCAGATGGTGTACATTGTTCAGTGACATGTTCAAAATTTAAGGGATTGTTTAATTTCCTAATCCTGCTTTAAATGTATCCTTGACCTGGCTGTTTTTACATTTTTATTTGTTAAAAAAGTTATTATCATTTAACTTGCCTCTTCTACCTTGTGTAGGTCTGTCAATAAAACACATTGAAGTGTGTGGCTGTAATGTGACAAAATGTGAAAAATGTAACGGTGTGAATACTTTTGTCTATCACTGTAAGCAACAAAGGCATCATTGTCTCTTTGAAAATATCAACCTCCTAAACCCACCTTTCTTCCCATTCTGATTCTGCAGGCAACATCAAAGACATGGAGGAATTAGCAGGCCTTCCAGAGATGAACAATGCAAGAGTGATTCTAATTCCTTAACCTGCAACTCGACGCCTTTAAAGTGACAAAAAACTTCAGATGAACATTTTAGAATCTGTCAAGCATGACCTCATTTCTCTCAGAAGCCAGAAAAAAACAAACAGTAAGGGAGGCAAGTGTGTAGCTTGTGTTGCTCTGCAGCAAGAAAATGTCAAAACAGGAGTGGTGGGTTCTCTGACTGATTCCCCCATTTAAAGTAAACAAGAAAGGAAGTCCGGATGTTGCCATCGTTCCACCAGACAGAGGCTAACGAAACTAAAGCTGCATTGTCTCACATGTCAGAGCATGATTTTGCACATCAGGTGTCTTGCTACAGGCATGCTGCAGAGTCAGATCTATTTCTGACCCCTGGGACGCTTCTGGCCTTATTAGTGCGACAGAAACAACACTGAACATCATTATAAGCGGCTTTTGGAGAGAATGTGCGAAGGCCTCTCGCACTTGCAAATTACATGAAAAGACTGAGTGGCAAAGCAATGAGTACATTGCATTTTGTCACAATAAAATCACAAACCTCAATATATTCGAATGGCTATTAATGGGACAACAAAGGAGATTTGGTTTTCAAAATTTAACTGATGTGTATTTTTGCCCATTTTACTTTGATACCTCCATATAAAATCCAGCCCAACCATAGAATTCACTTAATTAATAAATAAAGTCCAACGTCTGAAACTTATTCTTGGCATAAATACAGCAGTTTTTGGAGAATGTTAGACAGCAAATATTTAGCCAAAGCAATTGTTTAAATTTCAAGCTTTGAACATATCACAGAGCAGTGCTCAAGTCATCATTCAAACATTACAAGAGAATGGCAAAACTGCAAATTTACCAAGACATGCCAATCTATTTAAACTACAGGCAAGGAGAGTGTTAATCAGAGAAGTAGGCAAAAGAGAGGAGGAGCTGCAGAGATCCACTGCTCAGGTGAAAGAAACTGTTATCAGGGCAACTATTAGTCATGCACTCCAAAAAGTGTTGCCTTCACATCAAAGTAGTGAAAAGAAAACTATTGTAGAAAGAAATCCTTGTTAGGTCCTGCTTGAAACTAGCAATGAACAAAGTAGGGACATGAAAAACATGTGGATGAAGATGCTTTTTTTCCCCTTCCTGCCAATCATTTGGGTAAAATCCCCAAATGGGTATTTTATTAGGACATCGAGGTTAATAATAATAATAATAATAATAATAATAATAATAATAATAATAATTATTATTATTATTATTATTATTATTATTATTATTATTATTATTATTATTATTAGGCTGCACAGTGGTACAGTGGGTAGCACTGCTGCCTTGCAGCAAGAAGGTTCTGGGTTCAAATCCAACCCTGGGTCTTTCTGCATGAAGTTTGCATGTTCTCCCTGTGCATGCGTCGGTTCTCTCTGGGTTCTCCGGCTTCCTCCCACAGTCCAAAAACATGACTGTTAGGTTGATTGGCGTCTCTAAATTGTCCTTAGGTGTGAGTGTGTGCGTGAATGTGACAGACTGGCGACCTGTCCAGGGTGTACCCTGCCTCTTGCCTGGTGAACGCTGGAGATAGGCACCAGCAACCCCTCGTGACCCCATGAGAGATTAAGCGGGTTAGAAAATGGATGAATTGATGTTATTATTATTATTTTATTATAACAATATCAGTCCATAGTGAAAATTATGCTTATAGTGCAAAATCAGGACAGTTGTTTATTGTGAGTCTATTTGGTTAAATCATTTTTCTTCTTTTTTTTACTTCAAAGGTAACAGATTTTATATATTTTTTTAAACCCATTCAACTTCTAAAATAGGAATTTAAGGCAAGGCAAATGTATTTGTATAAAACATTTCAGTACAAAGACAATGCAAAGTGCTTTACATGATTAAGGATATGATTTAGGATGTTTCATCAGCAGCCGGCCAAAATTACATCGTTGTGCAGCTACTGATGCAAGCCACACCCCCACAGGGGTGCATCAGTTGGACATCCCTAGTTTAAAAGCACATTCTAGAGTGGCCCACTTAAAGTCCATTTGAGAATCAGTGGTAAGACTTCAGAGATGTTCATAGATGCTCTCCATCCAATCTAACTGAACAGGAGTTAATTTAAAGGGGATAATTTGGCAAATAATTTGTAGGTAGATGAGAAAGACCTGTAGATGCACATGCCAAGAGGCTTAACTCTACAAAATTGTGACGTGGGAAAATTAAATACAAATTCTATCTGCAAACATTTGCAGATTTGAATCCATAAAAAACGTTTCATATTGCTTCAACTTCACAATCATGTGCTACTTTGGGTTGGACAAGCACATAAAATAACATAAAATATCCAGAACATTGTAAGTGTAAGAAAAAAAAAGTGACATAAGATACAATCCAGGTAGGGAAGTGTTTCTTAGCAAAGGGGGGGTGTGTGACTTTTTTTTGGATTTGACCCTTTATTTGTTCAGTTTGTCAGCAGAGAGTGTTCACACTGAGATTGCACATGCTGTTTGTCCATAGCACATACTACATCTGTGGAAAACAGCCAGTGTGTGCTCAGGTTGATACAATACACACGGCGGAGAGAAGCGTGACACAGATAACAAATATGTAACTCCAAATCTCTGCAATCCTATATTCAGAGTATTTGCTTTATTTTTAAATTTGCCATGCAGTTCAGGTGAAGCGTGACGGGATTTATTTTGTTTTATCTCTAGAGTAAGCTGAACTCAGGATTTGGATCTCCAAAAGTAAAAAAAAAAAAAAATTCCTCTGATTATCCGGGTCATGAATACAGTATGTGATACTCTGGGGAATTCGCATTGACCGTATTTACTGTACTGATTAAGGTTATTGCGCCAAACTCTGTTTCTTCTGGTTCATATACAGCTTTCAAGTGGTTTTCAAAGAGGACGTGTGTAAATATAGAACAGACGTTTAAAATACAAAAAAAGAGTCAACAATGTGAAACAGAAAACATTTACCACTGGCTGAATTCTGCTAGACTACTATTTTTTTTACCTTCATGCCTTTTGCATTATGCAGCAGTTATCCTAAATTGTTTATTCTAAAATACTATCGCAGAACAGGAAGTACTGGCATAGTCTGCACCTATTTCTCCAGATACTTTGTAGGATTCATGTGTGAATGTCTGGAGAATAAAGTGTGTGTAAGTGACTCCTTAATGGCTGTTTCCCCCCTAACAGTGTGATGACATGTGGTTGACTGACATTTCCCTCACGCTCCTCTTACGCGTGGTGTCACACGGGTCTTAGCACTGGGACACTGGGACAGCTCGGTCTAACTCACCCCCTCAGGGTTCAACAACCAGCTTCTCTGGTCCTTTATTCAAGTGTTTCCTGATATTTCATGTCCTGCCTGGTTTAGAGCTTTTCCAGACCAATCGCATCTAACAGAAGTCTACTACGTCATTTTTTTAAGATGCCTTAGAAGCTCTATTTGTCATTAGTGAGGTTACCAACAAACCGAAGGACAATCTAAATCATGCAGGAGTGTCCACAGCAAATTCTGCTCAGTGAAACACAAATCTTTCCAGAGCCTGACTTATTTTTATTTATTTTACAGTCTCGGGAGCAGATCATCAACATACAACCTGGATTGTCCAAAAGGTTTATATTATTATTATTATTATTATTATTATTATTATTATTATTATTATTAATAATAATAATAATAATAATAATAATAATAATAATAACATTAATTTAAAAAGTGCTTTTCATGGCAATTACCAAAGCTATACAGTAATAAACATAGAAAACCTCATCAACAACAACAGCAAACCATCAGAAAAATATTAGACATTAAAACTGATTTTAAAAAAGACAGGTCTTGAACAAGGACTTAAAAGTGAGGAGGTCAGAACAGTCACAGACGGGCTGTGGGAGAGAGTTGTAGAGGGTGCGGGCGGCTAGGGAAAATGCTCTGTCACCACAGATTTGGCGCTTTGTCCTGCAGGGGATGGACAGGAGGTTTGCGCCAGAGGAGCTGCAGCAACAGGGTGGGTGCACAGAAGAGCAGATCAGAGAGGCTGGACGGGGCCAGATTATAGCGGACTTTGAAGGTAGAGAGCCTACTGACCAGCTGCAAAGCTGTCTGCTCTGGGGCCTGCGACGCCTCGGACTGAAAATGTGAGAGAGTGGTGAGGATGATGGAGAGAATCATCAGGACAGCACTGCCCTCCATCCACGACACTGCTCGCTGACGCCACATGACCTTACATTGGGTAGAATCCATACTAAAAATGTACGTACGGCTGAAAAAAGAAAAATATGTATGCCCAAAATAAAAGGATCAGTTTTATAAAACCATGCATGCAATTTTCCTTTATAGATCACAGCTGTACCTGAAAATGTGAGTACCTGGTTCCGCCTCATGTTCTGCCCTCTACACGCCCACATTCAACCATAAATGGTCAATGCAAAGGCCCTTCATGATTGTTAATGTAGATTTAAATGACTCAGCTGATCTTTTTGTTCATCACGGTGATGTGGCAACCGTGGAGAAGAAGCAACTTTGGGAAAATTTCACAGAGAGGCGTTTATTAAACTTGCAAATCAGAGGTAACAGCACAGCTGTTGCCAAAATTAAAAGAACTTGTTAAAAATTAAACTTAATTGCGGTTTTAAACGTCGGATGAAAGCTGGAGCCTACTCCTTGCTGAAACTCCTCTGATGCTGTGCATTCTGATTGACATTCAGAGGAGGAATGGAGACCAGGAGGAATGGGAGGACTGTTGGAATATATCCTTCTACTACATACTTTCTTACACAGTTTTAAGTACATATAAAATGTACCTTTCTTTTTTTTGGTTTGTCACTTACATTCCTGAAAAATTACAAATATGTATATTTATAATGTTTCTCTTTTGTCTTCTATTTTTACCTACAGCCATGCAATGAAATTTTGCTCAAGTGTACAGTTGAATGACAATAAAGGCTGTCTAGGTCTGTGGGTGCATTCACGCCAGCCCCGTTTAGTCCGCTTTAATCGGACTCCGGTTTGTTTGCTCAGAACGTTTGGTTCATTTGGGAAGGTGTGAATGTGCAACTGAACTCTAATGTGGACCAAAAAAACTCAAAACCTAGGTATCAGCTCGGTTGAGGTGAAATCTGGAGAGGTTCCTTGGGAATGCTGAAGACATAGACATCATATACGTAGACGCCCCATTGGTCGCTGCCGGCCGCTAGGCTGACGTGCCTACAGGGCGGCCATCTTGGGTCAGACCACAGATCAGACAGCTGCTGTGAAAATGAATAGGAGGCAGCTCAGATCTCATTTTAATCATGTGTTCACAATGCTCGTGACCTTTCAGACAGATAACACATATTTATTCAGAACCAAAACAATTTAAACTGAAGTCAAACTAGATGAAAAATGTACACGCACTTACATATTTTGCAGTTACATATTAATCTAATATACACACAAATTATACACACATACATCTCTCTCTCTTTCATCCAATATATATATATATATATATATATATATATATATATATATATACTGTATATATAGCTAGATATATATATATATATATATATATATATATATATATATATATTATATATAGATATATATATATATACTATATATATATATATATATATATATATATCTATATCTCTATTATACTATCTATATCTCCTGTGTATATATCTCTATATCTATATATATATATATATATATACGTATATATCTATACCGTGTATATATCTATCTATACTGTATATATCTATATCTCTCTAGATATCTCTATCTCTCTCTCTACTGTATATATCTCTCTATATATCTCTATAGTGTCTCTATCTCTCTCTCTCTCTCTCTATCCTGTCTCTCTCTCTCTCTCTCTCTCTCTCTCTCTCTCCTGTCTCTCTCTCTCTATCTATACTCTCTACTATATATATATATACTGTATATATATATATACACTGTATATATATACGTATATATATATATATATATACGTAGATATATATATATATATATATATATATATATATATATATATATATATATATATATTATATATATATATATACACAGACAAGTGAGAGCAGAGGTGCCCATAACAGCATTTAGTCTGTCTGAGCGCAGCTTGGTCTGACCTAAGATGGCCGCTCTGTCGGCACGCCTCTCAACCGAGGACGCGGCGTCTACGTATTCATGTCTGTGGCTGAAGGGACCAGAGGCCGCTCCAAAAACAGGAAACGGACTACAGCGCAGGGGACTCTGGGTGAATACATTTGTAACTGAGCAATAATCCTAATGAAGTTACTTATATATTGGAAATGCCTTGTTCAACATCAGTTCAATGTAGCTGTATGTGCCCCTGCTCGCACGATACTGCCTCATACAATGCCATCTCACCTGCTTTGTGTAAAATACAACAATCTCCACGGTCCTCTGCCTCGTCCTCCACTCATGCTGGGCCCACTGTGGAATTGGGCTTGCCTGGCACACTTGCCAGAGACAGCATGGCTATAATACGCCTAAAGTCTGTTGCCATTTAATTTTGTTTCCATTTTCTCAGAAAAGGAAATGATACTGTGTTGTTGACCAACCTCTTTCCTTCTGTGTTTCTTGGTGCAGCGTCACCACAGCACCACCACAGGCGTGGGGTTGAACATGTTGGTCACAAAGTTTGGTCCATTTGACAAAGTGCAGTGTGAAAGCAAACCACCACCAGCTGGAAATTTGCTATTTGGTCATCAATCGAACTGAGTCTACCAGACTATCAGGTGTGGAAAAATGACCTATCTCTATGTCTAAGGAACAGAGCTTAGGAAAAATTGATGGAATGGGTTTCCATGACCAAGCAGCTAAACTCCAAGCTCTACATCACCAAAGTATTATATTATGTGAAAAAAGCAGGCTTTTTTCCTCTTACCTCCAGGGAAATAAGAACTTAAAGCTTTAGCACACTGTGCTATTCCAATCTACTTGCATAATCCATAGAAAACATACATAGATGATAGATGAAATAATTTGATGTAGTAGCACCCCACTGGTCTGACCTCAAGTTGACAGAACACCTTCAGAGTGAAGTATTGAAGACTGGCAGCCAAGTCTCACAAACGTCATAGAAGAATGGTCAAAAAGTCTCACAAACACATTCCTACTCTGATTGCTTGAGGCGCTGAGTAGCAGAGAAGTGTGCTAGATTAATGCAGGACGTGTATGAGAACAGTAAGACAGTGGTGAGGTGTGCTGCAGGTGTGACAGAGGAGTTCATGGAGGATCAAGTCTGGTTCTGACTACACCCCTGGCCCAGTCTTGGCAACCTCACCTGTATCGTCTGGTTCTCTGCCCATCCCTGTCTGCCGGTCTCGTCAACCACCATCATCTGCTTTATAAATGCAAAGGTGGGCCTATAAACATAAACAATTAGTGAACGATTTTATAGCATTCACTGTATTCCAAACAGCGTTGGGGTTTGGACAGGCCCTCAGTCAACACACTATTAGCTGATTACCTTCCTTTCTGTGCCTCACTCCTACCCAGTCTCCTTTTCTCACAGTTCCACCACACTTCTTCGTCTGCTCAGCTCTCCTCCCTCTCGTTTTCCATCTTTGGGTAATTTGGCCCGAGTTCGTCTCGACACCTAACGGATTCGTCTCCAAAGTGAAAAATGACATTTTGGGTCGGGGACTTCAAGGATGGGCAAGTTAATGAATGGCCACCAGATGGCCCTTATTAGGCTAATGTGTTCCCCCTCTCCACAGCCCCAGTTCTCGCCTGGGGACTCAACTTGCTGGCAGCGTGTGTGTGTGTGTGTGTGTGTGTGTGTGTGTGTGTGTGTGTGTGTGTGTGTGTGTGTGTGTGTGTGAGCACTTTGTGTTTTCACATGCGTGTCATTGTGCTAAATCAGGTTAACCTGAGAAGATGGAAGGATGCAGCTTCTGGTGTTAACTCAATAGGTTTGTTTTAAATGGCTCCAACATCCACTGCCCATCCTGGTCACTCCAGCAAACGGCTGACCTTCAGCCTTGCCTGTTTAACAACCCAACACCAGCTGTAAGCGATTCTGGTTTCGATGAAAAAAAAAAAAAAAAAAACAACCCTGGATTCTGAGAATGAACAGCGAAGTTCTTTCCCCTCCAGCTTGACAGTGTGTTAATTGCCTAATTTATAATCCCTGCTCATCAAAATGAATTATTGTTGCAAGGCACACATCCACCACAAAAGGCCCCCGCTAAACTGCGGAATGATGTTAAACATGGTAATTAATTGAGTTTAATTTATTAGATCAGCATCAGTGTATCCTGCCACTGGACTATTATATTTCCGGAAGGTGAGCGGCGAAGCCACGAGGGGATGGAGAGCAGAGCTGTCAAGTCTGTTTTAAATGAGAGGCCGCCGGTAGCTGCTCCACAAGTTACTGGGAACCTTAAACATCTTGTCTCGGTCGTTGCTGTAATTTATCAAGAAAAAGATTTTTCTACTAATCACTTCTCTTGTTCTGTGAGCGGAATCTAAGTGCTAAATAAAGGAAATGTCTTCAGCAGGAAAGTGACAGTAGTTCTTGGCAGAGATGAAATCAGGGTTTTTGTGGCCAATACTGATGTCCAATTTGAGGACCGGTCTGCCTATTCCAATTTAAACCAATTTTCAACTTTTTTTGTACTATAACTCATAAAAGAGAGTAAAAAATGTGATTCATTTCAATTGTTTACAAAAAATAGGTTTCAATTCAACATAAACTGGGGAAATATAGAAATATACACGTCGTCAAATCATTATATATATATATATATATATATATATATATATATATATATATATATATATATATATATATATATCCCAACCGTTGTCCCAACCGTTAAATTTCATGGAACAAAGAAAACTGCATCAGAGTACACACTATTGGTGTGTTTATAGACTAAAATAGTTACTTATACTATTAATTTGTACTAATAATGTACTCAATGAACAAAAGGGGAGAACTGGAACTTTCATTTTACCGATCAATTCAAATTTGTTCTGTTACAATCACTGGTCAATCGACTGGTGCATCTGTAGTTGTTTGTTTATTTGAAATTATTTTATTTATTTTTTTCTGTTTTCTTTACGTCAAACTGTGCAAAAGTTGGTTTTTGAGACATATTTGACAAAGAATCTTATCGTGTTGTTTAAATACGTATATGATCACGTTATATCAGCCACAATATTTTATCTAAAGTATACATATATAACAATGTTATCTTAAACTATAAGGGCTTAGGAAAATAGGAAAATACAGGAAACATGGTCGTGGTCATAAACTTGGTAACAGGCATGAAAAAATAATAGACTGGTAGAGTCTAGCTGAGCTAAATGCTTTGGCAAAGGGTAAAAATAGGCTGAATTAAACAAAGATGAAATAAAATAGGTTCTGTTTACGTTACAAAAGCCAAAGCTTTTCTTCGTCCTTGAACTTTTTCACCTTTTGTCCATTACAACCACATGGATTTTTCTTTAAGATTTTGTATTTGTGGCATTGTAAACTAATTAAAGTACTTAACAGACTCCATGCTTTCTGTTCTGCTAATGTTTGGGACTTCACTCCTTGTCAGGATTATTGAGATAATAGCTGTTGCGTCTCCAAACTCCGGTAGAAATGCCAGAGCAGAGGTCATGAGCAGGTGTGATCATTTCATTAAAGATGCGAGGAAGGTCCTGCTGTTGTTCACGCTGGTTCATTTTTTTATGGCTCATCAGAGCACTGAAGGGAAATCAGCTTTTGTTAATAGGATTCATTACACCTTTGCCTTTCATGCTGCGACAAGTCAAAATACTGTCTGCTGCAAAAATAGGTTGAAGAAGAAAGAAAAATGATGCTGAGACGTTATTGAGTAATCAAGCTAACTATGGCTGAGTTTGGCCATGGACGCTGATCATTTCAACAGGCTCTGAGCAGGACCATGTTCCAATAGGGATATACAGCAACAACATGAAAATGAAGCAGTTACACTTTATTTGAAGGGATGTACATAAGACTGACATTACACTGTCATAAACATGACATAACACCTGTTATGAACATAAATGACTCTTTATGAATGTTTAGGACTGTTGTCATTAATTGCCACTCGGTAAATTATGACACTATTAAAGCAAAGTTTACATTGTTTAACATGTCTTTGTTATGACAACTTGACATTAACAGAGACAACGTTAAGTTTAGGGCTTGATTTGGGATTAGGTTAAATTTAGGGCTTAACTTGGGGTTTTCCTAAATTAAGGGCTTGTCATAACAAAGACATGTTAAACAATGTCAACTTTGCTTTAATAGTGTCATAATTTACCAAATTACAATTAATGACAACAGTCCTAAACATTCATAATGAGTCATTTATGTTCATAGCAGGTGTTATGTCATGTTTATGACATTGTAATGTCAGTCTTATGTACACCCCTTCAAATAAAGTGTTACCAAATAATCATATTTGCCTAATTCTGACCTAATAAGTGATCCTCTTAGATAACAGTTTCCATTTTACCCAATATAACCTTAAACTTTAACAGAGTGATTCTGATTCCGTTTGAATACAACTGGCTAAATTAGATTAACAGCCACAACGCCGTGATTATATGAGAGATTAAAAGGCTGTGTTGTAATTGAGTGGAATCCAAAGTGATGATAGTTGAACCTGCAAAGCACTTAGTAATTTTCTCCTCCAGTGGGTCAGGTACAGTATGTGTGTCAAATGTAGGTCAAAGTTACCTCACCTCCCAGCTGTGTTCCTCTGGGCCTTCAGTGACATCAATTACAGGTCATCTACCTACCTCGTGGCGTTGAGAGGGAAATCCGGGCTCATGTTGACACCCTACGAGAGCCTGTGCGTAATATTTGGACAAACACATAAATATTTTCAGTTTTCAACATTCTGAAAAAATATAAGTGATAAAACCAAACGTTTGTAACCAAAGACATGACCTTGGAAACGTTATGGTAAAGCCTAACACAAAAAGAAGCAATGCCTGCTGAGGAACAAATTAAGACACCACCCACTCAGGTATGCTCCTGACGGTTCAAGTGAATGTGTTCACCAAGGGCTGTCTGAGGCCTGCAGAAACACAGTTTTATCATCTTGAGGGATTTTTAGAGGTCTCAAAAGAATTTGAAGTCAGCCAACTGCAAGCTCTTCCTACAGATGCCTGTACGATCACAAAGAGACTGCACAAGTGGAACTTTCATGGGAGATGTGCAAAGACCAAACCTTTGCTTGCTAAGAAAAACATGATGTCCATACTAATGTTTGCCATACAGAACGTAGACAAAGAATCATGTTCTTTAAAGTCTAAAACCCAATTGGTTGGACAACAGAACAAGGAACACGTTTGGCATAAACTACATACAGCAGTCCCGGTAAACGACCCGCTGTGAATGCTAGAGTTGGCCGTGTCGGGGTTTGCAGAAGCTTTGCTGCAAGCAGGACCTTGCCAGCTCACGGTCATAGAATCCACAATGAATTGCAGCATGTGCTCTGGTGCCTGAGGAAAATGTGAGGCTGTCTATAAAAGACAAGACAGACTGAAACTGAGGCAGAACTGTACCCTGCAATGACCCAAAACAAACCAGTAAATTCACCAAGGACTGGCTGAGAATCAAGAAATAGAAAGTTCTTGGACCAAGTCGAAGCTTCATCTTGATGTCACTGAGATGCTGTAGAAATGAGCTGAACATGCAAGAAAACCCTAAAACATCTCAGAGCAGAAAGTGAAGAGTGGGGCAAGATTTCCTCAGACTGATATCAAAGACTCGTAGATGGCTACAAGACGTGTCTAGCTGAAATGGTGTTAGCCAAAGGGGGTGTCGCTAGCTGCTAAGGGGTAGGATTCCCCCTCTTTTTCCTCTTTGTTGTTTGCTTATTGGGTAAAACAAGGTTAAATATGTTGAGGGGAATTAAATATCTTTATTTTCCAAACACAAAGATATTAGATTAGACATTGATATGTGAACATCTCTTGATAGAGAACTGAATATTTAATATGGGTGTCCTAATTTGTCCACGTTGCTTAAAATAAAAAAGGGGCTAGAGTTATTTTGGTGCCCTTATTGCTCTCTATCGTTCTGAGTGACCATATGTTCAGAACCCTGTGTTAAAAATCACGCTAGTGCCATTGCAATTAGCTACAAAATGTAAAAGTAAATTGACCTTGGGGTTTTAGGTAACTACTTTGTAAAGGTATTTAGAGACAGGGGAAAAGGGATTGGAAAGGTTTTGGTAACATCCCTTGTTTTAACTGCAGCTATTTCCAATTTCCTTATGACTGTTTTCATTGTTTTTGCTTTATGCTCCTATTAGTTTCAGTTAAAAGGTTCAATATTGAAAGGAAAATGGAAAAGAGCCTTCAGGTTGAAGCTTATTTGCTCCAGTGTGTTAGCATAAGTCCTTCAGATATCTGCTAGTGTTATCCACAAATGTATGTGTGAACTTTGAATATATGAAAACTGCACCGCTGTTGATTTCCGAACGCTGCTCTAAATGTTTTTGGATGCACTGATTAGAAATGCGAAATTGCTTATAAGACAGAATCTCCGGTGCTAAATCCAGCTCTTTAGCACAAACATCGGGGAACAGTGCTGCCGCGAATGAGTAAAATCAACGGGCCTAGTTGCCGCTGCAGAGTAAATAGGGCAACAACATAATCATTATCCATCACACTGGAGATATAAAACTGTAATAAGGGAGTGGGGTGACCTCAGGCAGAGCAAAAAATTCTCGCAGTGGCGGTGTGGTGCCCATCGGTGGAGGTTTGAACATAACTGCTGACGCCACAACATTCCCAAGAATGACAAATGGGAGCGGAATACATCTGGAGGTGCTTCAGGGGACACTGGGGAATGGGCACATTGCGAATGGCACGATTGCCAGTTGAGGTTAGGAGGGAAAGAGAGAGGCAAAGCAAAGAGTGAGTTAGACTCAAATAGCCTAAAATAGAAGCTCTGCTTCCCACATCTCCATCATCCCTCCCCCACATGAGGGGGAGTCGGGGTCTGCATACAAAGTATCCTGCAGGACCATGGGAACTGTTTTATACATACTACCTTGAGTCAAATTGATCTACAGTATTAAGCACAATGGGTCATGGCTCTGATCCACATTTATACACGGAATAAATAAATACTGTACATAAAACTGATGTGTGACCTGCAGTCTGACCAATAAGTTTAGCAAATATACACCAAGGGATCATTTGGGACAAAAAAAGGCAGATCTGTACTGTTCTAAGGGCGTGGCACACTTGACTTTTTGTACACATCCAGCTGCTCCCAGAGTAATGTGCGCAGAACACACGCTGGCCGCAAATCCTGCCTCAATTAACAGCCAATGACTGGGTGTGATGGAGGTGGAGTAAGTCATGGGAATTTCATTTAGAGACACAGTTTCAAGTCAGGCTTGAAACTGTTAATTTGCTGTTATTATCAACCTTATCTTTTTTTTTTAAACGGTCAATCTTCCAAACAAAGTAAAAAAAAAAAAAAACATTAGGGAGTTACCATGAAACTCTTTGCCACTGCGTGTGTGATTAAGCTGATGAGCTAAAGCTAAACCGTCCCACCTTACTGAGACTGGCTGGTCCATTTATGTGGGAACACTGGGAAGGAAGACTTATGACATAGACATAATCAAAAATTAGAAAATGAGATTCTAATATTTTCTGTGACGATGTTTGTGGCGGTAGCAAATGTACGGCACAGATATGTTATAATATAATTTCCTGTTAGTTCCTATGTTACCAGAATTGAGATGTGAGAATGCCCAACATGCACCGATTCTGGTGTCATCCTTTCACAAAGGGGAAAAAAACAGAGTAACAACGATGGTGTGTTCCTGTTTGCCTCATAAGTTGAATTTTCCCAATTATAGATGAGCCGGGACATGGCATATTGGAGAACGCAGTTCATATCTCTTCATAATTCCTGATATCATTGTTTCTCTGGTTTAGATTTCTTTCTCTAAACAGGATGAGTCACTGCGAGACTGAAACATTTTATGGTGCATCCAGAAGTTCAAATTGATTTAAATGTTCCAAAACTAGAGGTTACTCGAAAGCTGCAACGTTACCCTGAGGGGCCGTGTTTTTGCCTGTGCTGTTGACCTTACAATCGAACGAGTACAACAGCATTATTCAAGTGGTCACCTTTTCAGATGAGCTTTGGTGTTGTCGTGTTTAGAACTGACACGGCAGCCATAGCGGCAACCTGATGTAATCAGCCCAGGATCCTGTAACATGTTTGGTTTTTATAATTATTATTACTGTAAAATTCTTTCAGTCCACCTACAATAAAACCAGATATTTTCATGAAGCAGGGAGTAAGAACAGCTAAAATATGCAGTGGTTTCAGCGCTCTGCTTTATAGTTCTGTTTATCTTCTTCACCGGATCAGTTAGAGCTTCTGCACATTTCAAAGGCAAAGGAGGAAACTTCCCTCATGTAGAATTACCTCTGCTGTGATGAAGTATCACTAAAACATCACTTACCATGGTTATTTAATATGTAAATCTGCTCAAGGTAAAAAAAAAAAAAAAAAAAAAAAAAAAAAAAAGTCTTAATTTACTCTAAACCTCTTTGTTTGAAAATTACACCCAGCTTGTGCCGGTGTTAGAGAATACGTTACACGTATAGTTTGATATGGCCTCGGGGTTCCCTGAGGCCATATCAAATTTATAGTGAGGAAAATCATGTTTTTCTAGCACACTGTTTTATATTTCTCTGCCACCATGGGAATGTGAGAACTGCTGAGATACATTTGGAAACTTTAAAATGCAAACAAATATAAAAGTTCCAGAGTTTCTATTGTGCTGTATTTCTTGTCAAATGTGACTTCCACTTTAAATGCTGAACATGATAAGGGGGTACCTGGCAGATGTGAATGAATCGTTTAAACTCCCTATTTGTTGTACACATGGCAACAAATAAATGATAAACACATTGTTTCGCTCTTTTAACAGTTGTGTGCAGTGATGGAAGACTGAAACAAAGTCTGTAATAAAATCTAATGACTTTCGTAAAAGTGTTTAGGTAAGCATATTGTTGCGTCTTAATGTTCTGCCATTTGAGCAACATCGCTGGTCTAATAAGTTAATGTTGGCTGATCAATTAGCCAGCCTAATAAAATTGTAATGGGTGCATCCTTTTAGTTACCTCGCCAAAAGTTTTCAAAGAACTGACTTCGTAATCATGAAATGTGTTGGAGAGACAGCAAGTGTGCCGACTGCCGAGACAGGTTTGTTTGAAAGAAACTCCCGTCACTCTAGAACTTTCTCTTTTGTCCATATGAAGGGACTGTAAGATCTTAGAACAACATCATTTTGGTGGGTTTAAAACTCTTTATTTTTATTGTGCTGGCAGCTGAGCGAGACCATTTTTTTGCTAATTTTACTACTAAAATGGGGACTTTTCATGTAAAGTGAGGTCTGAAAAATCGAAGATTATGGAAGTCAAGGCACTGTCCTCACTATGTACATTAAACAAGGATGTGGGTGTGTGTTTTTGTGGGTGGGTGCGCGTGCGTGTGTGTGTTTGTGAGGGTGTGTGCGTGGGTGTGTTTGTGTGTGTGTGCGCGCGCGTGTGTGTGCGTGTAAAGCTTAACAAAAAAGTATATATGAATATAAATATGTATCTTTTTTTTAGAAAAAAAAAACTGATTTAGTATCACCTAACTGGGAAATATTATAAGGAGAATAGAGTATTAATGAAAGGTCCAAAGAATTTCTTAGTATACTGTATTTATGTTATTATATGACAAACATTTTATGATTGTCAAGTCTACTATAAAAACCAGAGTGCACGGACATACTTTGGTTTATAAAAGTATTGAAGAATAGGAACACTCAGTACAGACTGTAAAAAAAAAAGAACCTTAAAAGCAAAAACAAATTAAAACAAATTAAAGCAGGGTCTGCAATTTTTCCAGAAGTTTCCCCAAGTCCCGGTCGTACCAAGTTCATATCATGTTCAGGTCATACCAAGACAGCTTGGTATGAGCAATAAGTAATTTTAAAATATTAGGTTCTCTAACTGCTGAAAGTAGTTATGGTTTGCACCACACGAGACATTTTTGTGTTGCAGGCTGACAATACGGCCCGGGATGGAGAGACTGCCATGCAAAAATAAATAATGTAGATGTATCTTCCCCTGTGGTCAGTAACTGCCGAAGCACTGGGGTAAGGATGTCATGAAGGTGTGTGATCATCTTAACGGACAAACAAGAAAAACAGTTTGATACCAGTTAGATACCGAAACAATCCGCTTCTGTACACCATCCACTCTCCTACAGGAAATAGCTAACATAATCAGGCCTACAACCACACCTCCAGGAATAAGGCAGATAGGAAATAATGTTCTCCCTGTGCATGCGTGGGTTCTCTCTGGTCACTCCGGCTTCCTTCCACAGTCCAAAAACATGACACGCGTTCTGGTCGACATGGAGCCCATTTTAGTTATATGCTTTTATTTTGAAGAACATCAGCCCCTCTCTCTCTTTTAGGTCAACTTCCCGTGGACAGGATTCATGGAGTTCACACATGAGGACAGCCTAATGCCTGGAGGGAAAACCCTAGTCAGAAACCTTACTGGGTCAGAATATGAGGGTGGAAGTAGACCAAAGCTTTAATCAGTTTGATTTTGACTCACTTTGTTTAGTGCATTATTGTTGCAGTAGTTGTAATAGCTGTAATAGTTGTACATTTTATGTATTTGTTTATTTGTCAACAACACATTTAGTTGAAACCCTCTACCTTTTATTAGTGCTATTGTCTTCATCCAATTACTTTAGTTTTTTTTTTAAGAGTGGATCTAGATGGGAGTGAGTTTAAGCTGTATTTATGCGTAAAGTGCCATGGGTTTTGTACTAGAAACTGCAACTGGTGGAACCTTCAAAATTAAAAGAAAGTTAATGCAGCCCAGAAAACTGTTGCTGCCTTTTTCCATCATATGGTCCTCTTCATGAGGCTGATTTGTCATCCTGTTTGAGGTTCAACAGCAACGAACTACAGAGTTTTAAATATTAAGGTTCATTATGGAGGGAAAAGCACTGCATCGTGAAGACAAATTGGCTAAAATCACTATTGGATAGTCAAAGCTTTGCAAAAGCTGATTCTTGAATCTCTATTGCTGATATAAGTTGTATTAGACAACAGGCTCTCCTAACTAAACATTTCATTGGGAGAGGTGAGTAGTAATTACTTATACTTAGTTATATTTATTTGAGTACTTTCTTTAAATGTACTGCCGGGAACAGTTTTGCTGCGCCATGCTTTTTATTTCTACTTCAGCAATACGATTTAAGGTAACTACACTCTTACTTTGATAGACTTTCTGGCTACTCTACCCGCCTTGTGTTACCTCACTGAAGGACGAACAGACACGTTTTAACCAAAGCAGCTCCAGGCAGATGTGTTTGTCTGTGAGGCTCGTACAAAAGTACTGATGTTCACACCAGCTTCACTTCTCAAAGGTTCTTTCCAATCTGATGAACCTGTTGAGCCATTTGGAGGTGAAGTGAACATGCAGCAGACAGTAGATATCATCAATGGGAGTAGTTTGTACAATTCTAAGATGTGCACGTTGTCTACTATACTGTAAGTATTGGTTTCATTGTTTTCTCTTGTGGAAAACTGAAATTTGGAAATGTGTATTTCTTCAGCCTGGATTTGGTATTTTTGTACTCTTTTTTTAAATTATATTATTCTAAGTACCATAACCTAATTTACCTAATTTACCTAATTAGGTACTTAATTTAATATTTTGTCTATATTATGTCATTTTCACTAATTAAATCAGATTAAACAATACTACTCAGATACTCCTTACTTAAGAAGCTCTTTTACCAAGTACTTTTTTATTCTTACCTGGGTAATTTTCTTGGATGAGTAAAAAGATATTGAGCCAGTATTACTGTAACTTACTACTTACTACTGTTACTTGATTACAATTTACTCTACCCAGCTCTGCTCATTGGTTTAATGTAACTATCTCTATATCCAGATATTGCAAATGGAACAAACCTGGATATCCCCATAACCTTAAGCTTAATATGTTTCACCTATTAATAATTAAAATGTCAAAATCAACATATCTAACATGAATGCATTGCAGTTTGTAATTAATACCAGTTAACACAGTTTGTTTCACTTAATAGCTTTTATATACCTTCTAATGATTTGAACACTTCAATATTTTAGTTTATACTGTTGAGGGAAATAATTAATAGCTTCAATATTACAAAACGTTGATAGATTATTACCTTATTCCATGTATTACAGCTTCCAGACAAATGTAAGCTTGCTAATAAGAAACTAGCGAGACTAGGTCACATGTGTAATATACGCACACTCTTTCATTTTCCTCCTGCTCCTTCCTATTATCTCTATTCTTGCACTGAACCATACAAGGTGAGATCACACCTTAGGATTTATGTGCAGCAGAGGCTGAATGTATAAGTCCTGTAAGCATTAGCTTTACATAAGGTATAAAGAGGCTTCTGTTCAGCCTGTGTGGTTCAGTGAATTTGGATTCACACGCTTCCAGGACTTCTCACAACAACGCCTTAAAGTATTTGTTCGCCTGAACTCAAAAGTGTTAAGTATGGCAAATGTACCGTGGGATGTAAATGCCAGAGTGAACCAATTTAAAGCCTGCATTTTAAATTGTTGCATGATGCTAGTCGTTACCGAAAGGGATGACGTTACCTTCTGCTGCCTGTGTGTGTGTGTCTTTGCATGGATGTGGATGTGTGTGTGCGTGTGAGAGAGAGAAAGGGGTATGGGGGGGTGGGGGGTGGGACACATAATGCCCTCCAGTTTTATGTCTGTATGTGTGAATGAAAAAAAGGGGGTTTGTCAGAAAATTGGAGCTTTACACACAGGCATGGAGATTTCTATGTCTTTTGTCATCTACTTTCGCCTGCTGGCTTTGCAGTGTCACGTCTGCATTCAAAACGTGAAATAACAGATGCGTGTTCACTTGAATCGACGCAGCACTAGATAGATAACTACTATTAGAGCATGGTTTGGAACAGCGCAGCAGAGTGAGTCTGTGGATGGTGCCAGCGTAGTGTCTGACGATACTTTTGGTCCCCAGGTCTTCAGGTTTGGCTCGGAGTCCATTTCTAAGGCAGGGCCTTCCGCTTCCGTCAAGGTATGGCTTAAAGACAGTGGAAGCCGCCAAGCTAATGGATGCCAAATCTGGAAAGTCTGTACCCGTAGAACAGACTGCTTAAAATTAGACCCATATGTTGGGGAATACCAAATATGGTAGCCTATATATGCTGCCTGGAAGTCTGGAAAGGATGCTGTGTTCAAAGATCCACTGGGCTTTTACTGTCGGCTTAAGATTCCTCCAGATCGGCGCGCAGATCTGCGATTTCTGAAATAAAATCCTCCTTTCTTCCACCGAGCCCCGCGTCCTTTTCCCCGGACCGTGCTCACATCGGCGGCTTCAAGGTGACCCAACCCCGATGCACAACAGCAGCTTGCCGTGTGTGTGGGCTCTCTCCTCCTTCCTGTCGTCTTTACAATGACAATCATGAGCTGTGTGCGCGAGCGCTCCACACACGGCACCTCTCTGTTTATGCAGTGCTGATTGTCTCCATGAAAACAGGGAGGAAAGAGCGCTGCTTGATATTTACACACAGCAGCCATACCGTCTGGCGATGATGATGGCTCCCTCATGGCCCCAGGAAGGCAGGAATAAACCGGGCAAAAAACACAAGCGACTGGGGGGGTGAGTAATATACCAGGATGTACTGAGGGAAGCCGAAGGAGTCCATACCCGATGAACTTTATGATAGGTTCACAAAATAAAAGGTGAAGGGAAATGAGTGAAGCGGAGGCAGGGCTGAACTGAGGGAGGTTCAGACAAAGCTAGAGAGTGTTGTACGTTTAGCGGGACGCCGGGTGAAAATGAATTTGAAGGAATGAGCATAATTTCACACCAAGAATCTAGAGAAATCTAAGCTTTAAATTGAGTAAATGTTTCTCTGCAGAACTATGAAAGGGGCTTAAGAACAAACACTCCTCGTGAGTCTGACAGAAAACGCAGAATGAATCCATTGTAAGGCATCGCCTGCATGCTGTTGACTCTGGTGGAGGATATCTGATGCTGTGGAGCCCTGGAATCGTCAGACAGCATGGCATCCTGGGCCCTTTAAACATCAGTGTGCTTTCAACTGTATATTTTCAGTTTTGATGACGAACAACAAACTATTACTGAAAGCTTCTCACTGACCCCAACCTCCAAATCCAAAATGGCTGCCTTGAATATAAAACCTAGCAGCTGCAATATAAAATATAATTTAACTTTCTATGGTTTCTCTCTTTCTCTCTCTCTCTCTCTCTCTCTCTCTCTCTCTCTCACACACACACACACACACACACACACATACACACACACACACACACACGAGTGAACATGTCGCACCAGTTGTACAAAAACAACTGTGATAGCAGAGACGCATGTTGTTTTATTTCATTCCCAGTTCCACGTGTGAGTTTTACAGGTTAATAGGCAACTGCAATTGTATTTTGATTTTCTGTCTCTGATGAAGCACAAATCAGTCAATTTACTTGACGAACATCTGATGAGTAAAACCTATTCTTAGTAATTTATTCTTACCACCACATGTTTTTCGGGGGAATAAAAATATTGCTTTTAAATATGATGGACTGTTGAATTTGCTACAGCACAACTGAGTCCCGTTTTTGTTTAAACAGAACTCAGTTTTGACCAAAGAAAAGTACATGAATCTGAATATGTTAAGTAAATTAGGCCATGATGCATTTTTGTGGTTTTTTTAATCAGATATCGTTATTGAATTTTAAACATTGACAATATAAGAGAACAAAAAACATATAATCCCTTCCTTATAATCAGTCCATCCCCTCAGCGTGTCCTTAATTGTTTTTAGAACTTCAGAACAAATAGAAAAGGTATAGTGTATT
Organism: Fundulus heteroclitus; assembly: GCF_011125445.2. Classification (NCBI taxonomy): domain Eukaryota; kingdom Metazoa; phylum Chordata; class Actinopteri; order Cyprinodontiformes; family Fundulidae; genus Fundulus; species Fundulus heteroclitus. The sequence continues at coordinate 35,750,398 of NC_046381.1, forward strand.
TTAACTAGTTTGAAACAGAAGGAGGATTTCAGGTCTTCCTCTCCTGGACAGTTTGGGTTTGGCCAGCAGAGATGGAAAGGCAACAACAAGAAGTCCAAAAATGATGAGGCTCAGGACAGAAAGAACACATGAGACTTAAATGACACCCTGAGCTTAAACAACGTTCACCTTTGTCTTCTATTACTGGGTAAATAAGACCATGTAGCTTGGAATAATGAACCTTGTGTTGTACTGTAGCTTACACAGAATATGTCAGAGGAGAGCACAGGAGTGGACTTTACTCATCGTCCCAACATTCATCGTAAAGGTCAAGGTGGAGCTCACGCTCCCACGCAGCTTTGATTTTGGAAGTTGAGTTATAATCAAAGTCAAGGACGTGGCTACAATACATCCGGAAATTGTCTAACTTGAAAATACCTTTAAAGATTGTTAGCAGGTTGACTGTATGACAACAGGAAATGACTGTAGGTGTTAAAAAGACCATCTGAATTGATTTAGTAAAGACTGTACACAACAAATTTAAAGAGTTCTCTCAGCTGATTCCAAGTCCGGATTAGTGACATTTAAAGAGATGTTGATTGGAAGAAAACGATAAAAAAAAAAAAAAACAAGCGCATAAATCCAAGTAAATTGGTTGCATGATCCAGCTTCCAATAAACACCAAGACAAGGAGGGATATAACAATATCCGTATACCTGTTCCATATAACAATAAGTCCTCCACATACAAAGAAAAATGGATATCCAGCTCCATTGCTTATAATACCTCTGAAACAGGAAAAAAATATCTTATTGTGATATTTAAAGGTTCAACTGCTGGGACAAAGAGATTGAGTCCTCGCTGAGGCGAGGAGATGGTGTAGTGCGCCACGCTCCAGTGTAAAATATTCAGAGTGGGTGTTACCTGAGCAGTCGCTAGCTGTTGGGACGTATTAACCAGTCTGTTAGCAAGTCCACATTTTGTGCAATGCAGCAAATAACTAAGGTCCCTGAATTCAAACACCTTCTTGGCATTTAATGAAATTTTTGTTTTGGATAAACCATTATGTTGTGGATTCTAAAAAGTATCGACAAGACTGTGAATATTAGAAAATATATGGCATCATTTGATAAGACCATTCTGTTCCTCAGAAATAATGCGAGACAAAATCTCCTCCAGCCAAAAAGCAATCGTTTTGGCCACAACTTGTAAAGATAAGGCACGCCTTACAAAGATTCACTGAGCATTGACTGAAGCAAAGTAGCGCAAATGCTTTAACAAATTTAACTGGAAGCAGATTTGGACCAGGTGCCTGATTAGACTGCATGGTCTTAATCGAGTGTTGTATTTCTCTTCAGGAAAAGGGAGCGTCTAAGAAACTAAAAACCATTCACTTCACAATTATGAGCTACTTTGTGTTGGTCTATCACACGAAATCGGAATAAAATACCCTGCAGTGTGTGATTGCAACATTTAAAAAAAAAAAAGCTGGAACTGCTCAGCAGGCGTGAAAACGTCTGCATGGAACTGGAGACAATACAAGTGAAGTAAACCTTTTTGTCCACAAAGGGCAATTTGTTGTTCAGACAGTGGTGAAAAAAACATAGAAAATAACAACCCCATGACAAAACAAAAGCAAAAGAAAAGAAATGATAAAAGAGATGAGTCCATATCAGTCATTATAACACGTTCCAGGAATTGACTAAACACTAAAATAACCACACAAGCTCAATGAATGTAATGATTTATATCTATGTTGTGATTTGTTTATTAGATTTTTTTTGTGTGTGACATTTTATCACAAACACTGAAACCAGGCCGAGGAGCTGAGATAGAGCGTATCTCGTGAGCTGGCAAACCGTCCTGGCTACCAGTGGCGTTCATGAATCACCGAGTCCACGCGGACACGTTTCTCTCCGTGGAAGCACACGCGGCGAGGAATCCGAAGCGCGAGGCTTTGATTGTCGGAACCCTGAGATCAGAGCCACAGCACCTTCAACACCTGCTTTCATATCATCAGAGCATCTCCTTCTGTCGGTGGCGGCTCCGCGGAAAGTCTCAGCTCATCCGCTCAATCTCATATCAGAAGCGACGGCGCGGCGGAGGGCCCAGAAAGTTGAGCCAAAAAGTTCAGAAGGCTGATGTCATCCGGCCATCTGTCGGGCCCGGTGGTCCGGCCTCAACTGCGAGCGGGCTGGTGGGATTCACGCTGACCCGGTGCCGAGGCGAAGCACAGAACAGCGTCCCTCCTCGCCCTCGCACGGCTCCAGCGGGTTTCCCAGGCTCCGGCAGCAGGTAACGGGGCAGCAGATGGCTGGGGAGACCACAACCCACACATGGGCACGCGCACAAAACAGGTTGGACTTGATTCGGGTCGGTTTTACAGAGAACATGCAGCAAGAATCAGCATATGTTCGCCACCTCGTATCACCGGCCGCGTCGTCAACACATGTTCCGGCTTGTTCTCCAGCATTGACACGCACCTTTAATGGATGGGCTATTTTTAGGAACCAGGTTTTACTAAGTTCATGAAAGACAAGAGGACGGCAGCGAGATGCACGCTCTATCCCCGCATTCATTCACACTTTTTAGCCAATAAGCTGGTGAGAAGTAGCCCCCCCACCTGGCTGTGGGTTATTTAAGTCCTGTGGAGAGAACAGCCATCAGTCCTAATTTCAGCCCCAATGGCGGCGGGACCCCCAGTGGAGACGGGTCTGACCACAAAGAAGTGCAGAGCCTTTTTTTTATTTTGTTAATTCTTAAGCCTATGACTGACCTGCATGTTTTTGTGTGTAACCCCAGCACTTACTTAAGCTGCTTTCCGTTAATGAATGTTCACAATTACAATCAAAGGGGGGGGTAAGCATTTTCAGGGTCTCGCTAACAGTTGTCTTGAAGGTTTATTTAAAAATGGCCGTTAATTAAAGTTTATCCATAAATCTTTGAGACAAAAACGGCCACAAAAAAGCAACAAAACATTTCTTGTTGCATTTTTAATCCATGGCCATTTGTTGTGCGGTGAAGACATGTTTTTACATCAATTCCATTGTTGTTATCGTTAGTAGAGGTGTTTTTAAGAGATTTGAAGGGATTTTATTCTCACGTGTTTGTTCTAAGGTAAGTCTAAACAAAACTTGTGTGCCTTTATCATTGTTACGTTCAAAAACGCTAAAAGGCGCGGCGGTATGCCGTAGTGAAATTGTAAGAGGATGTAAAATGTCTACTAATCCCTGTTAAAATGTACATATTATTGAAGAAAAAACCCTGACGCGCTGTTTACCTTGTGCCTGGTTCATAAGATTTGAAAACTGTCGGCTGATTTTCAAAACCTGAGAGACCCCGAACATAACGATAGGAAATTGTAGATACAGCATGTTTGCCCGTGGAGTGTGGGGTGTCCGGTCCGGCGAGCATCACCCACCACACACGAACAGATTACACTCGGGAGCGTTCAGCATTAACATCACTGGCTCCCTGTCACATTCAATATAAATCAATCCTATGAACATACAAAGCCAACCACAACCTGGACAATGCGGGACACATAACCAACACTATGATGACGTCATACATTTTAATTTTACTCAGATTGCACATTACAATAATCAGTCTCTGCTTTGCCCATTATTGCACAGCAATTAATTATCACAACTCATGAGTTTATAAAAAGGGCATTATTTAACTTTTTCGAAGTTCAGTAAAACTGTTATGTTTTAGCCATGTGACTGGAGACCTGTCCTGGTTGGACCCTGTGACCCCGCCTGGAGATAGTCACCAGTGATCACCACTCAGGAGCTGTAGCTGATTTAGTCCCAAGGTGGTGGATTAACACCGTATTAAACCCTTTGGATTAAGAACGGGTTGTCACTGAAGTTCGTATGTGTGTGATGGCAGAAGATATACAGGACACATCATTGCACACTCTTTGGATCACGTCAGAGAAATGGAAAGCTATGCTATTTTCTGTTGGCATGCAGCTCCCACCTCTTCTCCACAGCTTGGTTTCTGGTTTCTTGCTGAAACTTAAATTGCGTTTCTTTTTTAGAAACAGGGGGTGTTTCTCACATCTCAGTCAGGATACACTTGATCACTTCAACGTTTCTCCCCCCGATGGATTTATGAACGTTTTAGCCCAGTATTTGAAAAAAATACACTGTGTATTATTGTCCTCTGCGTGTTATGACTGATTGTCTCTGTCGATCTGTAAACTCTCTCACTGGGTGATTTTTCTCTATAAATGCATGCTTTGCTTCTTCCTACATATTTATGCTCATTTCTTTCTAGCGACCTAAACCATCATGACCTGCGATATCAGGACATCATTGTCATGCAGGTCCCACAAGTCAGAAACAAATTGGGTGAAAAGGCCTTTAAATTTCCTGCTCCTGCCTCATAACTTTGGGGGAACTTAAGTAAATGTTATAGGACATAGAGATTAGCTCACTTGACAGCCACAAGGTTTATTTCTATGTGATTTTTTTTTTCTTGAAATGATCATGTTGAATGTTTTACGCGGTTGTCTTGGTCAGAACACTCTAGAAAAAGAGTTTTAATCTCAATGGTTTAAAGAATACTTTTAGCTTGAAATAGCTTTTCGGCAAAGGATGTCTAACTTCAAATTTGAACTGATGGCAAAAACTGTAGGAGACAAGATGTCTAAGATGAACGAAGAATTTGTTACATTTCATTAATATATATATAATGTATGTATATATATATATACATATATACACACATACTGTATATATATATATATACATATACATAATACAGACATACATGATATAGATACTAATCATAAAAAATAAATATATATATATATATATATATATTATATCAGATATTAATGTTCTATTATATATATATCTGTTAATATCTATTATCTCCTTTATATATATACATAAAACTTTCGCCAAGGATGTCTAACTTTCAATTGATGTGGCAAAAACTGTCTACAGCTGACAAGATCTTCAATATTGTTTTTTTCTATTATTACCCTATAATATTAACAACTAATATGTGTCCCTTGGAGGTTGCTTGTGGAAATCTATTCAGGCTTCTGCTGCACATGTTGTCAACATACCGGCAGGTCTTAATGTCAGTACCGACCTAATTCTAAGAAAATAATTTCATTTAATTTGCTACAGAGAAGAAAATCACGCATCCAGACCATTAGAAGAAGCAGCGTATATCTTTATTCCGCTCTATGTACATTATTTACAGTATGATACAGCAACATCACAGGGTTCCGCTACACAGTTAGGATTGCACCGTTTTAGAGTCAGGCCTCAGTGGTTGGGTACCGTGGTTAGGAGACAGCAGATACAGCATACATCTTTGGCTTTACTGGCATAACAAAACACAGACACACAGACCGCTGAACGCAAGCTTCCATCGAGACAGAGGCCGGATGGTGAAAGAAATGACAGCATGTAGAAATCATCTCTGCATGTTGGGGTGACTGGCATAAAAATAATCTGAGGTGAAGTTAAACTTGTTAACACTTTGTGTGTGGATATGTCTCCCACCCCCCTCTTCCCTCCTCGCGTACAGCAGCTGAACAGCTGAGAAGACAACGATCGGATGGGAGACAGACAGGAAAAGAGGGGGGGGGGGAGTAGAGATAGAGAGGTGACACGGTAAGACAGGGGCGGCAGCCGACAGAGAGATGAATGCAGCGGGGTCGCTGAGGTGAGGAGATGGTGTAATGATTAGATCACAGATACCCTTGAGCCGTCCACCAATCCCTCCTGCGCTCAAACAAAAAAGAAAAAGAAGAAGAAGAAGAAAGTCTGGAAGTCGCGTTGGGAAGGAGAGGAAGGCCCGCAGCTCTAAACGGCCCTGCTGTCAGAGTTCAACTAGGCCAACGAAGAGGAGGAGGAGGAGCGGGAGTGGATTACTGGAGTCTGCGATTAGAGAACCAGCTCTGTTGTTCCCAAGGATGGGAGAGGGAGGCACGATCTATCACACTGGTGCCAGCGAAGGTCTTCCAAAGCTTTCCCGGAGAAGCTATCAAAGTAAGGTTTTCAGGATTTATAATCTGCATTAAATTTCTGGAACAGCAGACATTTCAAAATGAAACCTGAAGCCAAAATGTCTTGAAGCCGAGCAATTAAAACTATCCCTTTACTGTGTAAAAGCTTCCTCCGTCTCTAAGCCTCACAGCTTCACCTGCTAATCATGATGTCATCTCCAGACAGAGCAGCATTTAGGATGCTTCCATCTAGTGGTCACTTAGTGACACTGTTGTTATTTAAAAAAAAAAAAAAAAAAAAAAATCATTTATGTGACGCCTTCCTGACACATTTCTTCGTCGTGCGGTTAAATAATTTGACAGAGAACAAAAAAAAAAAAAAGAGAGAGAACAAAACGTGGTAAAAGCAGTGAGTGTCAGATGTGGCAGGGTGTTATTCATGACTTCCACACATAATGGACCCATTAGGCCCACAAAACACCACAACACGAAACCATTAAGTGAAACGGTGGCACAATACGAGCTGGCATCGACACAATGAAGACGTGACGGGGGGATGGGTGGGAACCGAGGATCGAAGGGTCGCCTCGGGGCTGATTTTCCGAAATGACAGCTGACTTGATCCGGGTTAAATTTCCGTCTGAGCCCTGAAACTTAGCGTCGCCTTCAAACGCACCTCCGTACATCTTCATGTACAGCTTCAAGTGGAGCTGGTGGGAGGCACAACGAAAAGATCCAAGCGTGTCACAAAAGTTGTGAGGCGGAGTGAAAACAATGAAAAGGTACCAAAATAAAACATTAAAAAGGAAATCCAGGTAGTGTTCTCGTCGACTCTGGTTTGTCTGCCACTCGGCCTCCAAGATGATCATAAACAAGGTTAAAAATGTAAGAAAAGCACAAATTTGGCTTCATACGTTTTCATACTACAGATAAATCAGGACAGGATCGGGCAAATGTGCGCAGATGAATTCCCATCGCTGTGCAAAAGTATCCACACCTATTAAACTCTTACATGTGTAACAACCACAGACTCCTGAATAAAACTATAAGGTGTGACATAGAATAATCTGACAGGCTGCAGAGAGGCCCACGGTAGCTCTGGAGGAGTTTAGATAACAGATTCTGTCCACAGGAGGATGGAAAGTCCAGCCTCCAACCGTTGGGAAGAGTTAGGAGAAAACAAATCCGTTTTTCAAATACAGCCATAAAAAGTCCAGAGCAGAAATCTGGAAGGAGACGCTCTGGTCAAATAAAAGCAAAAGCTGACCAAAACCTTCAGGCAAACATGCATAACACTGTGTGGCAGAAAACCAAAGCTACTCGTCACTCAGAACATAATCCCTGTGGTGAAACACGGTGGTGGCAGCATGACGCTGTGGGGATGCTTCCCTCAGCACTGCACGGCTATTAAGGAGCTGCTGATAGCAATATTTAAGTAGAGGGGGGGTAAATCCAGCTCTGACTTTCAGACCTTTCTCTGTGTAAACTGTAGAAAATTGTCAAATGTAAAAAAGTTCAAGCGGTGTGACAACTTTTGAAGCCCCTATAAGCCCAGAGCAACAACTCCTTACTGAGGCCCTTCCGGGTGGCTCGGCTCTGGCCGCTAACGCCTGTAATAAGATAAATCCCCGTGTTGACAGAGCTGCCACCGGTAAGAGCAGAGGATCGCTGACGTCCGGGACAGCTGGAAAAACACGAGAGGCCAGGATCGGAGAGCAAATGCAGCAAGAAGCGAGAGGAAAACGGGAACGACGGCTGCGCGGCGACACTATCCGACAACGTCCCCTCGCTGCGGCTCTCTGCTCGTCCCCAGTAAGAGCGGGACCACGCTGCCATCGCGATATGAAGGAGGAGGGAGGGGTGTGTGTGTGTGTGTGTGTGTGTGTGTGTGTGTGTGTGTGTCAGTGAATCTGGGCCACCGAGTCATCAATAACAACCTGCATTTGTGAAGCAAGCAAGGTCAACACTGGCTGGAATCCCTCCAGAGTAAAATGAAAAGGAGGAAGCAAAAAAAAAAAAAAAAAAAAAATTTACGTAGGGGGACTCCTGCTTTAATTCCTCACAGAGAGCTTGGACAGATGGATAAATAATGATAAAAGGATAGATAGATGAGTGCGTGAGTGGCATCCAAGTCTTCACTTGTGACAGTTCTGGTGCCGCCTGACTTGGCGGGCGGGGAGCAGGGGGGGGAGGGGACGGCGGCAGACTGGGGGCAGAGAGTAAGCGAGGGATAAATTATGGATAGATGGATGGATGGATGAAGTAAAAAAAAAAAAAAAGGAGGGAGAGGGGGAGTGTCTGCCGAGCTCGTTTCCCGCTGACAGTCAAGCTGCTTGTCGGTGGAGCTGCTTAGCCACCGGAAAGGATGGGGCTTGTTTGCCTCCGCAGCCGACTGGAGCCCTTTCTCTCGGCCGAAGGCTGCCGGGACCGTTTCAGGCAGCAGGAGATTCAAGGGGCCGCGCCGCTCGGCCCCGCCGCCACCGCCGCTCTTCTTTAATCCTACTCGTCTTCCCACTCCGGGCCGCTCACTCCTCACCCTCCTCCACGTACGTGGACGGAAACCAGCCGACCTGAGGGAGACAGAGCAATGAGAATAAGTGATGGGATCTGAGTGGAGATGATTGGAGTGAAAATCCTCATCATTTCGCCCAGCTTCAACATCGCCGCAGTAAGCAGAGCAGCATGCCAACAGGCTGATATCTATCAGGTGCTGATGTTTTGTGACGTTAATTTAAATGAAACCCAGAAGCGGCCAACGGAGGCTGCCCGGGGACGCAGATATCTGAGAATGGCGAAAATCGAACGATCAAAAGTCCATTTTGCGGAGAGATATTAGCAGTCCTGCCGCTGTCAAAGATACAGAATATCATGCTTTAATAGGGGCTGAAAGTCATTTTTCTGAGATGAGAAGCAACAACTTATTTCTAAGATCCTCTGCTGCATTTTGAATGTTTATTCTGGTGCAGGGAATGCTTTAAAAGTCAACAGGCTTTCAACAATGGTGCGAGAGCCAAAACGTTGATGTTATTTCATGAAACCGCTTCCCTGACAATTATCTATAACATACTGCACATACAGGGCCTTGCTAAAGATTGGCAATGTAGAAAATAATGAAGGAACACAATGGAAATGATACATGGCCCATCTTCACATCAACTATGACCAGCTTCCTAGTTCCTGCTGCGGAAAATCATCCCGCAGCATGATGCTGACACCACGATGTCCCACCATAGCGACGGTGTGTTCAGGATGATATTCATCTTTATTTGTCGCTGCAACTTTATACAAACCAATGAAATGTGACCTTTGCATTCACCCATCCCTTACGGGGGGGGGGGATCATACTTTAAGCATGATTTGATGCACCTTAACTAAAAGATGGATATTTCTATATCCTATGATTAATGTTATAGTGTAAAAACCACAACTAATTATCGCCATTGAAGGCAGATGTGTCATCGAATGATATGGTGTAGCCCCGATTACCTTTGAATGTCCCACAAAATTCTATTGATCTGATCATTTAGTTTAATCCCACAGAAAATATGTGAACTGTCTTTTCCTCTATGTGAGATTTTATCTATGTTGTACTTCTGTTTGTATTTTAACTGGTGTGCCGTCTTGGCCAGGTCTCCCTCGAAAAAGAGATCTTAATCTCAAGGGACTTCCTGGTTAAATAAAGGTTAAATAAAATAAAATAAAAAAAAAACCTCTTTAAAGTCAAACAAAAGCCCTGGAAGTTTTCTTTTTTCATTCACTATATAATGGCGAACTTGAAGCATTATCACTAGTAATTTTGTACCTGCGCGCGTCTAAATAGAGTAAAAATTTATTTTTCTATACTTTCTGTGCTTTTCACGGGTGCTGCCATCTTCGCATTCAAATAACGCACCACCACTCAAATCAGCATACGGTTGCAAAAATAAAACACGACCACATGAATGCAAAGGGAAGTCCCTGTTTAAATTCCCCGACCCATGTTAACACGCATGGCATGCCGACTGACTGACAACCTGCAGCATGATGGGAAAGTGTGTTAAACTCTCCTTGGTGCAGTTCCTACGTCACTTCAGGAGATTATTATGTAGCGTGTGTCAATTATGAATGCGTTAACGCGTTATACTAAGCATACGACACGTTTTACATGACAATGGCTGTTAAGGACAGCAAGTTAAACCAGCTGCTTTTCAGGGCCTTTATCGGCATAAACCGCTTCCTTTAGATTCCCTTCACTGTTTGGTTTCCACTGGAGCATCATAAACGCTTACATCTGGCTGAGCAGGGGGAGAAAAAAAAAACAGAAACACAGCACCCTTCGAGGCTCTCCAAGCTGAAATGCAGCACGTCAGTGGGAGTCAGCACGCATTGTGGGTTTTTACGTATTCTGAGCCTGAAGTCTCTCAGTAACGTCTGTGCTGTTAGGCTGGAGAGCGCTGTTGGCACTGGCATTTATGGATTTAAGCCCGAATAACAACGCACTGAAGAATGAGCCATGCAGACCACAAGGAAGTGGGTTCTGGGTCCTCAGAAAAGTGAAATGTTCACAGAATCTTCATTAAAGTCAGTGCTGGAATAAAGGGTTAGCCAACCGTAAACCCTATTGTGAAACCCACAAACATTTTAGTTCATTATTTAAATTAGATTCATAGTTAAAATGTTGAATCCAATAAACGAAAACAAAAGGCGTGAACCTGCTGCCACAGGCTAAGTCCCTTCTCCCCTGATTGCCACACTCACCCGGCCGTTGACCTCGCCCCGCCACCAGCCGTTGGCGCCGGACTTTGTGTAGATCTTCACCACGTCTCCCTCCTGCAGCGACAGCTCGCGGGTGTCTCTCGAGCTGAAGTCGTAACGCGCTATGGCCACGCCGATCACTTTGGGCGTCAGCACTGGGGGGGACATAAAAAAAACGGCGTTTCAAAATGGCCGGACACTTACAGGTCGGCTACGAACAAACACATACTGACAACCTCACTGATGTAGACGCAGGGCTGGAGACAAACTTGACATAAAACGCCTTGAGTGAATTTGAAAAGATAAAAGGAAACGCCTCCCAGCTCCCTCTATATTTACTGCCACCCCTGGTAACGATGGGTAAGTTGCTTAGAATCAAACCTTTAAATTAATATTTTGCTGCAGCAGAATAATGTATTCAAAAAGTTATCATGGCGTTAGTGATTTTGATTTAAAAAAAATCCACATGGGATTTATTTTCCTCCAGTTGCTGGTGAAGATTCTGAATCATCCAGGTCATTGTCATTCCAAAAAAGGGTAAAAAACAAAGCATCTGGACTTGTTTTCCGTGGTTGAAGACGTTTCGCTTCCTCTCCAGGAAGCTTTCTCAATTCAAAAAGTCTGGAGTAATGTGGAGTAACAAGCTTTATACTGCTGCCTAACAAAGGCCTTGTAATGGCTTAGATCACATGCAAATTCAACCGAAGACTTTTTGAATTGAGAAAGCTTCCTGGAGAGGAAGCGAAACATCGTCAACTACGGAAAACAAGTCCAGTTGCTTTGTTTTTTTACTTTTTTTTTGGAATTTCCTCCAGTTGGAAAAGTATAAACTTACAATTTTATAAATGTAGACAAACAAAGGCTACAGTACATCCAAACAAATAATAACATTAACCTATGGAGGGGGGTTTACCTGACTAATTAGATATTAATGATGGTGACTTACACATTAATTATAGGTAAATCAATACATGATATCGGAGATAAATAACCTCTTTATTTCTCTGTATTTCTGACTTTTAATTAGTTTTTTTCAGCAGTAGACCAGCTGCAGCGCTCTGACACCTGTACGTGTGCGCGAGAGATTAAACGTCTCCTGCTGAGGGGAAAACAGTGCAGGAGACGAGATGTGGAGCAGGTGGAGCCGGTTACCATGGCTCCATCCCACCCTGACGCCCCCCCTTTCCCGTCCAGACGGCCCGCTCGGCCCGGGCTAAGCTGACAAGTTGAAATGGAATGTCAGACCTCTACAACCTGGCCGTGGGGAGGGAATATCTAATATAGAGGAGCTCTGTGTTTTCGGACACTTTCCACCCTTTCTTTGACGGACAGACCCACAGGCGCACACATCACACACAGCCACATAAAGCTCAAAGAAATGCCTCGCACGCCACTTTTTTTTCTTTTCCCCCCCCCCCCGACGGCAACAGAACGTGCAAAAGCAAACCCACGGACCCTCAAAGCACACATACTGTACATGCAGGAGTCAAACACGAGGTTTCCTCCACGCGGGGGTGACAAATGTGCACGCGCGACGGTGAAATGGTGCAATGGGAGGCTTGGATGGAGGGACGTAAAAAAAAAAGCTGAGACCGGTGTGATGACGCGGAGGCGCGGCCAGCATGCTAAGTAGCCGTCGGCATTAGGAGGAACGGGAGATGGAGGGAGGCTGTACCTGTACCTGACCAGAAGGGAGCAGAGGAAGGAGGCACAAAGCTGTAGCCGGCAGGCGTTACGAGAGAGAGGCCGCAGAGCAATGGAGCTATGGCGGGGCGGGGCAGGGTGGGAGGGGGGGCGCACAGATGTGGGGGAGGGGAGGTGAGGGGTGGCAGAGGGAAAGAGAAGCAAAGGAGAAAAATGAAACATGTGTTCAAAATATTGCAAACCTGAAGTTTTCTGTCTCAGATGCCAGCTTGCTAAACATTAAAGGGCCGAGGAGCAACAGCAGAGTGCTGCCCTGTCTCCGCAGCACCTCCTCCACCCATGATCCTGATCAGTCCATGCCCGTCACACTTTGCACCCTCGTTTTGCTCTAATTAGCCATCTAACCCTCAGTCAAGCATGCGGAACCCAAACGCTGGACGTTGTATTGTTCGGCAAGTACGTTTATGCTTTCCCCTTTAAGCTTCTCCCACCTTCACGGCTTTTTGTAGCCGATTTTTACCCCATCAGCAACTTTTTCTGTTCCAACAGGAGATCATGTTGCATTTTCACGACAGCCGCTGAATAATCAGGTCCAGTGAACAAAGGCAAACTGTTGATGAAGTCCACCAGTGTGAATCCTCCGCAGTGTCAAGGTTCAAAGGCTGTTCCCCGCTGAGCTTGTGTTGCTGCAGTTCATCCACTTTTATACCCGATTTATCGTACAACGCCTGACGATCTGTGGGCCGGTTTCACTTCTGAAGCCCCTGGGAAACGTTGCGAGACCATAAACCATTTTGATAAACCCGGATTTCAAATCGAAATCCAGTGGCCTTTAGAAGATTACCTTTGGTGAAATCGGAGGTCAGTTAAAAATCTCCGATCTGCCAAAGTTTGAGGGTTTTTGCAAGTCGTGGTCATTTAGACGTAAGACCTTTAAGGTCTTTATGATTTCAAAAACACATGAGCATAAAAGCTTACTTAGCTTACTGCTAAGCAAATTACATATAATTTGTCACTTTAAATCGGTCATTTTAGCATGACACTCTACACCATAATCAAACTCAGTTTCCTCTGGTTGAACTACAAATTATAAACCACCAGAACATTAAAAAAAAGCAAACCAATGGCATTGTATGATAAAATTAACCAAACTAGACATTTGGGCATATTGAGGAATTTGATGAGTTTTTATGATGTTTTACAACATTGCAGAAAAAATTATGATATTACATCTTGTGTGATAATCTAAATCGCACATATGGTCTGAATGTAGGACCGGGCTGGGTCCCAGTTTAGATCCGACTTGTCCTGCGTCAAACCATTTGGACAAATAACGCGGGATGTTTAACCTGCAGACGATCCCAATTGGAGATAATATTTTAATGCCGTCTGTCTGCTTGTCGTCCCTAAACTCCACCCAACGTGGTTTATCTTCGCCGTGTAAAACTCTAATTCCCGCCGCGGCAGATAAACGCCCCAACTTTGTGAAAAATGTTCCACTTGGAACAATCCAATAGGCGAGTTAACTGGTCCAAGTTATTGATATGCTGTAAGGAGAGCAGGGCTCTGGCGGTTTTTAAAATGAATTCTAATCAAGACGCTTAGAGACAGCTCAGCAAGCCCTAATGGTTCCAGGGTACGGGCAATATGAAGAGGGATCGCACAGCCGCCGAGACGCCAGCTGAATTTCGCATGCTTTATTTTTGAACAATCTGATTTGTGTGACTGCTGAGCCCTCACCCACACACACACACTCACACACACACACACACACATATGCAGCGCATCGTTTGGTGAGAGACTGAAGATGAGTGCAGGAATCCAATCATGAGCCAAGAGTCCCCCCACACAGACTGCGAGCTGAAACCACTCCATGGCTGCATGTTTGTTTATGTTCTCAGTTAACACTGCCGCTATCACGTTATCAATCAGTTGTCGCTCGCCGAAAGCTGTCCAAAGAGCGCCGGAGAACGCGCGAGCGTTAATTAGGAGTCCTCCAGCAGCGCGCTGGGAACGATGGCAATCAGAAACAGAAGTCATTTAAATGTGAAAGAGAGGAAATGAATTCTGCACTCCAGGAGCGGGCTGCCTTGTAAGACAGAGGACCTCGGCAGAACAAAACAAGTCTGGACCGGAGCTGCCTCGACTGGCGCTTTGAAGCCGAGATTGAAGCGAGGAAACCCAGCAGCAATCTGTTCACGGCTCCGATGGCCCAAACACCATCGGCCACAAACGCGCGCGGCGGCACGCGGGCTTTAGATGGAATCTTATTTACCGCTCATTGTGATGTCAGATTTTTCATTACCCACTGATGGGCAGCCCACAAAACGGGTCCGACGGCGTTTCCCAGCTTGTGTGAGGGGAACATGGTAACAGTATGCTTTGATAAGGCAAGCTGCTCTCTGTTCTTTGGCTAACTGCTGGCATTTCTGTCCTTTTCCGTCCAGAAACCTTCATCCCAGCTAATGAGACAGAGAACAAACGTGATTGATTCAGAAAACATCCCTAAGACATCGCTCCTTGCCATTCGACGCAGCATAATGTGCTTTATTTTGTCTATAATCACTCCTCAGGTGAAAGTCTGAGAATGTATTCGCTTCCAAACATGATCTCATTAAAAAGCTGCGATCAAGCTAACACACAAGCTACACCTGTTAACTCCCACATCAGAACCGGTGCCTCCTTTCATTCAGCCTCCATGAATAAAAGCCGGATGCTCAGAGAAATCGGGTTAGCGGCAGTAATGACACAGTGGCGGGGTTACGGCAGCTGAATGCATAAATAAGCAACAGTGTTTTGTTGTGTTTTGGTACAGTTTGAAGCATCTGAAGCGCTCGCTTCGTTTGGAGGTGCCGGCGGGTTCCCGCGCGGAAGAACAAACTGTTCTTTCTCACGAAGGTGGAAAAGACAGGAAAGCCAGCTCCTTAAATCATCGGCTCAGCGACTTACAGACAGAACCGCCGCTGGAGCCGACAGCGATGCTGAGAGTAAAACTGTGTTTGTCGAACAATCGGCTGGTTCGTGAACTTTACCGACACCACTTCAGTGCTTCCCACAGAGTCGCACGAAAATATCCAGAACCACCGAGCTTCTTCACGTCGTCTTAGATCACGACATTCACAAACTTCACAGGGTTTTGTTGGGACTTTATGCCACAGAGCAACGTAGTGCGTGACTCAGTTATGCTAACTGTAAAGTGAACTTTTTATAAAGAAAATGTGAAAATGGTGATGCGTTCGAGAACATTAGTGAACAGCTTAAGGAACGCCGCAGACAGGTCCTGGACAAAGTCGTTAGAGAACTTTAAAGCAGGGTTAGTTTGAAAAAAAAATCTCAAGCTTTGAACATCGTACAGTTCAATCTATCATCCAAAAAGAAAACAGTACGGCACAGCCTATGAAAATATGGCCGTGCACCTGAACTAACTGGACTAGGAGAATATCAATCACAGGCGTGGCAGAGATCCACAGCCCAGGTGGGACGACTATTAGTCGCGTAATCCGCAAACCTTGACTTCATGGAAGACTGACAAGAAGGAAGAAGTTCACTTTAAAGTTTGCCACAAGGCTGCACAATGGACACGTGTGCTGTCCAAAACTAAAATGTCTGCCCCAAATGCAAAAGACCATGTGTGGTGGAAAGTCACACCATTCTGACTGTGAAACACGGCGGTGGCAGCATTAGTCTGCGGGCATGTGTTCCTTCAGCAAATAAAGGAAACAGCTCAGAGTCAATAGGATAGATGGAGCGAGCCAGGAAGAAGAGACAGGGGTGGCGGTTCTATTTCCGGGAAAACTAGACCCTAAACATGCAGCAGAGCTACAAGAGAAGGGTTTATATCAAGGCGTATTCATGTGTTAGTATGGACTGGTCCCTACAATGGAGAATATGTGGCAAGAGCCAGAA
Source organism: Fundulus heteroclitus (assembly GCF_011125445.2). Classification (NCBI taxonomy): domain Eukaryota; kingdom Metazoa; phylum Chordata; class Actinopteri; order Cyprinodontiformes; family Fundulidae; genus Fundulus; species Fundulus heteroclitus. Next base: position 35,766,635 of record NC_046381.1, read on the forward strand.
TTTTCTCTGCAGAGATACTCTTCATCCAATCTGACTGAGCTACTTAGTTTCCAGAAGTGCAAAGCTGGTAGAGATTTACCCCAACAGACTAGAAGCAGCAAAGCACGACTTTACAAAGCGCTGACACGGACGAGCTGAATACCAATACCCACCACTCTTCACAATGCACTAGGGTGTGTTGAACTATCACATAAAATAGCAATAAAAATCAGTGAAGTGTGTGGCCGTAATGTGACAAAGTGCGAAAATGTTCAAGGCGTATAAAGACTCGCAAATGCAACGCAGTGTAAAGCTTTTGACATATTTCCAGACTAAAATACAACAATATGATGGGTTCAAATAGTTGCATATATCACGTGACGGAATCTACACTTCAAGTTAGGTTATAAATGTTAATTTATTGAGATGATCCCGCTCCCATGAAACTCTAATTGATTTGATCTTCACTAATCAGCCAGGGAGTGTTATCAAATCTAATACCATGCTCGGGGAATTCTCCAACCGCCGCCTGACAGCGAGTCAAAACCCATTAACATCACAGGAAGCCGAGCTGTCGGCAGCAGCGAATCGCTGCGCGGCTCTTTAGAAGCAGCCAAGATGGTCCCGTCTGAATTAAAGCAGCGTTTAAGAGTCAGAGCTATCTGGAGATAACGTATCACTAGGGTACCTGTTCTTACTTCCTCTAGAGGCTGTTCCCTTTAATACCCTTACTTTGACGGCAGGTGATTAAAGGGATCCACGGCATGTATTGTTTCTCACTAACAATGTATGGACCTGAACCTAACAGGGTCTATGTTTGTAATTTCAGTCTTTTGACATGAAGATGATGCTTCCAATCACCATTTAGATCATTTGAAGGCATATGTGAACCGGTCCTTTCCATTGAGGTATATCAGGGTTTTAAAAAGATCAATCTATTAAATCGTTCCCCTGTGCCGCTTCTTGCGTAAAGGTGTGTAAAAGCCGAGCTAAAGTGCAGAAAAGGGAAAGTTGGCTGTTTGGACATAATTCTGGCATCAAACAAGACAGGCAGCAACCCTTGCTCTGTTTGTTATGAGAGTTAGCGGGTGTATCGGTACGATTAAACAGCCTCCTGGTGTTTAATCGTACCGACATTAACCACTAACCGACCTGTGAGCTGTCGGTCAGCTGGATTGGACTGAACTCCTCCCCTTGTTAAGAGATACATTTGGCCGTCCTGTATTTCTCTTACGTAAAGAACACTTGTAATATTTTAATAAATAACTCTTGGCTTTGATGCCATAATACCGTAAGCCGTTAGCACCCCGTCAAGACTCCCACACCGGCCTACTTGTGTGTCGTACTCACTGTTGCTGCCCGGTCGGTTGAAGCGGTGCACCGCTGCGTTCTCCGGTTCCCGGTAAGGGAACTGCAGGGTGGTGTCCAGACTCTTAAAGCCTTCTCTCAAAGAGTGGTGTTTGTAGTACTCGATCAGCTCCTTTACGCAGAAGTCACACACAGTCACGTTTAAATACACACGGAGGGCAGACATTTTTGCTTTTTTTCACTGTACGAGCAAGCTCAGCATACACGTCTCTAAGTAGGGCTACTTTTGTAATAAATAAAATCAGTCGTTGACACTTTATTACACAAACAATAAGGTGAAGTTAGTAAAAAAAAAAAAAAGGGAAACCGGATGGAAAACACTCACTAATATGCTCCTGAACTTCTTGTTCTCGGCAATGTAGTAGCAGCCCTCCTTGGTCAGGATCTTTATGTGCTTCACGTCGCCGTTGTACCTGTGGGCCATTGAATAAGTTATGAGTGTAATTTCCCTCTCTGATCACCCCCATCGATCGGTGGCCCGGCCTCTGGCCCTTGTGGAGGGCTTGGGCCATTCCTCTAATGCGCAGGGTCCCGGAGGTTTGTGCCACCAGGAGAATGATGGGTGCTGAGGAGCCGGAGTGCACGCGAGTGTGTGAATGCTTCCCCGAGTCACGTCTCTACGTTTTGCATTAACAGTCTGGCTGATGGGGGAGTAGAAACGTTTGCCAAGGTGTGTGCAAATATAGGACATCTGTCATCCACAGTGTGGTTTTGTAAGAAAACGCAGACCGCAGTTTGATTTTAATCGCACGATTTTGTTGAGGAATCCACGTCATTTAGTTGGAGGACTGTATTAGAGGCGAGCCTCTGTAATCTGTAGTCTTTTATGCAGAGGCTTTATACCGAGGTGATGCATGAATTAGGCTGAAGTCCAATAACTTGCGGGCTCGGATCGACTCTCATGAGGCCTCGAAGGAAACAAGATTCAATTCTCAGCAAGTCAAGGCCTGAACAACAATGGTGGGCACGATGGCTGTAGAAGCATCACCAGAACAATGATCCAGTTCCTGAAGATCTAATAGATGAGTATGAGTATAATATTAAACTGTATTCCAGTATAAAAATCTTTGGAAAGTGGTAGCATTACGTTGAATGTAATCACACCCCTGGACTATTTTATATTTTATCATGTTGCAACCACAAACTTGTTTTTTTGGGATTTTGTGTGATAGGGCAATACAAAGCACTGGATAAGTGTAACTTTAAAGAATGAAATGCATACGAGTACAGCTTTTTTAAGTTTTCCAGAAGTAAGATAATTCTGCCCTTTAACCATGTCTGTATTTGCTTTTGATTTTAAGCGCCTTATTTAACCAGAACTGGAGTCCAGTCAGCCGTTTGAGCACCATTAAGAAGCGGGTGCAAGGTTAACAGGCGGCGCAGTAGAGAGTAAATGCATTTTCTAACTTCCCTTTTTACTTGCTGGTTGGAATAACCTTGATAAGTCCTTTAACAATTAAAACTTCAGCAGACGCGTGACATGAAAAAAAAAAAAGATCAGAAAATCCACTTTAAAGCACTACTCCGCGAGAGACATCTGTCTCCTTTGTTAGAGACTTTGTTTTCAGAGAAAAACAAAACTAAAAGGGGAAAAGTTGTTTTGCACAGTTCCAGGCTCTAAAGATTGAGGTCCAAAAAAAACAAAGCTTGTTGTGTTCATCACCGCTGAGACTACAGTGTCAGTATGCTTTTAATTAAAAACCACAAAGACTGTTTCTGTGGGCCTGATGTGATGATCACGTTTGACCTTAGTGAGGCTGCTTCTCTGTGGTTAACCGCAGCAACGGGATCGGCACATTGCCCTTCTAGCAAAAGGTACAAATTAGTCTGTCGGGTTCTGTAGCGTAGGTGGAAGCTACATCTGGTCAATACTGTGGTCTGGATAAAAAACAGTGCAGCCACAGAGATGCAGGGAAACTGTCATGTAGCAGCGGTAAAAAACAAAAAAAGAGACACTAATAATCTGTATGAAGACAGGTTGGCTGTTCCCTGGCTAAACTAAGCTTATCGTCAGCAGCGTGCCCAGTGAATAACCACAGAGATCTGAGATAATCTATGATGTCTGAAACAAACCTGCAGTCAGCACAGGATACAGTGAAGCATGACCTGGTTGCAGACTTACTTTATGCTGATGGCGTACTCTGTGAACTCTTTGCTGCGATGGCGGACCAAATAGGTGCTGTTGACCCTGTTGAGGAGTTCTGCTTCAGCCTGAAACCTCTCCATTGGGCCTGCAAACCTAGAACAGTGAAACAGAAAGGAAAACCTCATCATTCAGAGAGCACTGCGACCACTGCCTATCTTCGTAACGCCGCTGAAAACCGTACATTCAGTGCCTCGTGTTGTTTTAACTTCTTCACATTTTATTAGGTTACAACCACAAACCTCAGCGTCTGTTGGGGTTTGCACTGGTTTTGCGCATTTCCTCCTTTGCCAAACAGCTCAAGCTCAGTCTGACTAGATGGAAAGCGTTTGTCTTGAGTCTAGCCACGGATTCTCAATTACACTAAAGTTTAGACGATCCATTCTGAGACATGACATGCTTGGATCTAAACCATTGCAATGTAGCTCTGGCTGTAGATCTACTGCCGTTACTTTGCTTGAAGGTGAAACTCCGCCCTAGTCTTGTGTTTTTTGGAGTGATGTCCCTATCAACCTTGAGCAACTTACCTGTCCCTGCTGAACAAAAGCATTCCCGCATCAAGATGTTGCCCCCACCGTTTTTCACAATGGGGATGGTATGATGAGGGTGTTGGTTTTAAGCCACACATAACATCTTCAAACTTTGATTCAATGATATTCTCATCCAACCAGAGCGCCTTCAAGCACACGTTTCTTGTGTCCTCTATTATCCTCTTTATTAACCTTGCCAGCAAGAGGAATTCTCGCCGTATTTGTGGGTTTACAAACACACGAGAATCCATCTTGAAAACGGTTCGGTCCAATCACGTTGTGCTATTGTGGTTTAAGGCAGGACATACTCGTGTGGCGAAAACAAGGGCTGCCGAGCCCACAGTCGAATCAACATAAACATGGCACCGCAGGAGGACGCACACGTAGCTTTGACTAGCTTAACTTGTTTACATGCTTACATTTTAATTTGACGCCGTGATTGGCTAAAACCAAAACTTTGGTAGGCGGGCACTACGCGTTGCTTCGCCCAATCAGCTCGGAGAGTTCTGCGTTTTTGCTTTTCAACCTAATTGTCTTTCCATAAGTGGAGCCTATTTACTAATTAAGCGACTTCTGAAGACAGTTAACTGGATTCTATTCATCTGCATCAGAGTAAAAGTGATTGAATGCGTTTGCAAGCCACACTTTTCAGATTTATATTCAAAAGGGGGGGGGGGGGATTACGTGATGTTGGTATGTTATGCAAAATCATTTTAAGCCACGTTAAAGTCTGTCAATGCAACATGACAAAATGTGAAAAAGTCATATTTTTGCAAGGCTTTGTGCATCGTAGCTGGTAAATTCACTGGCACTCCAGGTAAAATGGCAAAGTTGATATGATCAGAGTAAAATAGAAATTTAAAATTGCAAATCCTTTCAGCCAAATGAGGCCTTTGCACATCTGCATTCAAAATGCTTTGTTCTGCAGTTGCATTTATGTTTCAGAAGCCAAAGCTTTGGCAACTATTTGTAAACTCACCACAGCTGTGAGGAGTAATCGACCGGCTTCGGCACCTGCAGCAAGGAGGAAAAGAAGAGACATTAGCGTGTTATTTACCCGACATAGTCAGCCCTTCGCACCGATAAAATGATAGAGTTGGCGCCAGTTCTGCAGCACAATTTTAAGGTTGATATTCTACTGTAAGTAAGACAGCTTAACAACCCTCTTATCTTTACAGCACACAGATACGGTGATAAGATATTGTAATCTAGAGCAGACCTCATCATTTCTGATGCAACCTGAAAGTCTGAATTTCAGCCAATGGAAGGTAGCAGTTCATTTGTGACGAACACAAAACAGGCAACTGCAGTGTAAGGCATTCATGTAAGGGAAGAAATACCTTACTTTCACTAAAAACTGTGTCTTAAAAGTTGGTTTTATCTTTTGCAGTCATGTGAAAATATTAGGACCCCCTTACCCTTTATATTCACTTCTTTATTAAGAAATGTTCCCATTTTGATGTCTAATCTAATGTCTTCATCTCTGGGAGAGAAGGTGATTTAATCGCATTTACACATCAATAAACGACCTTGTTTTACTCATTAGAAAGAGAAAAGGTTTCTAGCTGTAAAAGGTAAACTTGTGTCGTCTGATTGCCCATGACTTTCACAGCAGTAGCAAGAGGCAGTTGTACATCCCATGATGACATCTTAGGGCTTTTGTGGAGACCTCTGTTAGCATCTTGCAGTCTGCCCTCAGGGTAAACTTACTTGGACAGCCAGACCTGGCCATGTGGACAGCTCTTTTGAAAGTCCTCCATTTGTAGACCGTTTACTGCACCAAAGCGTAGCTGTTTTCTTTTGAGAGCTCTTTAAATCCTTCACTTGACTCATAAGCTGCTAGAATGTTCTTCTAGAAGGCCTGAGACAGCTCTTTGGTACTCCCTGTGGTCCTCATTCACACTTTGACTGTCAGGAGCCAACAAACTCAATATCTGTGGTTTGAACCGGGCAAACCTCCTTTAAAATGCAAAGCAACAATGTTTAAATGTGCGATTTTAGCCGTTTTAAGCTGGGATGATTGTGAGGGGTGGCCTATTGCTCGTCAGAACTAGCAAGTTTTATTGCATTTATAGTGTTGTTTACCTGTTTTACTTGTTTTTAAACTGGTAATAAATATTCCTATCTCCAAATATCCTCATTTTTGGTCACACCACTGAATGTCATCACATCCCGGTAAAACATGCCTATCATTGTCCTGGAAACAGTAACACCCAGTGGGCATCATCTCAGCAAGCCCAACAACAGTGGGCCGATACGGGAGCTGCTGCTACAGGCAGGAATGGAAGTGAAAGCTGCTTACACACGGACACGGCCGCACGGCGTCGCTTGGAAAGAAGCCAGCCTCTTTCGTCGACAGGATCCGGCCCTGAAACCACACGGAGATAATTGTGTTACATACATCTGGCTGGAGTGTGTCTCCATAACTCAGGAACAATTAGGCGGCAGCGCCGATATATGGCAGCAGTTAGCTGTTGTGGAAATAGCACCTGACAGGAGAAGAGGAAGAGGAAGAGGTTTTTTTTTTTGTTCCTCCCTGGGTGTAAACGCTCTGATTTATGCCCCGTGTAGAGAGACAAAAACAACAGTTTTATTTATATAGGAATCTGCTTCCTGTGACAGACAGAAAGTTGGGGTAGATTGTTTTTCTTCTGTTAACTGAGAAATACAGGAAATTAAACATCCCTGTGAAAAGTTTACATGCAGTCGAAAATGCTCTTGTTTCAGGTAAATTAGGAATTTACAACATAACACTTGAATTATTCTGACAAACGCACCATTGAAGCACAAGATTGAACTCATTCTGGCTTTTCTGTAATCCAAACAGCCTCAACATTACGTACAGGTGCAAATATGCGCATACATGTGGTTACAGTATCCTCAGCAAGTTAAACCTCAACAACCCACAAGGAAGTGTGGCCATCAGAAAGATCCTGGCATAGTTCAGTTTATTTAAATACCTTGTTTTTATGTCATGGGCTTTATGTTAAACAACGTCCACAAATTCTCAAACGGGTTTGATGTTTAAGCCGTTGTTGTATAATTTTTCCAACCTGGAAAAAACAATACGCCATTCATGCTGATGAATGGATGTCAACTGTATAATGAGAAAATGGTACTGCAAAATGCACTTCCAGTTTATACTCAGAGAGTAAAATAATAATTCACTGAATGATATTTTCTAATTATCCTCTATTTGGAAAAGAAAGAAATCTTTAGGTGTGTGGAAATTTAAAGCTGCAGACCTAAATGAGCTAAACTGTTTTCTCCTCAATGGGCACTGAGACAATATGGAGTAAACAATAATGCTGTGATGTAAGACAAATATCCGGCCAATTAATTAGTACGGTGTAATGTGGACAAATATTTATACTGGCCTTGTTCATAAACGGGAGAACCTAGAATACGCTAAAGCTATTGGGACATTTGCTCTATTTGCAGCTATTGGATTTTCTTGCAAGGGTCTTAATTTGTAAACCACCCATGCAGCTGCAAAGATTGATCCTGGGAAATACCGGTAGAGAATTTTCTGTTACACTGAATCATTTCGGCTGCGACCCAAGCTGGGCCGTTGGACCTGTGACCTGAAGCTATTCATGCAGGCTAATGAACGAAACCTGCACATGGAGGTGCATTCATTTCTGGAGTTCAGGAATGCTAAAGACTTTTTGGAGACAAACATATGGAGTCTTTGTCCTTTGCTTGTGTATATTTTGCACATTTCAGGCTTTTTTGACTGTAAATGAAAGCTTCAAGGCTTTTCCTATTTACTCTAAAGGCTGCAAAGCAATGCTATAGGTCTTCATATCAGCTTCCTGGTGACTACATTGCCCAAATAAATGTAGACATTTTACATTTGTCTAGGCTTAAGTAATGCAGCCGAGCTTATATTATGTGCTGCAGGAACAAATGTTTTTTTTTAAGAGCAGTCCAGAAGCATGCATGCTCCTGAAGGCACACTGGCAGCTAAGCCTATCTGGTTGGCCTCCTTTTCTAGCCGTGCAACCTGAGGACATCTTATCAGGCCTGCGTGACGCTCTGCATGCTCGCTACAAGCCTGAGAATCATCAGGACTATCCAAATAAAAAACTGATAGTTGCTGCTGAACAAAATAAAATTACAAGTCAAAAATATGATAGTTGAAACTTTTACACCCAGTTAACTGAAATTGTGTATTTCCTATATAGATTTATCTGGATTTCGCAATATGATGCAATCCCAAGCCATGCCAAAAAGCTGCATTTCCAGCCACCGGGTCGTCTAGTTATTATGGGTCGGTGACTGCTACGCAAGAAAATTCCCAGGAAGGAGCTCATCTTGCCAGTTCTAGGGAAGTTCAAACGACATTTGTCTTCGCGTAATAGTACGTGTGAGCAAAAAAATAAACATATCCAGCGTCTGGGAATCTAACTTCCTGCTGAGAAGTGCTGCGTTGTGCGTTTCAATTGTCTGCCGGTGCAACAACTGTGCCTTTGGAAAATCATTTCCATTTGCGGCTTGTTAGCAGAAAGTGTCAAAATGCGCCGAGCCTCTTCAGCGAGAGGACGTAGAGGGATTGATTTGAAGATGTCATCGCTTTTTATGAAACGGTGAATTTATTCCAGTCCATACAAATATTCCTTTAACAGATTCCATATGTAAAACGCTGACGAATTCCTGCTTTACAGACAAGTACAGACCATGTATTATCAAATCTATTAGACGCTATCTGGGAACGGAGGTTCACTTGACTGACGGAGGAGAAAATTAGGCTTTTTTTTATTCAGGTCTTGTAAAATGAGCCATCGAGAGACGAGAGAGATGTCTGACCTGCCACCAGTGGCTGTGCAGGTCGGCGCATAATAATTCAATGATGTCTCCGGTCTGGATGGTGAGTGGCGGACCAGAAGCGGGGCTCGGCACGCCAAAGTAGTTCCTGATGACCAGCATCTTGGGCAGACCTGCAAAATAAAGAGAATTTGCTACTCTTTGGGACATTTATTTTATCCAGACAGCAAGAGTGAGAGACACAGACAGACCTTGTTGTCAAGTTTGATCGACGTAAATGGAAGCTGGATTTGGGAAGAAAACTGCATCTTTGGCTAATATTAATGAAATGATACGTAAAGGGCAATTTAGGATTGTTTCAATCAGTAGCTTTAAGCACCGTGAAATCAGTGAGATCATCCTTGTTGTTCCTTAACACTGAAGCCAGAGTGTGAGCTGATGACGAAAGAGATCTAGATTTTCCTGACTTCTCCGTGAAGCATCTCTTTACATATGCATGTGCCTCCAAACCCGTGTCTAAGAGTGCATGAGCGTCATTCTGAAGCTCTGTCGTTACCACTGTCTTCCCCATCGTGGGACCATATAGGATAACTTATCTTATATCTAAAACACATTTTATGGGGGTTTAAACCCGAAGAAACGACATCCCATCAAGGTTTTTTGTCGTTTCCTCTGTTGTTTTTTCAATAAGAAAGTTCGCCTCATCAGCACAGTTTAATGGTCCACACAAAGTCTATGAGTGGCCCCAAGCTTTAAAGAATTATCAGCTAAATGAGCATAATTACATCTCCCTGGTTGCTGGAGCCACTTCAAGCATTTGGCATGCTGAGGTGACTGAGTCTATCGGTGCTGAGTGTCTCCGTAGCGTAAGGTTAACACGATTATCCGTCAGTGCTGTTACAACTGAACCGTTCATACTTTGACACAAACTATTCATACAGAACCAGCTACATGTTGGCACCTTTGATTGACTTATTTAGATCATGAAGTGGCGATGGCCGAAACAGTGAATGGGGGACAGGGTTACCTGCCTTAATGGTCCCATTAGTGACTCCACCAATGAGGTTCTTCTCAATACAACTTATAAACCTGACACTTCCAACCTATTTTCAACACACAAACCTTTTGGAGGCGAGGTAAAACATCTAAAAAGAGAAGAAATCCGGCTACCTCCTGGCACTAAGTGATGCCATGCAACTTTCCAACATGTCATAATATTCTGTGGCAGCCAGGTTTAGCTAAAACTCTAAGTAGTATCAGAAAGTAGTCTAAGAAAAGCAGAAAAGGTGATATTAGATCACAGCAAATGTATTTTCTACCCCTCTGAAATTAAAGGAAAATACAATATAGTAATAAACAATACATAAACTAGCCTTTGTTATTAATGATTCTGTTATTATTGATATTATTTTTCTAATCTAAATATATAATTACTATTTAGGTAGAGTTTTTGCATGGGCTCTTTGGGCTTTCTGTCTCTCTCTCTCTCTGCAATTTGCAACCTATTTCTTATTGTCTTTTTGTCCTTTGTATTGTGATAAATAAAGAAAGCTAAAGTGAAATAGTGCGGCAGAGGTATTAGGATATATTTGCTTAATTAAAATATTGATTGTTTCCAGGATTGATGACAATGATGGAACGTAAGAGAGAGTGCACCTGTCTGCAATCACAGTCAAACTCTTGCTCTTCAGTTTGCTGGCCTTAAAAGTCAGCTGGACCCACAATTTTATCTGCATATTAAAGATAAGACACAGTGCACCATGGTGCATGACTGGCTGTTCAGCTTTCAGATAATAGATAAGCAGGAGTGTGCTCTGCTTTCTGACAAACACCATGTTGCTGACTCCTTGCAGTGCCGTCTGAAAGAAGGTCTAATAAAATTCATAAAAAAATATAGTTCTTTCCATTTACAACATAGGTTTAACTTGATAAAAAAAGAAGTTCAAACTTTTCCAACATTTAAAAATCTTAATTAAAGCTGGTTTTCTTTACATGGAATTACATCAGAGACCTCTATTTTATGTTAAGCAATGACTGAATTTAAATTCTGCCACCAAAAAGCTACAGTTTGCCTTTATGAAACTCCCACTCAGGCCAAACACACAAATCCCAGCCTCATACACCATGTGCACAATGCAATGAATTTCTGTTTATCTTAAATTTGCATCCTGGAGAGACAGAGGTTAGCATTGCCAAAATATGGCAAAACAAAAGAGAAAGAAAAACAAAACGAGTGACGGCATGATGAAAAACATAAAACTGAAGGCAAAATAAAGGAGAAGTGAGCAGTATTGTACTGTGAGTTAATACATCTATATCTGCTTTGCTTCTCTTTCGGCATCTGTTCCAGAGCCGGGGCTCTGTGGCTGGCAGCCCGACATGTGCCATCCTGCCTGAATAGGACTTCTAAAGACACGGGGCCATGGAGAATTGAGTCTCGGGGGCATGAATTACATTCTCATCCTCACAAGGACAAGCCACATGTTAGTGCACCTTTGAAAATAGACAAAGAGAGAAGCGGCGAAATTTCATAAAAGGCAGAGGTGCCGGGCCAATCAAATGCCTATTGATTTTAATGCATCTTCAGTCAGAAATCATTTTCTGCAGCATAATGGATGGAGGGGTGGAAAAACTGGGTGCCAAAGACCAGTTTATAAGCGATTAAAGGTTCTGAGTGAAACACAGCCATACACACACAGTACGCATGCGGTGATGCCTGGTGTTAGTCGTACTCTTTGGCAGAAACATAGAAAACTAGAGTGGGAGCTAGACATAAGAATAGAACAGAAATCCTAGGAAGAAAATGCAGGGATGTGCTGCATTGTCTTACTCTTACAGTAGTGTGTTGGGTGTATATATATATATATATATATATATATATATATATATATATATATATACACACTGATATTGATTAGCAGAACTGGTGCCATTAGCAGGTGGAGAATAAAACAGCAGCATTTCTAACCTAGATTCTTAACAGGCTGTTAAAGGAAATTTGAAAGGTCAAAAGGATAAAATGGAACAAATTTGCTGTACTTTGCTCCTCCTTCTTGTTATCTGCTCAAAGTCTTGCTCTCTCTTGTTCTCTTGAAGCCTGAATGAACTACAGAGATGTCTTGACCTGTGTTAGAAAATATGGTTTTCTTGCCTCGTTTTAAATAATGCACTGAAAATGAAGAGAGCTGAGTTTTAGCCTTCTTTCCTCTGCCACAGCTTCCACACTGAGGGGTGTTTTTGTCAGCTGTAAGCTGACAGGCCTTAGCTAGGGGCAATCACTGATCAGAGAAATAATGAAACTTTTTGGATTTTGACTGACCGCTCACCCGTCTGTTTCTTGTTTTGGACCACGGGGTGTCTAACTCTGTGTGTTTGACAGACATTTTACTCATGAATCTACGTGATTCTTTTCATTGGTTTTTAATTATAATAAACAGAATTGGAACTAGTCAGAGTCACGACTACTGGTATGTTTTCAAAGCCATGGGGTTGAATCTTTTTTATTGCCTTGCGTGCTAATGAGCACTTTTAAATTGCAGAGTTGCATGCAGACATCTGATCATTTGTCTTATAGGGAACAGTCTGTTCCTATAAACAATGCCAGTAAGAGAGGGAATGTACCGCAACCATGTGTGCAGAGTGGGAGGATATATCTCATTTTAATTTGCTTACCTGGATCTCGATGTTTGCCCTGTGAAGAAAAAAAAACACACACACAAATACACTGAGAACAAAGCAGGCTGATCTGTTTATTCTAAGAGCAAACATTTAGCGTAAAACACAATGTCAGCTTCATTTCCTATACATCCAAAACATTTGGATGACATCAACTTTTTAGCTGGGTTTCAAATGTAGAAGTTCTTCCTATTTAAAGCTGGCCTGCTCTTACCCAGAGGCCAGAGTAGCAATGCTGCAATGTGAACGGCTGCAGGACGGAGTTGCAGAGAGCAAGGCATCTTTATTTATCGCAGCAAGATCAATAAAGCTCACACGTTTGCATACTTCTTGTGTGCAGTCTTTCCAGTTTCATAGCAGTTAAAGCGAGAATCAAGCACTTCTCATTAGTGCAGCGTCTGACAGCAGAGAAGCTGAGTGCTCTTTGCAGCACAGAGCAAAAAAAAACATTATAAAAAGTAAAAACACACAGTAGTTCTACAAACAGCGACTCGGGTTAAATCTAGAGAAAACACTCCGTTTTTTTTTTCTTTTTCTTTGCGCCATCAGGTATTGCTGCAGTAACTGAAGTCAATTGGAGTCTACTTGGCAAATAGCTGCAGAGGAGAGCAGCCTTCAAAGTGCAGCTAAGCTTTGCAGAGAAAGAAACACACACACACACACACACAGACGTCTGCACGGACACACACACGAAGCTCACCTGAGTTCTGACGGAGCCGGAATCTGAAAGAAGTTTGAGAACAGGCATAGTGAATGACGGGTTAGTGGGTGCACGCAAACACTCGCACGCTCTCATCGGAACAAGGCAACACTCCCTCATTAGTGGAAAAGGCGGACGCTCGCGTCTGACCACGCTTCGCTTTGTTTTGCAGCGCTGCCACTACCTGACAGCCGGGACGGAGGAGGTAACGAGGCGGGGGGGGGGAGGTGTGTGTGTGCGGAGAGAGGTATAGGGAGCAGACCTGTGGTTTTTGCTCCACCGCTTCCTCTCATTGGCTCCCTTAGGGACGGATTACACCCCCCCCTCCCTCCCTAAGACACACGCAAACGCGCTCAGCTAGGCACACACACACACGCAGAACCACACCTGAGCAAAGAGAACAATTACATAAACACACACATACCTACGCAGCCAGACGCACGCCAGTTGGCAGGCCGCCACCAGTCTGGGCGCTACTTTTAGTGCCAGCATGCGCACACGCCTTCCTCAGCGGGCCTATTGTTCCCTTAGCCTGAACCCTGACCTGCTCAGCAGACGGGCAGCACCGGGGCCGATAAAGCGAGATAAACGCAGGTAAACAAACCTCATCCTTCAGTCACACGAACACGTGTGAGATTTTGTATGAAGCGATGCCCCGCTGTCCGTTCTTTATTACGCTTCCATTTCATATGTGGCCCGCCGTGCATGTCTGCATATCTGCTTTTGCTTTCCTTATGAGGTTAGTAATGAAATAATCCTGAGGCCAAGTAGCAAAAAAAAAAAAAAAAAAGCAACCAATAAAACAACTTCGGAGCAACTTTATGACTAAGCAGATAAAATGTTTTGCAAATGCACTCGTGCCCTTTGGATAGTTCTTTTTGTTGTTGTTTTGTTTTTTTGCATTTTCTCATGTTACTTAAGGGCTTATTGGCTTTTTTATGTGACAGACCAACACACAGTAGCGCATCATTAGGAAGTGGAAGGGCAACATAAGGTCAGACGCCTTTGTGAACAACAATTTTCAACTATTGCCACAGATTCTCAATTAAATTAGACAGGGACTGTACTTTGACTGGGCCATTCTAACACATGGAGATGCTTTGTGTTTACCTCCCCACATAGGTGTCTGCACGTAGGCTAACAGGTCACATTTTGTTGTCATCTGACGTTTCATGTGTAATGTGTCCCCTACACGTTTTAAGGCACGGTAAATATAGGACTTTATATGGCTGCCTTTCTTGCCACTCTTACATAAAGACAAGATGTTTGGAGTGCAAGGCTGATAGTTGTCCTGCTGATAGTTTTACTCTTCAGAGCTGTGAATCTCTGCTGCTCCTCCAGAGTAACTACGGGCTTCTTGGCTGCTTCTCTTATTAAGGCTCTCTTCACCAACTTATCGCTTTACACTTCTGCCATGCACGTTAGATTTTCAGATGAGGGATCTAATGATATTCTGTTTAACGCCTGAAATATTATTTCCTAACGAACCTTTAAGTCTTCAAAGAACAGCTGGATTTCGACTGAGATTAAACTAGTTAAGGTGGACTTTAACTACCAAACAGGTCAGCTGGGCTGCTGGATTTTATGCAGGGGTTGTTAGAGTGGCAGCGATGGAGAGGAAAAATACAAAACATCAACAAGTTCAAACAGTATGAATACTTTTTGTGAGGCACTGTAGATGCATGAAAAGTTTCAGACACAGTAAAAGGCTCGCACAGGATTAGGTTTTCTGTGTGCAACCCCCAAAAGTAAAGCTGGAGTAATGAGAGGGCAAATTCAAACAAGCATCCCAGCCATTACAGCCCGGCGCTCTCCAACCGCCGGCGTCGGCCCAATCTCCTCTCGCAAACGCGGCGCCCAGGTGGGCCTGGCAGCGGCGTTATTGCCTCTGCGACCCGACAGCGCCGTGACGGATGCCGGGTCCAACAGGAGGTGGCGGCTTGCCACGGGGAATGCAAACACGCGGCGGTAAAAGCGCGACGAGCTGTGCCGCCGGCGCGCTGCGTTGAAGGCGCTTACGGGTTCAGCCCGAGTGTCAAAACATTTCGTTGCAAGAACACAAGCGGGCACTTTAAAGGAGCTGAAACAAAAAAAAAGAAAAAGAAACCAAAGTTTCATTTCTTCTCAGCTCTTCACGCTCTCTCTGCCACAGACGCGCCGCCTCACATAAACACACTCGACGGACATGCTAAGCTGGTTTCTGAAGGCCTGTTTTCTTTTTCGCTTCTGTCTGAAGTTTTCCCTCCACCTCTCTCAGAGCTGTCACCGTGCCTGCTCAGGGAGCTGAGTGACAGACACGCGGGGACGTAACGAAAAGTTTTTTTTTTTTTGTGTGGAAACTCCTCTGTAAAAGTACCGTTAGGCATTGGGAGACGTACGCGGCGACAGACAGTGACATTCCCTTTAAAAGCTAAAAGGGGAAAAAAATAAACACCAAGGGAAGCTGCAGGAGGAGAAAAAAAAGCTATGCTTATGTTGCATGCCAAACTCTGATCCAATGTTTGGCTGACCTTAACGTAGAGAAAAGAAGGTCACGTTGAAAGTTCTCATCTTGTTAGAACCAGCCACTTTTTTTTTTTTTTTTTTTAGTTTTACACAACAGTTTTATGCGCCGCGTATTACCGCCATGATGTTCTGCAATAAAACGGCACTTCAGGTTATAAAACTCAATTTAAGGCCTCTCCAGAAGCGTCTTGCTCAGAGAGAGGGGACGTGGGAGCACCTACCTGTTTTTCCACAGCAGCCAAAGCGTCCGAGGCATTCTTTATGGGCGCCTAAACCACACTTGGAGCACTGGTAGCCCTGGTAAAAGATCCCCCTGCAGAGACAGTGAGCGACAACAGATGACCATGTGGACAGCAGGAGAGAAAACAGCTCCTGCGACTCTCAGGGAAGAGGGTGACTGCAGGATTTAGCGCCGTGCCGCATTTCCTGTCCAGTTTAAGCAGACGGGCTTGGAAGCAGAATTTATCTTGTTCAGAAATGCGGTATTGTGCTCAGTTTGCCATACCAGGAGGACTGCTATACGATGTGACATTTATGCTTACAGCAATGCTCCGTCTTCTGCCACCATGACTTTGACATTTTGGACTATGATTGAGCTGTCAGGCAGATTTTCTATGGATCAAATTCGAATTCTCACTTTTTTTTTTTTTTTTTTTTTTGATTTACAGTCCCTTGCAAAAATTAGTCAGACCCCTTGAACGTTTTGACATTCTGAAAAAAGTTCTATGTTAGTTTTCCACCACACACAGGGGCCGTCATTTTGTATGCAGGGTGTATGCATAATAACTGTGTTGACAGAAGCTCCCACCTGAGCAGCAGATCATATCAGCTCCTCCAGAGTCACAGTGAGTTCTCTGATTAATGCTCTTATTGCCCCCGCCCAGTTCCTTTTTTTGGACGGCTGGGTCTTGATAGGTTTGCAGTTATCAAGAATTAAAATTATGTAACCATAATGAAATTTTGGGGAGACAAACAGCTCAGAATTTACACATAACGTGCAAATAGTCCTCAGCATCTGACGAGATTTAAATGTTCGAGTCAAAAAAGACAGATAGTGTTCACTTTATAGAACGATGCACATCACTGTGCAATTTCATGAATGTATCAGACAGACACTCCTGGATAAGTTAAAAGCTCTTTAGCATTTGATAAGACTTAAATATGTTATACTCTTTTGATTTTCAAAAGAAGTGAGATGCACAAAGCTTGAGATACTGTTGCGTACACAAACCCTGGAGCGGGGAGTGGTGTTTGTTCACTGATGCTCTCTCACAAACCTCTGAAGCCGACAGGGATCATTTATATTTATGCTGGGATCAAATTACACAAATCACTCTTAAAGCCTCCCAACTATATGGGAGTAAAACACGGCATCCACTGTTTTTTGTTTTTGTAACGACATCAGAAGCCCCTAAAAAAAAAAAAGTTAATCCTTCTCCACTAACTAATTATCTGTTTAATCTCTAATAATAAGCTAGCATAAAGCTGCATTGGAACAGAAAGAACAATTCTTTTGTATTTAATCTTTAGCTCCATCCGACCATACTTAAGCAGGGAGCTTATGGCTCCCTTGGAAAAAGGTGCTGTTGGCACACAGGCAGTGAAGCCTGAAAGTTGGTGAACATAAATATTTTCTGAAAAATTTCTACATGTAAGAGCTTGCAAGCTTTTCACGCATCAGTCGCCTCGATGATTCAGAGCTCTACTCAATGTCTGTCATCACCAAATAAACAAAAGTCAATAAACCATTCCTTCTGTGGGTGCCTTTCTACGATCCTTTGTGAAAAAGCTTACAGTTTGAGTGGCTTTGAGTATGCTTTTGTAATTTATTTGAAATGACTGTATTTATAATTTCATTTGTACCAAATTGACTTCTGTATCCATATGAACTAGTTTGGAGAGACGTGCGATTTGTCTTAAGGGGACATTTGCGAATCAGCATTTTTATATTTCACATAAAATAAATCTCATATAGAAACAGAAGTACTGACAGCAAACCTGACAGGGCGCTGACATACTAAGACAAAAGTCTGTGTTACCATTTATGTTAACCCAACAGCATTCTGGGAAAAGACGCTCTAAAAGCACTTTCCTTGTGTGTGAAAAGTAAACTCTGATTTCTCACCGCGGACTGAGAATTCTGTTTTTAAAAATTACTCACACTGACGGCAGACGTTTAAACCCACAGGGGCAGAAAAACGTTCTCTTGTCCAGAAAATGATGTGAATAGATTTTACTGTATATTTGATCCTAATGTAAATGTAAAGACTGATAAAACAGCTTATAGTTGTAACTCAGAAACTAAACCTTGCCTTGGCTTATTGATAATTCAAATCAGGGCATCTGAAATAGTCAAATGGGAGTGGTTAAAAAAAATGCACTTTTCCTATAGAATGAGATGAATGCAACTATATCAAAGTTTGTGTGCCTTTGTTTGGTTGCACACAGCCACCACACACATATTCTATCGGGGAATGGTCTTTATGCTGTCCTAATCGTTTTAGCCATATAAGAAGGAAAGTGTGATGTAGACCTCTCTGGACTGAAAACAAGTTTAAGGTAAGCTCGGCCTAAAGAGGTGAGGAACAATTACGTTAGCTGTCAAAACAATAGCTTTAAAGTTGGTGATGTGGGTAAGGAATCCAAAGCGACGCAGCACTAAAAAACCGGAGGGATGACTATTTATGCAAAAGAGTTTACCATTCTGGAACGTTTTCACATTTTGTTAAAAGTTGCAACCATAAAACGCTGTATTTTGTCAAGATTCTATGTGTGAGACCAACATACGTGTGTGCATGATTGACATTTAAACAGCCTGGTCAAAATTTTATACAAAAACTGCAAAAGTGCAGTATGCTCCAGTCCGCACTCATCGACCTCTCACTCATTGCGCCGGTAATGCAGTTTTCCTTGGGGGAAAAAAAAAATCAGGTTTTGCTGCAGATATCCTAGCTAAAACATGAATATGCTTTGATCTAAACCATTCTGTTGCAGCTCTAGCTTGATGTTTACATTATCCACATCAACCCTGTTTTAAAATCTCTTCAACTCAAGACATTCTTTAACAAGCATTTCACACTCAACGGCCCCTTGGCTGCGATGACTATCTATTTGTTGCAATGATGCATTTTCAAATGTTCTTTTAAATGTGTATTTTTCCGGTATTTTTACCGTGAAGCTTGAGAAAGGTGCTATATAGGTAAAATTGACTGTGTTTGTGTGTATGTGTGTGTGTGTGTGTGTGTGTGTGTGTGTGTGTGTGTGTGTGTGTCGAAGGTGGACTTTAACTACCAAACAGGTCACCTGGATTTTATGCAGGGGTATTAGAGTGGTAGCGATGTTTCATCCCCACAGCATGATGCTGCCACCGCCATGTTTAAGGATGTGAATGTTAGAAGTGATGCTTAGTGCTAGTTGTCGGCCCCACACAGCATTTTGCATGTACGACAACAGGGTTAGCTTCAGCTTTTTGCAGTGTCCCCCTACATGGCTTGTGGGAAACTTTATCTGGAACATCGCCTATGGGATAATCTTATAAATACCCCCACACACAAACGAGGTTGTCTAACCTGACCGTTTTAATTGAGAAGTCGACTCTCTTCGGACAGATCCGCGCGGCCGTTTCAGACTTTTTACCAACTAGTATTCAAAAAAAAACTAACGCCCACAGTACGGCTACAAGTACAAAGAACAGGAAAGAAAAACAGCCTCCTTTCCTCGCCAGGCTCTGTGTCACAGAGCAATAATCTTGTCCCCGCTTCCCATCCGTCGCCTTGAAGAAGTGGCGGAGTGTGACAGACATTTTTCTTCCTCTCTCTCTCTCGTCTTCTGTAGGTGAAACCACTCAGTCGTCCCCGCTGCGGGAGCGACCACGAGGCGCGGGTCCTTTGGGTGGCCGACACCATTCAGCGAACTCAAAAGGAGTTTTGTGCGAGTGAAGCGGAGGAAGAGAAGGAGGTTGGCGAACGGATTGTTTGGGTACACCGGAGAGGAACGGGGAGAGCCGGGGGCCTTTTTTTAAAGGAGCCGTGACAGCAGTTTAAAGCGCCTCTCTGTTTGACAACGTTCTCTGCTGCTCCGGATGGCGTCGCGCGCTCCTACCTAAGCAGCAAGTGGCACGAGTTGCAAGAGGTGATTCTCTCGAAGGTGTGCATCCGGAACTCGTGGAAATTGTTGGTTGCGTTCTCAGGACGGATGTTTGATCTGAGAGAGAGAGAGAGAGAGAGAGAGAGAGAGAGAGAGAAGAGTTAGACATAAGCTTTAAACCTCTAATAAAACTCTAGTCCTCTGCAGGAAGACTCAAACACACTAGAAGATTTTTAACAGAATCAACCCAAAACGTCTTTGTGTTCGGTAAGCCAGTTTGTTTCAGCGCTCGAGCTGTCAGGGGGCTGGATAAAGATGTCACATTTGAAGGCAAAGAGCAACACTGCTTTCCTTTTACTTCTAATTGCGGCAGACAAACTCTTGCGCGGCTGCGGCAGCCTTTTTCCGCCGATACGCTTCTTTGAAGTGGGGAAAGGGGAGGATTGCGAGTAGACAGACGAGGTCTGCTCCCGAGGTGAACACAAGAGGCTGCCTCCGTCCCCCAGGGGACACGGATGCAAGCCTGTGTCTGTGTGTGCAGTGCGTAGAGAGGATAAAGACAAACAAAGGCAGAAGAAAGGCGAGGAATAATGATCAAAAAGACACCAAGGTTTCCCCGGATTTTCACCAATCTGCTTTAGTTTGTGGCGCTGCAGTGTTCAGGCATGAGCTGACTGTTTACATATGTGCAGCTGCTTTCCTGGAAGCTGCAATAATTAGTCAAACTGACCTTTTCTGGGGAAAATAGGTCGAGCATGGCCATGATGGAAAACGCTTTTAAACCAGAAAGTTGCCGTTTTTATGACTTAAAGCCCATATAAAGTTCTCTGAGCTTTCCTGTTTTTTTTTTTTCTGTCTACTGTGCCTTTATTGCACTGTGTGATGACGCAGTCGCTACTTCTGCAGACCGAACTTCAGAGAACTTAAAAGTGCTCCAACTGTATTAAGATTATCTTTTTAATACCAAGATGTTTTTCATCAAGTGCTTTCCAGCACCCTGTAAAGCTGTTATATTGTCTTTTACTTGCACTCACAGGTGAAATACTCCAGGTTCCTGGTTAGAAACCCAACACAGCGCCTCCTGAAGCCTGGATCCCAGATGGGAAAGCTGGAGGTCGCCAAACGGCCCCGTGTTTTCGGTCTTCAATGTGGCTGCTGTGCTTCTAAAACTATGGCTGCTTTCTGATGACCCGTATCTCACTGAACTAGCATGTGCTGTAAAATATCTATATGTGAACATGTTGTCTTAAAAGTTTGAATATTGTTGGGCTTCTATTGCTAATTTGGGTGCTAATTTGGGTGCAGCCTCCACCCCACCTGCCCCCGCTCATCGTCAAGTCCTTCTACAGAAGCACCATAGAGAGCATTTTGACCAGCTGCCTCTCTGTGTGGTGTGGTGGCTGCAGTGCCGCCGACTGGAAGAACGTGAGGAGAGTGGTGAGGACAGCAGAAGGGATCATTCGGGCTCCTCTTCCCTCCATTAAGGACATCTCATCACAGCGCTGTGTGTCCCAACCCCGTAACATCATCAGGGACCCCTCACACCCCCATCATGGACTGTTCTCCCTGCTACCTTCTGGGAAGAGGTTCCGCAGCATTCGCTGCAGGTCCACCAGGTTCTGTAAAAGCTTTTTCCCTGCTGCCATCAGACTGTTGAACTGCTGGAACTGCTGAAGCCACAAAACCGCTGCTGCACCTTTATCCTGAAATTTACTGCAATTTACTGTGATTTTTTTTACATTGTTTACATTTCAATTGTTTACATAAACCGCTGCTCCATCTTTATCCTGAAATTCACTGCAATTTACTTTGATCTTTCAAGCTGTATGCAAACGAAATTTTTGTTCTGTACACACTTTGTGCATACAAAATGACAATAAAGTTGTCTAAGTCTAAGTCTAAGTCTAATTTAAGAGCACCACAATTGGCAAATCCTACCCGTTTTTTGTAACTAGAAGATGCTCGACACAGGCTTCCAACACAAGCACAACACAGCAAGAAGGGGCGAGCTGTCCAGCTGACTTTTAACTAAGAAAGAGTTCTTTAGAGTTATTTCAGTTATTAAAGCCGGTTAAAGCACTTCCTGGGAAACAGGAAGTGGTGAGAGAGTGACCGACAAGACAAATTATTTGTAGCGGGTGTGAGAGGACCCTGACCGGCTAACTGCTAACAACACTGAGTTTAGGTTATGGTGTGAAGCTTTCTGTTGGTGCTAAGCTAAGGGCTTTCGTTTAGTTTTTTTATTGAGTCTGGACCGCATTTGATCATCTGTTCAGACTCTCAAATATCTGAAATGGTTGATTTTGAGAATAAGGCGAGAATAAAAATCAGTACATGGAATAAACAAACCTGGACAGGAATATTTTATGCTGATGTTTTCATTTTGTGAACCGTTCACTCTATTGGTTAATTTCGTGATATTGTGCAGCTTCTTGCCGACGGAGCTCGATGTATTGTTACACCCACGCACCCCTTGAATTATTCTTCTCTCAACAGGAAATGCTCAACCAGTGTGATTTCATTTTCACTAAGTTGCAATGTATATTTTATGTGACTAAACGCTTCACCACAGGGAGTGGTTTGGAAACCAAGAATGAAAGAGAACATGTGATTTATTCTGCAACACCTCGCTGTTCTAGCAGCGTGTTAATTTGGCCTCACAAGGTAATCATATAGATCCTGTTTTCTCAGTCTCACACCAACACTTTCTCTTCTTCATCTGCACTTCCTCTAAGGGCTTGTTGCTTTTCGTATTTCTTACAAACCGTATGTGACTGGTTTCTTTTTGCTATACCCATTTTAAAAGGCCTGCCTGATAACAGCAGCGGGTGCAACAAAACAATCGAATAACAGGTAGCTGAGTTATCAGCGAGGAATAGAATAACTGTGGGTTTGTGTTTTGCTTTTCCCTCTTTTCCTTTTTACCTTCTTCTGTTGTTATGTTGTTAAAACTCAGTAAGCTCATCAGATGTGGGAGGAAAAACACATTTGGCCTTGGTACCTCTGTTCCTCCTAACAACTGTGTAACAACACTACTCTACTTTATATTGCATTAAATCACCGGAGAAGTGAATGGAAGCAGCTAAAAATCTCCCCTTTCTATCCATATTCGGAACAGTGTTTTAGTCATGATGGCCTCACTACACAACTGTAGTTTACAAAATGCTGTTTGGCCACCAACAATCGCCACGACTAGTGAGCTCTGTAAATTCTTCAACATTTAGTTTTCTCACAAGATGTACATTAGTTTGTCCCTTAAAAGTCACTTCAAGTTAAAGTTGTGTGACCAAGGCACTGCTGCTGCAGCCAATTATCATAGATAACACTAAGAAAGGCCATTGGAAGGGAGCGACTAATGTTTTAATGGAATTACGCTGAGTGTCAGCAGACATTAGCCTTCCACCATTTCCTCACTTTACGACAAACTCACCGCAGAAGGAATCTTTGCAATACAAGGAAGTAAACCCAGGGTTTCCCGCACTGTATTATAAGCCTGGCATTAACCAGGCTTTACTCTTAAATAAAGTATTGTTTATTGTAAAAAATAAAAAATAAAAAAATAAAAACGTATGCACCACTAACAGTGAAACCTAAGATAGTAAATAGTAGGGTTGTCAAAATAATGGTTGCCTCCATGCTTGTTAGCAACATAAAAAGGTCGGTAAATCTCCTGTGTCTGCGAAAGTTTAGTAGTATGCCTCCCAGAAAACATAAGCTAATGCTAGCTTGTTGTTAGCTTGACGGGCACAAACAGCCCAGTGAGCGGGTGCTGTTGGTCTGAGCGCCTCCATCCAGCTGTGCAGAGCTGCACCATGCAGGCCTAAGCAGGAGTGGGAGAGGTGATGGTAAAGATGTGGGAAAGGAGCTAAACAAAGAGGGAAGAAAAGGAAGTACATAACTATGCCTGATAATCCCTTAATGTAGACAAAGGAACAGCAAAAATACATCAACTACATTAACATGCTCTTCACCTGGACATGGCAGCAGAAATAACACTCCAGCTCCTTTCTGTACATTCGGCCGCATCCACGATATCATCCAAGGGGAAGATTGCGAGGCTTGTCAGCAACAGATGGCGTAATCTTGGCCAAGTTACCGATAGGTCACATCTCGGCACCGAGAACAATGAACTGTTGTCGCCTGCCAGTGTCTGTCAGTGGCATTTACAGACAGAGTTCACCTGATGTCTCCTCCGCGTGCTGCTCAGCTGCTGCCATAATTCACACGTACCCCTGTCATTTATTAGACGTTTAGAAGTAATACTTTATTTTGTGTCGCTAATGTTGTTGCAGTTGTCTCATCTCTTAAAGCTAATCTTACCATTGACATTTCATTTGTTTTAGAAAAGAAATTTTAAAAAGCAAAAAGCAACATTTCCCAAAACTATGAAGTTTTTCTTTGTAAAATAGAACAATGATGCACTTTTTTTTCTGTCTTGGCTCTTTTTCTTGGCTTTCTTGGTTTCTTTTTATGACACCTATTTTTATCAGTCCCTTTTTGTAGTATTTGGATCCAATCCAGGACAAGGACTGGCCAGTGCAGTTTGACAAGATGCAAAAATAGACGAATCTACCTGACCGCAATTGTTTAGTGCGATCGTGTCTCCCAGTCGACCTCTCCTTCGTGTCACTTTTGTTTTGCGTCACGCTTTAAGTACAGCAGACTAGAATAACAGGACGAGCAACGCATTGTGCCTCAGCGGCGTGCACGGACGCGGCTGAGACGACCGCATTGCTGCGCGCGCGTGCGGAGACACTCACATGGCCATGCCGAACTGCTCCAGCCACTTCTTTTTCAGCTCTTTGGTTTTGAAGAAAAACTCAAAGCCGTTCTGGCCCTGGTTGTGAGTGAGGTAGAATCCGTAGGACCACTGCAACAGAAAAGAAGACGAAACATGTTTGAGATGGGAAGATGAAACAACGGCGAGCAAACGCGCTGGCGGAGCAGCGCGGAGAGGAGGCAGAAGGACAGATGGTGACAAAGGGATGCAAAATGAAGGAGGGATGCCTTGGGGAGAGCAAGCCCAAAGGCAGAGGGGGTGGAGAGCAAACGAAGCGATGCAGAGGAAAAGTGTTAAGGGGAAGAAGGGGAAAAAAAACAAAAACAAACGCGAGTTAACTGTGGCACGTCGCTGCTGGGTTTCAAACGGCATGCACAGACCCAGGCAGCGAGTGGGCCTGTAATCGGCTACAATTATCACTTTAAAGGCTGAATATCAGCCCGTTAGCTTCTGGGTCCACTCTGGCGTCTGCGTTGTTAGACGCCACAGCAAAGCAGGTGCTGGTGGGATGCGCTTTTCATGACCGCTGGTCATTGTTTTGAACGTCTGGCGCTCTGCAATCAAGGTTAAACTGAGCCGGGTTCACTGTGCGGTTGGAGAAGAGCAGCGGCACGTCTCTTCAACCGCATGAATAAGAAAAAGGAAAAGCACTGCAACACGCGGGCATTCCCAGTGGACACCAGGACCTACACTGAGTAGTGAGAGAATCTTCCTGCCGATTTGTAAAGAGAAAAACATTGTTTGTTCTTTCTGCCCCTTCATGAGAGCTGTTCTATCGTTTTGTTTAAGGAGGTGTGCACAGGTTGCTGCCAAAATACTATTGCTCTTCATTATAAAGTCAGTGAAAGATTAAGCAGACCAATGAAAAAATAGCTTCTGTTTTAGCAGTATTGTGGAGGAGCTACATTGCATCAGTTTGTTGCCGATGTTAATATCTTCACAGCTATCTTTAGGTCCCACCACAGGATTTCACTCTGGTTGAAGTCTGGACTTTGACTAGACCATTGCAACACCTTGATCGGTTTCCTATTCAGCCACTCGGTAACTTTCTGCAGTTGTTGTGTCGAGCTTTAACTTTTGGATGAAAGGTCCAGCACTTTGTCCCGAGGAGCTCATGGGCAAAAAAAAAATCTACTACAAGGTGCTGAAGTCCTGTGGCCGTACAACAAGCTCATGACTCCTCCACCACTGTGCTAGATAGTTGGTTTGAGGAATCTGAGCCATGTTTGGTTTTCTCCAAACATGGGGCTGGGCATTATTGCCAAATGACTTAATTCCAAAGGTGTGTTGTTCATTTATATTCAACACTGCATACCTCTTACCTATCGCTATATTGTTTTATGTCAGAGGACGCAAACATTCTCAACAGACTGGCCTTGTAATGCTTCCCAGATTGATGGACAATGATGGGTGCCTTCCTTGGTAATGTGTTAGCATACACCTGTGTGCTGCTGAGTATCAAACTCCTACACTGCCTGGTGAGCATTTAAAGCCTCTTGCAGCACCTAGTTGCTGTCTCAAATCCTGTGAAAGAAGCGAGGGTGTAGATCATCTTTTTTAATCACTATGTTGATGTTTTGTGTGCTAGCTTACTACTGTATTGTGCATGTACATCTAAACTTTGTTTCCTTTTACTTTATCTCCAATAATGGACCAGCGTTAAATGAAATATTTAATTTAATTAAAGTCAAAACTGTCTTGGTTTTTTTATGCATGATTTAAATTATCTTAGATACAAATTGGCAACAATTTGGGGATGTTTTATTGTTATGCACAACAGTTTTAGCTTGTAGTTTTTGCAGCCAAACCCCCATATACAGTAGCTGTTTGTTTTCATAAGCAGAAAGGAACAGAGGCAAATAAGCAATAACTTGGATTTATTATGGAAACTTTGAGCTTGCCATTTTACTAGCTGACTCTTAATAAGGGGCGACCAAAGCACGTGGCAGGTGCCATTTGGGACCCTTGAAATAATGTCAAGAACAATACAAACATGGCCCCTTCAACAAATAGAGCGGACCTTTGTCGATTTTAGGATTAGACCTTCTTAAATACAAAATGTTAGACACAAGACAAAGTAGTTTTCTTTTATTAACCATGTTTTTTTTTTGCCTTCATCCTAATTTAATATAATACTAAGTCGGGTCACAAAGATCCAGCAGCTTTTTACAGAAAGACCGACTTGGTCACCCGTTTGTTAACCTTAGCTAAATGCAACAAGGGTTTTCCAAGAAAGTTCAGGTTTCTTGTGCAGGGAACAGTCTAAAATCATTATCCAGACCAAAACAAATAGAAAACCTTCCACCTAATAATGTTAAGAAACCAAAACTTTCTTTTATTGAGGAAAACATTTAAATCCCTTTTTAGGACATAGAATAATTAGCTCCTTTCTACTTTGTATAATGAAAATATTGCATGCAAAAAAACTTTGCGTGCAGGCTAACGGAAAAAATGCAATTAATTTGGATTAACTCATAAAATAGGCCTCCTGAATACTTTCAACTTGCCAATTTTGGCAGATGGTTTGAACACCACTGCTCTTGAGCTAGCCAACTGCCAGGCAGGAAAGCAAAATAAATCTGTAAAAAACTAACAAAAAAACTGTTTTTGAATAAAAACTAAAACACTAAGCTAAAAGTACTAAAAAGGTACTACAAATACTAAGTCATTTAAGCATAGTTTATAAAGAAAAAATCTAGTTTAGGCTATGCTTTGTTGACCATTGACTATTTCAACTTTTATAAGGTCCTTTTGTTTCCTAGGTCTGTATGCAAAACCTCCAGATAATCTGCATTCACACACTGCTTTTCCGGTGGCGGCTCTCATTTTTTTTTTGCTACCTTCAGGCAGACGCTATCATCTCCATTACAGCTAAAACAAATATAGCAGCGAAAGAAAACGCATTACATTCTTCATGTCAGAGGTGAACGACGCCGAAGCGGCTGCAACCTTCATAAATACAATCCTGTAAGCCCATATGGGTCTAAGCCCGCTAATGTCTGCTATTACTGCGTCATTATTACCCAAATCAATGTTTCCTGGCACGCCTTGGATATCATTCCTCATTATGATTGGCAATATTTTTTCCCCAGTTGGGCGCTTTGTATTCACTGTGTGTACAAGAGTAGTCAGGCCCAAAACGAGGTTTAATGATAGCACCATCTGGGAGGAGGCAGGCTGTTCCAGTCTGACACTGTTTCAGAAGGATGCGGAGGGGGGGGGAACGAATAAGAGAATGTAAAACAAGCATGTACCAAATTATTTAGGACTGTTTTGTGTTAATTATTTTGTTGTTCCTGTTATGAGCCTGAAAGGGTCTTTGCGTGTAGCTCATTTTAGGAGCCCACTGGGGGATTCGGAGCACAGAAGGCGGCAGCGGGGTGGAGAGACTGTTACAGGTGCTTATAAAACCCTATAAAGAAGCATGTTAAGTTAATTTTCCTTCACTTTTATGAACCTGAGTGTATCTGACAAACGGTTATGGCTGTTCATTATGCAGGAATAGCTCTACTAATTGGTTTGTCAAGAGTCCAACGTGGTCTCCGAGCTTTGCTGACTCAGCCGTAAAGAGGCAATAACGGGCTTGACGTCGCAGAACTCGCCGTCGTTACGGCAGACGACTCGTTAGGCGGTGCTTGTTTTTGTTGCTTTTATTTTTTGCAGCGTGTTAATAGTGCAATTTTCTTATTATTTTATCCATTTTACAGCAAAACTATAAAACTGCCTATTTGACCGTGTCCTGCTGCGACGGCCTACGTGGCACGCAGCTGTTTGTGAAATTTAATACCATCCGAAGCTCTTTGAGCTGTTCTGAAACGGCAGTGAATCACAGCTAAAGTGGGACAGTATAACATTTAAAGCTAAGTCTCTCAGAGAGACGTTCGTTTATATTCAGTGTTACTGCATTTTCATGATGATACGAAACAGACGTTCACATTTAAACTACAAGTTTAAACTCGTGTTTTTAACAGTTTTGAAAAGCATTTAAAAGGAGGGCTGTGGGAAGATTTATCATTCTTTCTGATGTGGAATATGAACTGCCTTTTGCCAAAGTACGGCTGATTTACTGGCCTGTAATTAGCATAAAAATCTTGACAGCATCACGTCTGACTTTGGGAATCAGCAAAGAAAAAAACAAATAGCGTTGCTGAAACAAGAACCTCCAGAGTCGGAGCCAAATTGAAAAGTAGCAAGACTTGTTTCATGGCAGATTAATGAGAACAGCATATGTAGAGTCTCTTGCCAACAGATTCAAGTTTCACATTTCGGATGGCGTGTCCCAGGTGATGCGAAATGTCACATGCAACCGCATACAGTGATTTGTCTGTAGGCCAAAAGGTTAAAAAAAATATATATTTCATGTCTCTCCCACATGGTTTGTGGCTTTAAATATGGCTTCTTATGGCTTTCTTTCAACAATGGTACAGTTCTTACAAGATCTGGCAAGATCTACAGTACTGATTCCCTCGTCTGAGCAGTGCAGCTCCTCCAGTGCTACTATGTGTTTATTAATCATTTATCTGATTAATGATTAAAGCTCTCTAGGAAATTCCCACGGTCTTCCCAGAACAGTCGCATTTACGTTTTCTGAGTTTCACAACATGGGTCGCGTCTTAAGGCAATTAGTTGAACAGGGTTTTATTTAGGGGGTTTTTCGGTAAAGGGTGCTAAGTACATTTGAGCGTCACCCTCTTCAGATTTCATTGGTAAAACATATTGAAAAGCATGTATAATTTTCCTCTTACTTCACAGTATTGAGTTGCATTGGGTTTGTCTGCGAAAAAAAAATACCAATACATTAAACTTTGATGTTGTGGTTGGACTATGATAAAATGCAAAGGTTTTAGGGGGGGGTGAATACTTTTGCCAGGCCCTGGGTGCAGGTTAAAGAGGTGCAAACTTTCAAAGAGGTGCATTTTTGCACAGTGCGCCGCATGTAAGATGTTTTCCTGTTAGAATCTAATGTACTCTCAGTATTAATGCTTAATGTGTTTCTATCACTGGCTGACGCTCATTTCTCAAACCTTTATGAGTCTCTAAGACAGTTATGCCTTCAGGAGGATCAGGCAGTCAGCTAACCAACCTATCATGTCCTTTTAAATGTCTGATGATAAACTGGACTGATTTAGTGAGGCAAACCGTTTATGTTAGTGACTTTAGACAGCGTGCTGTTAGTAAGCAGCCGGTGCAGAGAGGTAACGACGCCTGTGTGCACCCTCACCTTTCTGTTCTCCTTGTCCGACGTTGGGTTGTTGGTAATCTTGAAGAGGTGCAGGTCGATCACTTCCTTCATTTCATAGTTGTCCCCTCGCCGCTTGCAAACTATCACCGCAGCGTCGAACAGGAAAATATGCCTGCAGAAGAAATCAAGTCATAATCTCTGATTTTGCATGTTTGAATCAGCCTGTTGTGCTATAATTAGTTTTGAAATGAGGATATCCTGTATAGCTTATCTTTCATACTAGCAGCTAAAATACATCTGATTGTTTTTAATCCTGGAGCTTCGACGGTGGGAGGAAAATGACCGTAATGACATCCATCCGCTACAGCGCAGTTCACTCAATTACATCATTGAGTGGGGGGGGAAAACAGGTGCGGTTGCATCAACGCTTTGTCTTGAGCCTATGTATCCTCTGGAAGGTTGCCATGCAGCAACATCAGCCCTCCTCCTGTTGTGAGGTTACTGTCTGCATTAGCCTGACATCCTACCTGTCCTGTTTAGTTCGTTTGTCCACCGAGGCCACCCGCGCCTCCCCGTCGCCTTTGGGTCTCCCATAGTTGCCCAGAGGTTGGTTCTGGAAAAGCAGAAGAACAGAAAAGGGAGATTACTTTCATCTGGCGGTGTGGGAAAACCGCATGGCCACCGCCGCTTCCTGTGGACCTACCAGGTTTTCAATGGATCTCTGATACTGATCGATTTCCCTCAACGTCTCGTTGTCCCGTTTGACTTCGTTGACGTACTGCGCCAGGTCCTGCACACACAATCCAAAGACAATGAGTCTGTTTAAATTTTACTGCCTTGCAAAAGTGATCACTTCCTTCCAGCCTTTGTACAGTTTTGCTGTGCCTTAATGTATTTTACTGGAATTATTGTGAGTGATCAACCTCGGGTTGATGGCAGAATTGTCAACTGGAAAATAGAAAAACTGAAACGTAAGCTGACCGGCCAGGCAGGGGGGGGCGGCGTTAATCAGAGCTTCAGCAAAGAGGGCCGTGGAAGCCCCTAATCGTGGAGGAGCTGCAGAGATGCGTAAGCTCAGGAGGGAGAAACTGTCAACAGGACAACTATCAGCCAGGCCTTCCTCAAACTTGGCCTTCATGCAAGAGTGGCAAGAAGAAAGCAACTCTTGAGAGAAAGCCTGAAGAAGTTCTGTGTGAAGTCTCCACAAGCCATGTAGGGAATACAGCAAACATCTGTAAGACGGCGCTCGGCTCAGATAAGGCTAATAGAACATTTTGCTTCACGTGTAAAATGCTGTGTGGGGGGGTGAAACTAACACTACACATCATGCTGACACACCGACCCCGCTGGCACACGTTTCTGGCATCGTCATCTTGTGGGTTGCTTTTCATCAGCAGGGAAGGGCAAGAGGGTAGGAGGTGGAGGTGAGGGAGTGATGGATGGAGCCGGATACAAGCCCATCCTGGAAGAAAATCCGTCAGAGGCTGCAAACGACCTGAAACTGGGGCTTAGTTCCACCTTCCGGCAGGAAAAAAACAATCTAAACCCAGTGGCAGAGCCACAATGGAACGGGTGAAGTTGGAGAATATCTGGGTGACAATGGCCCAGTCAAAGCCCAGACCTAAATTCAACCTGTGACACGACTTAAAAAGTTCACACACACCCTCCATCCTACCTGACAGAGGTTGAGCTATACTGCAGAGAAGAATAGGAAAAAAAGTTGTCTGTAAAGGTGTAAGGTAGGTAATTAAATGTATTCATTCAGAGCTTCAGGAGTGGAATATCTTATTAAGACCTGACAATTTATTTTCCATTAATATATCCCTTCTTGTTAATAACGTTAGAACCTCTCAGTGCACGTCGGTGGAGGATTGTGCGGCTCTACCTTCATCGCATCTAACGCCGTCCGTAGATTACTTTTCTCAGAGGCGTCATGGGTGTGTTTGACCAGCTCCTGTTGAACAGAAAAAAAAAAAACATAAAAAAATAATCACAAACTGCAAACCACAAAAACGGAGGACAAATAAAAAGAAAGCGCGCATGAAAACGTTGATAAGCACTGTTATCCTGCTGCAAAGGCTCGGTGCATGCAACATGTAAAATGAAGGTTTCCGCCCTGGAAAGAAAATGAAAACGTCTGTCTGGTCCTAAAATAAATCAGATACAGTGTGTGTGTGTGTGTGTGTGTGTGTGTGTGTGTGTGTGTGTGTGTGTGTGTGTGTGTGTGTGTGTGTGTGTGTCTATAGGAGGTGTATGCATGCGTGCCAGTTTGTATCTGAAATTACTTGCCAGCGCGGCAGCGCAGCGTAAACAAGACATCTAGACCTCGGCGGTGAAGGATAAGGACGGATGCCTTGCATGCATGAGGCCACACTAAGGGAGATACAGTGTCTGCGTCCTGCCCCCGGCATTGCTCAAATCCCCGGTGTCAGTCAAGCTCAACCTGGCCGTTATTATCACCAGCAGGAACGACAGAGGCCTATTTATCAGCCCTGCGCTCCGACCTCCCCGCATCCGCACACAGATACGGAGGATGGGAGCGGCCCTGCTGATAGCGGGGGGGGGGGGGCGTACATGACGGACTTATTGAGGGAGCGGCGTTTGGCGCGACACCGGTCCGAAGAGGGAGAAGAGAAAAGGACGAGCGCAGGGCAGCGAGGAAAACCGAGCAGAGGACGGATGACAAAAGAAAAGTGAAAAAAAAAAAAGAAAAAGAAAAAGTAGAGGTGGTGGGTGAGCGCAAGAGGAAGTGACAATACGTTAGAGAGAGAGATTCTGGATGTCACCGTGTCACTAAGATGCTTTATTCAGCGCGGCTAGCTATTACCCAGCTGTTCTACGGGGGTTTAAGCCCATGTTGATACAACGGATGCACTTTGTATCTACGCACATTTCACCCTTTTCTTACGTATCGAGCTACAAAACGGGGGGCCGTGGGGGCCATGCTCCTACCTGCTCGGGGCAATTTACAAAAATATTTCTTTGAGGAATATGGATTTGAGATTATCCTTATACCAGATTGTTTCGTTCATAGTGGACCCCTCACTTCTAGCCCTGTCCCTCCTAACACGATGACAGCGCTTTGATTTTGGTGTGCCGCTCCAAGATTATCAGCGGCCCTTATCTGGCCATCCCTGGACTGAACGCTCTCTCGAGGCTCCGCTGCTTAACCTCTGTTTGTGTTGCAGACAGAAAATAGCTGAAAGTAGAAAGCATTAGAGGCTAATGTGGCAGTTTTGAGGCTCGTCCTTGGAAAATCACCATGTTTCAGTCTGAAGAAACATGGGAAAACTACAAAATGGATATTTTTCTCCCCAAACCCTAATGTATGATGTGTTAAAGATGTGTTACTTGTTAAAAGGAAACAGCAAATAATGTCTAACACTTGGTGCAATAAGTATTTTAAGATATTCTGCTAGATTTTGCAGGCACATGCCACCAACTCATTTCTGAGCTTTTGGGTTTAGAACAGTTGGTACATTCATAGAAATCTATTTTATTTGTATTTATATCATTATTATACAATTACTGACAATGTGCTGATGAGTGTCAACTTCTGGCAAAAATGGTGAAGAAGCACTTCCACTCTCTTGTCCTTTCCAGTTGTTTGCCTTCATTGTTGCTCCCCCCCCCCCCTCCTGTCCTCGTCTTACTTATTTTATTTTCTTCCTCCTACTTCAATGAATCATCCCCGATGGTCTCTATCGAGCGACAGTTACACTGCGTGTCCGTCTAAACTCACAGTCATGAAGAGGAGATACACAAAGTGAGGATGAGCTGCAGAGCCTGAAGGACAAACGCAGGCAGGAGGAGGTAAAACGCGGTCAATGCTGCCTCCGGTGGTTAAATAGCTTCATGACGGCTGTCTGGTTAAAATGGGAATTGAGTTGTTGTTGTTGTGTTTTTTTTTTGTCTATTTTAGATTAAAGATGTACTGATTTAACTGTGATACTTACTGAGAATGTCATATTAAAACCTTGTTAAGACACTGTTTTACAGTGTAATATAAGGACACTTACTGATTGAATAAATATCTGAGTACTGAGAGGTTTGTAAAAAACAGAGATTGGTAAATGTAGACAACTTAATTACACAGATTGTTAGTGTAAAATAGTGGTAAAAAAAAAGCACCTCTTACTCTCTCACAGAAGAAAACTAAGGGATCCTTTTTTTTTTTTATTCCCTTAGAATCGGTGCGTGTGAAATCAATCGGACGCAGATCATAGAAACACATTTCTGGTGCACATTTGGCTCCGGTGATCGACAGAAACACGCGGCCATGTTTGGCTTTTCAACATTCACAGCGTCGTTATAAACTAGTAAGTTTACAGCAAGATAACCCTCCAAGCTGAAGCCGAAGAGACACAGGACCGGACAGCTTATGGTGCTGTACCTGTAAAAGGAGATGATACTTCAACACCCGCTGCATGGGAACTACGAGCAGGTCTCTCAAAGTGAACTTGCCATAATTGGCTCTCTTTGAACATTCCTGCACAAAGTAAAAAGAAAAGAAGAAAAAGTCAATCACAGGCCTACATTATACTAGCCTCACGACCCTGCACAGATAAGCAGTTATAGACGGAAGGATGGACATTAATCTATACATCAGTCCCTGTAGTATTACTATTTCACTGATTTCCAGTAAGAAGTTGTTTTTTTTTCACATTTCAATTTTCACAAGTTTAATACTAAAATATCGTCCCCCTCCCCTGCAGTCCCTCATGTGCTCACTTGAGGGCATCCTTCATCCTCTCTGAGCAGGTACAGGAACTGAATGCTCATCACTCAGGCATTAAGAGGCAGGAGTGCCACCAGGAATGTTGGGCCCCGTTACAAAAAAAAAAAAAAAAAAAATGTTCATATACTTGTATAAGTTTACTTTTTTTGGGGGGCCCCAGACAGTCACAGGCCCTTGGAACTGTCCTAACTTTTCCCCTATTACAACGCCCCTGCTAAGACGGCGACAAAATGACCGTCGTCATCACTTCACAGCAGCCATGTAGCCGTTTACCTCCAGCTTCATGCGTACGTCCTCTCTGTTTTTGCAGATGTCATCGAGGGTGGCGATGGCCGTCTCCACATGGCTGCAGTATTTCCCATAGATCAACAACCTGGTCCAGATCGGAGCAGAAGGGCGAAAAGATCGGTGACCAAGACTTTTACGGATTTTCGGCATTCGACTGTAATATTGCACTCGACGAGGGTCACAAAGAGATGAAAACTCCTCAGAAGAGCTAACCAGGAGCTAAAACACTGCTGCTAATCAAAGGAACAAGCACTGTAAAAGAGAAGTCTACAGTGTGTAAAGAAAGGATGCCCTGCTTTATAGAAAAACATGGATAGCATGAGAAAGAGAGAAAAAAAATAAACAATAAACATGAGATGCTCCTGAGGCTGTTTTGTACCTCTCTTTGAAAGTGATGAATATCTGGTAAAGGTTCTGGGAACTTCTGTGGTGGACTGAATCTTGGATTTGCAGCAGTAAAGACTTGTGAACCTCAACCAGTTCCTGGAAAACCGACAGAAACAATTAATCCCGACCATCAATGATCTATTACGATTATTAAGGCCTACAAACTAAGAAATATTTAGTTTTCTTGTGATCATCTTTAAGAAACTCAGACTCATGTCTCAGGAACAACAATGAGCGCTCATTCTGCAGTGACGCTAGCAGTAATAAATCAAGCAACGCTAATGGTCCAACATAAAATGCTTAAATTAGGATATTAGTAATGTCAAAATATCTAACAATGCAGTTCAATTCCTACATCCTCTCCCGAATATCAGAACTTTGAGCGTAGCTCCCGCGGTAGACGGGGTAGGGTGTAGGAAATGTTATTCCTCAGAACAAGTAAATTTCCTAAAACATTAAGAACCTTTAGTCCCAACAGAGACGCTACCAGCCTAAGAAAGAATACTCATTGTTCTGAACTTTAAAGTCTGGCATTTTAGATGCACTTTATTTCTACATCAGAAAAATTGACAAAGCAAAGCCTGAAGGCATTAAAAGCCCAGAGCCCATGGTCGGACTCAAAGCAACGGCTATCAATACATTTCAGGAAGCGAGCACCTGAAAATGTTCTGGTTGTCAGCAGAGGGGTTTGTACAGTCAGGGTCTTGCTGACATTTTGTGCACAGTTGAAACCATATTTTGTAACGCTCTTTCTGCAGTCCATGGCAGTGTACGCTATGTAATCACAGTGATATAATGGCAATTAAGCACATAAATATTCATACCCCTGAAAGATTTAGTTTTGCCAGATTTAGACATTATTTTTTAATCACCCCAGATCGTAGGAAAACAATATAAACTGGATATCAATTTTGAGCAAAGTAATGAATCTGGTTGTATTTACATTTTTGATAATAAAAATAGCATGAATCAGCATTATAGCAGTCACTCCTGTCTGTCCATCTTTTCACTGTTTTCACTGGTATTCTAAAGATTTATCTTAGGTGATGAATGGCGAGTCTTGAAAGTTGGAAGGCCTCCTTCCCATCACCCTTATCTTTAGCTCCTTCCACACATTCTCTTTAAGATTGAGCTCAGGACTCTAGTCAGAATGAAACGTGATAAAACAAAAATTATTTTGGGCTTAACTATCGGTACATTTTAAAAAATCAGATGTGTCAGATGTTGTATTTCCTCTCCTCATGTACTGTATGTGCCAATATCTACTCATCATCTAGAACGTTTCCGTAATATGTTAGCAAAAAACATGGATGTTACAAGGACTAGTTAACATTCAACCTCATCTGTAGAACAATTTTGACATTTTACAAATGAACCAACTCTATTCACCTTCAACTAGTGACTCCCTAAATGGCCTATGTGTGAAGAGGGGGCTCTGGATAAAAAAAAAAAAAAAATCTAGCCCTGTCAAATTGTGTGCATGCCGATTTCAAAAAGACTGGTTTCCTTACTCCAAATTTCATTTGGAGTTTTTATAGTTTTCTTTTAACAGTGTTTCTATGGCCACCAATGTCTTCACAGTGAAGCTTTCTGTGCCACTCCTTTTTTTAGCAGCTAAACAAGAGCTGCTAACTATTTGTCTACTAGTAAAAGTTATTTACCCTATTGTTAACCAGTATTGATTTCCTTACCACTAATAAATAATTACTACCATGTTACTACGCAGAGCAACAGAAAACATGGCGCACTTTGACTTTGCTTGACCTCAGAAAGTTAGCATTGTCACTGTTAGCATGTTAGCAAGGAGCATATTAGCTCCTAGCAGTTCTGCTGCCACTCAAGACCCCTAAATTGTCTACCATGTTAAAACAAGACGTTTTTTATGATACAAATCTATAACGCTATATCAAAATAATAAATAAAAAAATAAATGAGTGGAAACAAATACATTTAGAAAAAATACTGTACATTTAGCAGTTGCTACGATGGAGTGGGGACATAATTGCAGTCGCACACACCTGTGGTATTATGGCTGGGAAAACTAATTTCCTCAGTGTAGGTAAGCCAAGGTGTACCTGAAGTTCACCGGATTCAAAGACAGTAACTCACCGGAATATTCACAAACACTTTCTCCATCTCAGCCGTTGAAAAAAACATGTTGAGGGGATTCATAAAGTGCTGCAGGAGAAACAGAGGAAAAAAAATAATACAATGAATGGGAATGAAAGCTCGTTCCTCAAGAGTGAAAGCTGGAGACTCATTTTGCGTGAGACGCCATTATGTTATGGAGGCCAAGCAGCAAAGAGCTGCAGTAAGCAGAAACAACCAGGGCTGTATGGGTCACGGCAATAATCTCATTTTCAGAGTGTGCAATTTAATGATTTCCCCTCTCCGAAAACTCCCACCACATTGTCAATTCTGCATCTCCATGGAGTGGGGGAGCAAAAACTAAATTCCACCATCCGCTTCATATCAAAAGTCATCTACTGAGTCGCTCCGCTGGGAAATCAGGCGAGGGCCCGGACGTGAACATACACAAAAGGAAGAAGAGAAGTAGCTTTGGCTGAGGGACTGGAAGTGGTGGGTTTCACATAGTCCTGTGAAAGTGCTGAGTAAGGTGGAAGGTATCTGTGGGGCGTAGTTCTGGTCTTTTCAGGCACTCTGTCTGTCCAGGATTCCTGAACATGTTCGTATTTTTTCAGACTCTACTTTCCAAAGTTCATTTTGAAATGTTAAATACTCAATATGAAGTAGAAGGAAGGAAGGAAGGATGGAAGGAAGGAAGGAAGGAAGGAAGGAAGGAAGGAAGGAAGGAAGGAAGGAAGGAAGGAAGGAAGGAAGGAAGGAAGGAAGGAAGGAAGGAAGGAAGGAAGGAAGGAAGGAAGGAAGGAAGGAAGGAAGGAAGGAATGGTGATTAAAGTATGATGAACCATTTGTTTGTATACCATTTACATTTATTTCTGTACTTATCCTGACCTGGACAATACTGAAATCACATTCCATACTTTTTTCATCCAGACCTCGTATGAACCCTAGAAATCCCTCTTTAGCTTTTGCTATTGAGAGAAATAAAAAAATCCTGTACATTCCTTGACCATGTTTTTTTTTCCCCCACATTGTGCAGTGAGATTGTTTCAGTTTCACATATTACAGCTGTTAAGGAGATGCAATTGATTTTCTTTGCCCTTGAAATTGTTTTAGAAGCATCCCTTAGTGGATTTTTTTTCCCATCATAGTAGCTGAATTTGATCTTAATAAACTTGGATTTAAGGAGAATAATAAAGGTTACTAAAATTTGGCTTATAATCTTTCCCTTTGTATAACAAACAGTTTTACCTTACTTGCAGAGGCCACCTCTTTATTTATCATTTCTATATATTTTAAAGAGTTGTCATGATTCAACCCTCTTGGTGAGAAACAGACCAGCAGCATCTCAGGTCCTCTACTGTGTTTAACCTCTAGAAATAAATCTAAGACATCTTCAAAAGTTTTAGTTTATTTGCTTTTCATATTGTTAGGTTTGTGTTATTAGCACTGTTGCCTTGCAGCAAGAAGGTTCTGGGTTTGAATCCCAGCCTGGAGTTTATCTGCATGGAATTCTGCATTTTCTCAATGTGCACGGGTTCCCTCCTGGTTGTCTGTCTCCCACTATCCAAAAATCTGCACATTAGATTAACTAGTTAGGTAGTGATAGTGAGTGTGCCCTGTGATAGACTGCGGACCTGCTCAGGCTGAGTGCATCCTTTTGCCCGCTGGAGACAGACAACAGCCCTGCATGGATAAGTAAGTATAGACAATAGGTGGATTGGCACTTTGCGATGAACTACTGATGACATTTCTTCCAGTTGTCAAAATAAAAATCTTGTCATTTCAAAAAATGTTTAGCAGAAAATGTCCAATTATCAAAATAGCAAACCTGAAGAGTATTTATCTTCATTATTAACTACTAGTATAGTAATATTTTAACTAAGGAAGGGTTCTCAATATTTAGTGGAAAAATGCAGATTTTTTTTATTTTTCCTTTTCCTTATTTACCACTGCAAAAACGGAACTAAAAGTAAGTGAAATTTTCTTGGAATCAATGTATTTTTCCTTGATCAGAGCAGGTAAATAAGACTATTTGCCAATGGAATAAGATTTTTGCATTTAAAATAGGAACAATTCATCTCCATCATCTTATTTCAAGTGTAGGATATCTAATTATCTTATTTTAAGGGTAAAAATACTCATTCCATTGGCAAATAGTCCTTAAATGAATGAAAAATACACTACTTTTAGTTCCCTTTTTGTAGTGTACTCTGTACCAGTTGGCGAATATAGATACCAGGGGTCGTTAAGGACGCTTAGTGACCCCGGTTTGCAACTCTTTGTTGTAATCCTCTAATAGTGAGTTCTGGCGATTATTTACCTCACTTTTCATTGTCCTCATCAACACGTGGTCTACACAAATCTGTCTCATTTGTATGGCATGATTTCCTGTCTTTCCCATTTTGAAGAGCGGTACAGAAACATACGGTATACCTACGCCTCTGTTAAAATGCTCAAAACAGTAAATATAAAAGCACCAGGCTAGTACTATCCTCCTCCAGCTGAACGGGACAACTTTAGAGTGGCATGAAGAGATGAATACTGCTTGCTTTGACATGGAAAATACATTTTCTAAGTCCATTTTCTTACAGTGACTACTTTCAAAAGTGTTTTTTTTTCATTATCTGAACCTCTGGCCACCTTTAGTTTGAACTTCCAGCCCCGCAACATCATACTGAAAGTAAAGGAACCCTCCCTTAACTACACACATAAACACTTCAATGTGTTTCCATGGAACATTATCCTACAAAATCTAGACATTGACTCTATGCATCTCGTATGTAAAGTAGATTTCCAGTCTTGCGCCGCGGTAAGTGCAAAGCGGCGTAATGTCTTCCATTAGTCAGTCTGCGCGTACCTTCTCTATAGACTCCAGGGTCTCGGTGTATTTCTCCTCGGTCTGCTTGATCTCTGTTAAACAGCAACTCCTGATGTCGACCTCCGCCTGCTTCTGGAACGCCTACACACACACACGCGCACGCATGCGAACACACGCACACACACACACACAGGGACTGGTTACCATGTGCGAGCGCTGTGGGCTGACAAACTGTCCAGCGTCCAACCAGATGTAGCCGATCCAAGCCTCAGAGCGAGGTCAGGGTTTAATCATGCTCATCAAACTCTCTGCCAAATCTCAAAGAACATGTTTTTTTTTTGTCTTGCTAAACAAATGGGAGAAATTGTGGCAAATTAAATGATCATGAATTTAGATATCGTGTTTCTGCCAGTTTAAATAACCAATTTATTTCATTTTGAAGACTAATTGGGTGGAAAATAGAGACATTTAGCTGATATAAAGTAAGCTGACCTACTAAAGAAGCAGCAGAGAGATGTAGTGAAGGCCCAGATCTCATTGATTCATCATTTAAAAAAAAAAAGGGGGAGGATGGACAAACGACAGCGTGTGAGATTGCGTCCCGGCTTGAAAAACCGTTTCACCATCTGGATGGGCGATGGAGGTTACAGATGGAGCACAAACCGGAGGAGGGATGGCTTCCGTCTTCATCAGGTCCTCATAGATCTCCCCGCCTTCCTCGTCGTCGTACACGCAGGCGTACAGGTCCTCCTCATCCTCCACGCCGTTCTCACTGCGGGCACACAGGGGGCAGAGCGCGTTGAGCGGGGCGCCGCTGCGCTACATCACACCGGGCGTTTGATCCTCGCGTCGCGCGGAAAATGGCTTTCACTTTGACACAACAGTCACATGAAAGGCACGCACAAAAGTCCTGCTTTGGCAGCGGCGAGCCTGTAATAGCCGGGCTGTAAATCCCGTCAGGAGAGGACACTTCTTAAGCCGGCAGCGTGAAAGTGGTTCAGGAGCGACCTACACATCTTTTATTGTCGCTCGCTTTCTGAAGCTCAGAAATGCAAGCTGACAGCAGAGCTGACACAATGGGATTTGGTCTGAACTAGGCTCTTTCTTTCTCAAAAGGGAAAAAGAAGAAGTCCACAGGTGGAGTGGGGAACAAATTTCTGGTGGTCCTGTTGAAAATGAGGGGGGAAAAAAAAGCTTTCGATTTAATTCATCTTTTATTGGAGTATCATAATCTCATACAGCGCAAATCTGAAAAATCCGGCTGGTAATTGGAGCATGATTATTTGATGAGGAAAGCCCCCTATGTCACAGAATTATGGCTAACAGTTTTTAACAAAATAATAAGCAGTTGAATTATTGGTAAACCTGCTGTTTTAATACTTAATATGGACCTTTAGATCAGGGGTTCCCAGACTTCTCAGCCTGCGACCCCTGACATGACAGGAGGCGTGTTGGC
This sequence comes from Fundulus heteroclitus, assembly GCF_011125445.2. NCBI lineage: Eukaryota > Metazoa > Chordata > Actinopteri > Cyprinodontiformes > Fundulidae > Fundulus > Fundulus heteroclitus. The sequence continues at coordinate 35,808,125 of NC_046381.1, forward strand.
AGCATGACGCCAAAGATTAATTGTCAACAAGCTGAAACCTGTGAAGCTGGTCAGTAATTAGAAGGACGGTTTGACTGCCTTAATGCCAAAAAACAGTTTGCAGGGAATATTGAGGAGGGCACACTTTTTATATCCCATATTTTTTGTAAAATGTAAATAAATTTCAAAATTGTTGGTCCTTTCTCACTCTTTTATTATCTTTTGACAGATTTTTGCCTCATTCCTTATCAGAAACAGCCTTCTTGGGTCATTAAAAAATACTTTCACATCTAAATATGGCACCGGTAGGTAGCCTATGAATCATTTTCGGGCATAGCGAAGGCCTACCTCGTGGAAAAAAGATTCACAATGTCCATCATTAACTAAGTCGTCGTTTAAAACCCGCATAGGAAATTTAAACCCTGTCCAACAACAAGAAAGATACCTTGTGAAATGGACGTTTTCTGCTGCCCGCGCAGTGAAGATTGCGAATGAAGATTTTGATGAGAAATAAAAGTTTGAAACCGCAGTTTTAAAGCTCCAGGAAGTTTCACTTTGCGTATTCTAGGGTCTATTTCTGTGACGTCAGCACTCGAGGCACTTTTTCCGCGTAACACCACCTTCCTGGCTCTCTTTAGTGCAGCTAATGAGTTTGGGAAACCTTAAATGGGTCTGCTGAGCGAGATCCAGCCTCTCACCACAGATCCCCCATCCTGCTGCTGGCTTGTGGGAGCCAGGTGTATCTTCGCCGACCGCTTCCTGTACAGCTGGACTCAGTGCTAAACATAGAGCGGATCGCTTACAGGCGTCCCAACATCGATACTGTAGGTTCATCTGCGTCCACCGGCTTCGATCGCATCGCTAACAGGGCTCTACCATGTCTTTACAACGCAACTGCGAAATCATTGATGTTATAGATTTAAACTTCAGTGTATTTTTATGGGGATTTTTATGTGATGGACCAACACAAAGTAGCACATAATTGTGAAGTGGAAGGAAAGTCATAGATGGCTTTCGAAGCATTTATAAATAAAGATACAGCAGAAGTGTGTGGTGCATCCGCATTTAGATCCCCTTACTCTGATACTTCTAAAGCTATCCTTTGTTAAAGAGTGCTGAAGACTAATCCACCCAGAGTTTCCCCTCCCAGCAGGTCAGCACTATACACACACAGCCAGAGCTACAAGGGAATGGTTCATGTGTCGGTATGGCCAAGTCCAACTGCAGACTCTGACCCACATGTAAATTTGTGACAGGATTTTAAAAAGTTATGTTTAAAAGCACTACATGTAATGTAAGGATTGACTCAGGCGAGGGCTGTATACAAAAAAATGCTCCATGCCCTTCATTGTTTGTTATTAGTAAAGAAGATTTTGAAGATGACGTGTCGTTGTTGCCAGAACTTCACAACTATACGGCAATTTGTGTTGGTCCCAACAAATGACGTTGAAGTCTGTAGTAGTGACAGGACAAAATGTGGAGAAGTGGAGTGCTTTGGCATGGCCCTGTGACTCTGGATGGAAGCTGCATGCACGGGAATCATAGAGCAGGAGCCGAATTCAATACAGCAAAAAACAAAGGCAGCGTTGAGATGGAGAATAGACAAATACTCGCTCGAAAAAAAAAAAAAAACAGCCCAACAGCATGTATGACAGTTGGCCAATTCATTCCTAAAATATTCTCAGCTCTATCAGAAGAAAATCAATAATAAAAAGGGCCGCTGTGTTATTTCGCTGCACTGTGCTCAGATAAAGGCCTATCTGCAGTGGAAGTGCTCCGGCCGACCTATTTACACTTAATGTAGATTATGTAACACTGTATGGCTATTTTCTTTGTTTTTAATACCAAAAGTGTTATGATAAAGTTATTGTAAATAAACATAGATGCTTTGACTGCTTTGATCTTTTATTCTCTGTCATCCTAGGGAACAAATCTCAGGAGTAAAAATCCTTTTCGGGCCAATCCGGATAGTGTTAGTTAATTTTGCTTTGAAATATATTTTATCCAACTGAAATCTGCAAAAGCTCATACGTTTGTGCTAAATAGGGCGTGAATAACAAATCATGACAGCACAGTCCCACACAACTTGTGGTGAACTGAGGGGAAAAAAAGCCGTGGGGGGGGGGGGGGGGGGGGGGGTGCTGAGCTCGCATGCTGAGAGCAGCGGAGGAGGTGGCTGCCTTCCAGTCATCGCCCAGGGAACAAATGCTGCCCTAATCAGCAACGTTTAGTTTGCTTTCAGGAGCGAGGAAAAAGCAGGAAGCAGATCAACGAAAGCAAGACAAGTCAAACTGAACGACAGAACGCTGTCGTCCAGAGCTGTGATGCTTGTGTTAGCGGAGGAAACTTACTCAATGAGGTCCTCCAGGTGGTTGTAGATGTCCTCGTCTTCTACGCTCTCCTCTGTAGGAAAAGGTCTGTGAAAAAAAAAAAAAAACAAAGAGAAAAAAAAAGTAATCAAACTTCATATTGTGATTTATTAGCTACAACGTAGGCCTTTTAATATAATACCTGATTCCTGTTTGCTGTGCAATGCTTGTGTGGGAAAGCTGGGACAGCGTCTCCATAACCTGGGGTGAAAAAAGGAAGTTTTTTATTATTGCTATTTATATTACAAAAAGGCTTTAATAAGAAAGCTTCATTTATAGCCAGCTACAATCCTCCTCAGAATTCCAAAAAGGACATCTGCAAATGTTTGCCATGAGTAACATTCAAAATTTATGTGCCACTTAATGTTTCAAAGAACTTAATGGTAAAAGCTCTGTCAACTGTAACATATATGTTAGATATCCTTTTTTTAAATATTGGAATAACTGTTTGTCTGTTTTGTGATGGATGAGTTTGTCTTTTTTTTTTACTTGATGGTTTGTTTTAATTTATTTATGGTATGGACTTTTTTGTCTCAAAATAAAGACTATTATAAAGGAGGTCACAAGAGGGCAGCATTTTCACATATTTCTGATATAACGGAGCCCAGTTTTATTTATTTATTTCAAAAAACAAACATACTGTTGCGGACCATTGCCACAGCAAAACGTAGCATTCGGACTTATTAAAGTAAATGCAGGTTGTGTAGATTATAGAGTCCCTTGGCCGTTAGCTTGACTTTGCACATTTCTCACATTTTTGACACGACATTCAAAGTGTTTTGTTGGGGTTTTCTAGGTTGGAAATAAACCAACTCCAAGTGAAAATTATGCTTTTCTAAAAATTCATATTTCTGGATACATTTCTGAAAATGCATTACATGCATTTGTGTACAGCTCCTCTGTGTTACTATTCTGCAACTCTTTTGAGATACGGTTGAACCGGCTTTAACCGTCCAGAGACTGGCCTTTTTTTCCCCAGTCTTTTGTGCAATGTAGCTAAAGCTGAGTCAGATTGCATTTCAACTCTTTTAAGTCCCTTGGTTTAAGGTCTTACCATTTTTTTTCCCGCTGCTCTGGCAGCCTCTTGTTTAATCTCTCTGAACACTGCTAAACTAAAACCTCCCCGCAGCATGATGCCGCCACCTCCACATTTCTTCCAACAGGACTTCTCGTGGCTAATAAAGGAACATCTAATAGTTCCGGTCAGATTTTCCTACCCGAGTTGCAGATGTCTGCAGCTTCTCTGGAAAATGCCGTTGCTGAGATAGAGCCCCACTGTTTCCATTTCTGGAAGAACAGTCTATATAGAGATTAAACAGAAGACAGCTGCACCTATTACTGATCCTGTTTACTAACTAAGTAGGACAGTTGCTTTATTTAAGGTTATCAGAGGTAACGGGTATGCAAACCACAAGTTTTTACATGTTTAGATTTGCAGAAAAAAAGAGCAGGATCGCTGCTACCCCCCCCCACACACACACTGAAAGAAAACATTACCTAACCTCAAGAGTAATTGATCACGGCTTTGCATGATTACTGATAGCACGGTCCATAATTTCACGCTGCTGTGCTCGGCCCCGCCGCTGCCCTTGACCCTTTACTGCGCACATGTGGGCGTCAGCTTGACGGATCACCCGTGAACTCGCCTTTTAAACAAAGCGTGACTATCGCTCGCTCGCGCTTTCCTTCTGGCCCGACGACCCTTTTTTACTACACTTCTTCTCATAAGTCGGGGCTGCGCACGTTCATCCACGGCAAATACATCACAGATGAAGCACTGACGAATCTGCCCCGCAGCGAGCTCTCCACGATCAATCCTGATCACACAACAGGCCTTTCCCCCCCCCCCCCCCCCCGCCCCGTCCGTCCCCTGCGTCCGGTAAATGGAGTAAACAGTGGCACGCTGAGGACGGACGAAGGATCATGTTGTTCCAGCCAACGTACTCCGAGCTCCAAGACTAGCAGACCTCTGGAAGCTGCTTTTTGAATCAGTATCCCGGCTTTTAGCGATTAGACATGCCTGTTGGGTAAGCTAACAGGCCGTGGATCTGTTGCACGACGTGCACCACAACCATCACTTCACAGGCGGGTGATGAAAGTGACTGACATTCCACGCTTTGGGGATCTGTCATACCCCGAACGCTGCAAACCCTTTTGGCCGTTTCTGACACGTTTTTCCAGCCGTCGGCGCACAAGCCACGCTCAGGTACGCGAGTCAGAGGAGAGGTCTGTAGCTGGCAGCTTACGATCAAAGGGAACTATCAGTAGGGGGGCAGCTGAACGGTGGGAGGAAGCGGTGTGGTTCTGACTGAACGCTCTGCAGGAGTGGGCGACTGCGCGTCATCAGGGGATAAGATTAATTAACTTTTACGCCCGGGGTTAATGGGTCTTTAAGCTGTAACAAAAAACTATATTTTACAAAAACTGAATAGTGAGCTTTCTATAACAGCAGCCAATCAGTGCTCTGCATACAGACGTGTCCCTATATACGTTCTTTCAAACTCCCATAGTCCGCACATATAAACATGACAGCTTCTGGCCTGAAAGACCAAATCCAGGGTAAAGAAAGAAAACATGTAATGCTCTTGAATTCATCTTAATCCTATTGCCTTGGGTGCTAGGCCATACACTATGTGTACAATTACTAAGCAGATTGTGTTCCTCAGAAAGTACTTTATCTGTCGGGTGAATACAAAACTCAGTCAGTCCGAATTAAGCCGAGGTGTATGACTTAATTTAACTCTGTAGGGAATTTGTGCAGCGGCATTATAGCGTAAAATTAGCTTAAAAAGGAATAAAGGAGCAGTCGATGTCCAAAGGCGACATTTAGAGATCCTTCAGGAATGATTGATTGATCCAAGTCGACTTGCAAGATAATGCAACAATGACAGCAAAAGATCAAAAAAGTGAGGGATGGTTCAAAAACGTTGCTCAGGGCTGCATACAAATGGTACAACCTAGGCCTGGGCGATAAACCAAAAAGTTTACCAACACCAAAATGTACGACCATAACCGACGTCATTTTGCCCATGTCGGTATTTTCTGTGTTTGTTGTTGTCTTGTTTTGGCTGTGTATAGGTAGGCTGAGCGCATGTCCCTTTAAGACACTGCGCTACGTGTTAGTCTGTGGTCACGTGACTCCACCCATCCAGTCTCAGTTAGTGCTATCGTCCATTTATAGTTATCGAGGTGAAGTGCTCAATATATCGCGATATTAATTTTAGGCCATATTGCCCAGCCCTCGTACTACCTATAAACAAGCTTAAAAAAAATATGTGAACTTTATTGTGAATTAATAATGAATGAATAGCAACAAAGAGACAAAGCCAGAAATCCCAATCAGATCGAATTGTTTGTGGCCATTTATCGGGCTGTATGAAAACACACTCAGTCTGGTTCTCCTATCAGTGGGCGTCACACACCTCAGCACTAACAGGTAGCTCTGAGAAGGGCGCGAGAACATGGTTTCGAGCTAGTTATTTTCAATATCAGTCCGGCGTTTTAATTAAACAAGGTCAGAGGACGCAAAAGAGGATTCGTCAGCTGATTATTCAGACTGCAACAACAGAGAGCGAGACGTCAGGAGATAGCAGGAAGGCTGCACGCATATTCCAGCACCTTTTTATGATGTACAGCTTCCACCCTCCATCTGTCATAGAGCACATAGGTTTTGAAAAGGTTGACAAGCTTTTGTAGATCAGAGAGCTGTGGTAAGGATCTGCATTCTCTCGGGGAACGCGCACAGACACAGGTTGTTTACAGCTAGCAAAGCTAACCATGCTAACCATGCTATAAGATGCGAAGAACGGTTTAAAATGTGAACTCGTCCATCATTTTCTATGAGTTAGACTATTAAAACGTCTTTTTTTATATATAGACCGCTTTCTCAAACACACAGCATGACATTTCCTCTGCACCTAATATAAATAGCAGCTGATTGCAGGTCAAAGTTTTACAACATCCAGTTTTAGGAAATCGGCCAAATAACTGTTACGGATGCATATAAAAGGTCTGCAAAACCACATTCGTGTGCATACATAGCCTATATATTTTTATTTTGTGTGAGTTAATAATTGTTGGAAGGATTAAAAATGTCAGCCGAAATAAAGAAGATGCACAGGCCTTCTTTAGCAACGCACTTTGTCGTCGATGCTGGACTGTAAAGCATGTGATGGACACCTTTATGGGTCAGAGGTTCTTCCTCCTTTCACTAACTCTTTGATGCATCGTCATCACGCATACTGATTTCTCCTCTAATGAAGGAAGTGTATGACATCTGGTTGCCAGTTTGCAGGTACGGCATGTTCAGAAGCCGAGGACGACTGGGGGGGGGGGCTTCCCAGGCGCGGCTTTCGGGAGACTCTCGGGAACATGCTAGGATTTTTGGCTTCACCGGCTTTATGAGTCACACATTCACAGATTCAAATGACCATCTGTGTCAAACCAGAGAGTTTTATTTATGACTCACATGTGTGAGATTTGTCAACACTCACAGCAGTGAGCCCAGGATGTGAGAGCTTCAGGGTCTAAGAATATTCGGGGGTTGAGCAGTTTTTAATCAGCAACGAAAACATCCAGTGTCACATGAGTCAAAGATCATCAACAGTGGGGTCCAGGACGCCTAATAGGACGTATCTGAGATGTGTTCAAGCTAACATCTAATGACCAATAGTAGTGTTCCCATTTTCACACAATTCTAGATCTGCTTCAGATCTGACATGAAATAAATTTCTCACTGTGACCTTTTGCTGAAACATTAACTACAGTTCTCCGTATACAGTTCTCCGTATACAGTTCTCTGTATGTTGTGCAAAGAGGAGTATTGTTGCGTACTTCGTGGATCAAAACTATGGAATCAACTCTTCATATAGAATCAGAATCAAGTTTAATCGGCAAGTAGGTTTGCACTTACAAGGAATTTGACTGGGTATTGATGGTGCAGACAAAAAATAAGAATACAGTAAAAAGATAAAGAATACAGTAGAAAGCAAACTTACTGAAAGCCGCAGAGTTCTTCTTTAACCTCTGTTTGTAAAAACTGTGGTATAGAAACTGACATCAGGAACAGAAGTTTGATCATCTGCGCTAAGTTCTTTGTTGCTTCATCTTAGAATAAAAAATCCTATATAGAAAAACACAACTCCCTGCAAAACAACCTGTCTAAAGGCAGGTTTTAATTGTTGTAAATTAAGACAATGTCTTTATAGGGATTTTGCTGCCATTTACTCTGGTTTTGTATGTTCTTTTCCATGGAAAGTACTCCTGGCCTACTGCATCTGTGTTTCACTGGGTCCTTTAAACCCCCGTGGAACGAGACAGAAGGCTGCTCATTACGAGCCTGGTTCTGCTGAAAGTTTATTTCTATTAAAATTTCTTCTGGGTGTTCAAAGTGCGGCCCGCGGGCCATTTGTAGCCTTCAGAATAATTCTGTGTGGCCCCTGGACCACAACTCAAGAATAGTCAAAATATATGCAAACTTTAATCAGTTTTTGCCGCTCTCTTCCGCCATTGCAGCTTTCGCTTGAACTGTCCGCCACAACCCACAATGAATCGTGGGATAGGGTGGTCCACAAAAGATACACCGGACCCTTCCTTTAAATCTGGGAGTGGGGAGGACACATCTGTCGGGCGCATTTGGAGGAGCCTTTGAATTTAGACAACCTGTGTCGCCTCGCTGTGACTTAATGGTCTTAGAAATGCGGCCTTTGAAGGATGAAGCCCTTGAATTTGGACGCAATTAATAACAAGAACCAAACACATGACACATGCAGTCTAGAGTCTATTTTAAGGAATGAAGTCATCCTTTTCACATGCAGCTTTGGTCATTGAGCTTCCAGGCAAACGCAGCTCATGTTAGTACGGTGTTGCATGTATTTGGTAAGATGAGAATACAGAACATTTTGGCACAGTTTCTTTCTCATCAGTGCCTTTTTTGTGTTCCATAATCCATACTACCGCTAGCAGGTGCATCATGAGGATTTGGAACCACTGACAGATCTGCGGGCTGTCCAGTTCCTTAGCGTCTTTCAGGAGATGCTCAGGGACAAGCAGTGAAGCAGGGGAACGTTTTGCTTCACTGACTTTATTAGTCACACATGTACAAACCCACATTAGGAAGACGTAAAGCACCATGCAAAAGTATTCATTTTTGATCATCCTTTTCTTTTACATTTGTAAAGTATAACATTAAAATATTGTAATGGAATTTATGAGAAAGACATAACATAAATGTGATGTGGAGGGACATTATACACGCTTTCAATAGTTTCTAGGTTTAAACATCTAAATGTGTTGTAATCATTTGTTTTCGGTCTCCTTTACTCTAGCATCACAAACTAAAAACATATATAGAATCAGAGCCTTCAGAAGTCACTGAATCAGTAACAGTGTCCTCCTGTGTGTAATACAATCCCAGTACGATTACAGTTCTTCTGTGAAGGCTGCTTTGATATGCTCGAGAACATTACTCCAAAACCAGCATCCTATGCCCTTTAAAGGATGAGTGGCAAAAAGAAAGCCTTTATTATTGGATAGCCATAAGCCGTGTAAAGGAAACCACAATTACATACGAAAGAAAGTCCTCTGGTCTCTGACACCAAAAAAATTGAACTTGCTGGCCAACATGCAGAACACTATTTGTGTCAGAAGGCAAACACCATACATCTTCCTGAACCCTCCCATCACCATCACCATGGAGAAAGGTGACGATGGCACCATCAAGCTACGGGGGGGGCGGGCTTTTCTGCAGCAGCAACAGGCAAGCTGCTCAGGTTTGACTGACTCTTAACATACAGCCAGAGCTCCAAGCATAACCGTGTGTTACAATGGCGACATCAAAGACCAGACCTAAATCCATTTCAAAATGTTTATCTGATTTTATTTGTGGAAACCCTTTGAAAACCCTGTCTGCGTTTGCTCCCACTTCATTATTTGTTTTGCTATGTCATATATCTCTAAATCCCTCCAAAATAAATTGAAGCTTTTAGTTATGGGACAAGATAAAAAAAATAAAAAAAACAACAACAAAAAATTCAAGCGATACGAATCTTTTGTCTGTCCTGATTATGAGTTCTTCTGTTCTGCGAAGAACATCTTAGTTTCAGCTGTCATCGGTCATGAAAGTAAAAACAGTGAGGGCAGTACCCAGCGAGACATATGGCAGACCATAAAGGTCATAAAAGCAGCCGGTATGCTCAAAATAAATAAATATAGAAATACATTAAAAAAAAATCCAGTATGAGGTTGCAGGGTCCGCCACGTGCGCACAGATCAGAGGGGGAAACGCTCAGCAGGAGTCATGTAGCGCCATGTAACCTCAGATGATCAAGGCTGACAGGGCCCGCTTTGATGGAGGCTAATCAACCTGCCCTGGCCGACCACGGCTGCTCCTCCGGATCAACTGAATCACTGCAGACCAATTAAAGCAGGATGAGGGGACGTGTCTGCATGGCAGAAGCTGAGACAGGAACACAACATGTGGATGTGTAGCCAACGTCTGATTGAAGCTGCACTGCTGCTCGACATCACGGCGTAATTACATAACAGAACTGAAAGGTAACGCCACAGATCACGTACATGCTGCATAGGGTGTGCATCCTCATTTATAATCGCCGCTTGCTGATCACATCCTTCCCACAGGGATTTTTAAAAAGAAGGCCACAACACGCATGAGTGAGATCACAGCTCATAGGCTCCTCTTTATTTATTAAAATCCTTAACTCTTACATAAATATAGAGGGCACCTCCAGGAAAATGCTTGATGCATTGTGAATGTGTGGTACGCTGACAGTCTTACTGGTTTTGGACGACCCAGCTTTGCTGTCCCAGTTTCTGCTCTGAGCTTTCATGCCTCCATTCAATGGTTGCTTTTATTTTATTTCCTTTTTTTTCCCCCCCTCTAAATTAGTGATCACCGGCTTAAAATAGAGTCCAGTTAGGTACGCCACTGGAAGACGTGCCGCTGATTATATTCATGGTTTTGCGGGAAAGATTCTTCTTTTGGCAGCGAAAAAGCGTTTCCATTTTAAAGCTGTCAGAAAGGAAGACACATCTTTATTTACACAGTCTCTATATCATTTTCAGGACAAAATTCCAGATTTGACCAAACTATAATTTGCAGATTCCTTAGAGTTTTTTTATTCTTTTAAATTTGTTGCAGATATTTCGACAGTGGACAAGCTTAAAATGTGTAGCGATCAAAAAAGGATGGATGGATGGATGGATGGATGGATGGATGGATGGATGGATGGATGGATGGATGGATGGATGGATGGATGGACGGACAGAAGGACGGACGGATGGATGGGCAGACAATTGGATGGATGGATGGACGGACGGATGGATGGGCGGATGGACAGAAAGACGGACAGATGGATGGATGGATGGATGGATGGATGGATGGATGGATGGATGGATGGATGGATGGATGGATGGATGGATGGATGGACGGACAGAAGGACGGACGGATGGATGGGCAGACAATTGGATGGATGGATGGACGGACGGATGGATGGGCGGATGGACAGAAAGACGGACAGATGGATGGATGGATGGATGGATGGATGGATGGATGGATGGATGGACAGAAGGACGGACGGATGGATGGACAGACAATTGGATGGATGGATGGATGGATGGATGGACGGACGGACGGACGGACGGATGGATGGATGGACAGACAATTGGATGGATGGATGTATGGATGTATGGATGGATGGATGGATGGATGGATGGATGGACAGAAGGACGGACGGATGGATGGGCAGACAATTGGATGGATGGACGGACGGACGGATGGATGGGCAGACAATTGGATGGATGGACGGACGGACGGACGGACGGACGGACGGACGGACGGACGGACGGATGGATGGGCGGATGGACAGAAAGACGGACAGATGGATGGATGGATGGATGGACAGAAGGACGGACGGATGGATGGACAGACAATTGGATGGATGGATGGATGGACAGACGGACGGACGGACGGATGGATGGATGGATGGACAGACAATTGGATGGATGGATGTATGTATGGATGGATGGATGTATGGATGGATGGATGGATGGATGGATGGATGGATGGATGGATGGATGGATGGATGGATGGATGGGCAGATGGACAGAAGGACGGACGGACGGATGGACAGAAGGACGGACGGATGGATGGACAGACAATTGGATGGATGGATGGATGGATGGATGGATGGATGGATGGATGGATGGATGGATGGATGGATGGATGGATGGATGGATGGATGGGCGGATGGACAGAAAGACGGACGGATGGATGGACAGACAATTGGATGTATGGATGGATGTATGGATGGATGGATGGATGGATGAACGATTGGATGAAAATGTTTCCTTCTCCAAAGAAGTCAGAAAGTGTCTGATTGGCAGCGCTCTCGCTGTTTTAATTAATTTTCATTTGCAGAAGGACCAGCAGACGTTTCTAAGGAGATGAATTTACTAATTTATCTCTGTGTGGCGAGAGCTGCTTTTAACTGGGTCAAAGTAAATTCCAGCGTATAATATAAAATGACAATAAAGGAATCTTGAATCTTTAGACACACCAAACACACATGGAGCTTCATGGAGGACTTAGCGAAAACCCATTTTTGCTGAATGTCCCGAAACAGCATGCATAAATTAGCGGTGTTCACTACAACCACAGAAAAAGCGCTCATCCTACTCGTGCCTTTTTTTTTTAGCCTGCACAACAAACAAAGAAACAAAGCTTTGGTTTTAACAGCGGCTGCAGTTTGGCCGGTGTTAAAACCAAAAGCACGGTTTCTTTGCTCAGATGTGCAGCAGCTCAGCAACACTGCAGGGCTCTTTGAAACAAAACCTGCTCCCTCTATACATATTAACACGTCCTTCCAGTTCCATTTGAGGTAAGTGATCCCCCCGAAAACCCCTCACACTGGAGTCATATCCACAGTGCCTCTGTGCTCGCCGTTGCTTGATAAAACATTCATGAAAAGCCGTAAGCTTCCGGGAAACCACTACAACCCTTTTTGTGTTGTCAGGAAGCAAACCACGAGAGGTCACAGCCGAGATTACTGTGTTGTTGTTTTTTGTGTTGTTGGTTTTTTTTTTGCTATGTAGCGCACATGAAATTTATTATTGCTACTTGTCCTGAACGGAGTGTGTTTGCTTGATTGTGTTGCAAAGCACGGACCTCTAACTAAAAGCAGCCTATGCGTTAAATTCAACACGCACAGAGCCGATGGAAAGTTGATTGGCTCAGAGGGAGATGGGTTCATGTTTGACAATCAGTGCCATCGCTCATTAAGGCCTGTAATACATAATTAGCGTGTTTGGATACACACACATACAGCTGATTAGAATGCTGCCAAAGTCACTGCCAGTTGTCCTTCGGCGCGTGCATCGCTTCGTTCGCCGCCCCTCCTTATCAAACATTTCTCTGCATTCGTTCTTCATGTCATGTTTATGGCCCACAGTTCCTGTACCGTATTTAAAACACGTCACGCAGTTAGACTTTGGTCTGAACAAACCAGAGCAGGGACAAGCTGTGTTAAAGCAAGGATGACGTTAGACTGAATTAAAGCCACGTGTAAAATCGTAACACAATTACATTTTTTTTACTACATTCTATGGTGTTAATCATGTGGTCATCTTCCTTTTTGTGTTTGTAGTGTCATATAAGCCCCTGTGGGCTGGGCCAATGTCTGCATTACAATTAAATCAAATAATTCATTCATTCATTCAATCACAACAAAGAAATGCAACACTTTTTTCCTTCTGCTGCTAAAACCAGGTTACAGGAATGGTCACTTGCACCAGAAAGTGTGTTTTATTCAATAAAAGAAGGCCTGGTCATACGTTGAATCATACTTTTAAAGAAAGAAAACCGAATAATCTCTAATGGGTCAAACATTAATTATTTCAAAAGTCATTTCCATTGTACATTAAACAGATAAGTACACACATTTTGATCCTACAGTAGGTATTATTTCACATGATAAGCCTTCTCAGAAAACAAAATGTTTCACAATCTTTTTATGTCCCCTGTAAGCACAAAAAAATTGCTGATTTCCACAATTTGCGGTATTTAACTAATCAATGCCCACTCTCTGAAGCCATAATTACAGGCAACAGTGACTTATTATTTTTCTCAGCGTCTGAAGCAAATGAGAGAGAGAGAGAATTTAACCACAGCTGTGCGCTGATTGTACCTCATTATGTTAGCGTCTCCCATCAGCCACATGTGTAGCATTAGCATGCAGTGACTTTTGGCAAGAAACCTCATACTGGTGAGGAGACGCTAACAGGACAGACTTATGGAGTTAGAGGACTGTAACAGGCTGTTACATTTCCTCTATAAATAGATTACTGTTGCAAATTTGCTTAACCTCATCACAATGTCTGTTGGTATTTGTTCAACACATCCAAGGATCATATTGGAGGCCCTTTGCTAACACCTAGCGATCAGAGTTGTGCAGAACTATGCCTAATTTTGCTAATCTAAATCCCTATATTTGTATCTTTTGTTTGTACTATTTGCTAGTCAACAATATCCACGTATTATAGAATCTACTTGACAGTATTTTTTTTTTATTTAATCACAAATTAAATCAGACACTAAGCTATATGAGTAAAACATGGACTGAGTAGAAAAGTGAGACTTTCAGCTGCTTCCATTCACTGCTGCCTCCATATCACACAACCGCTGTACAGCTTGCCAATTTAGTGTAGAATTAGGTAAAACTGTGGCATACTTTGAAACCAGTGCCTGCAAACGTAGAAGTAGCTAAAAAGGCTGCGTGTTCATGTCCAAGTTTAGCCCATTTTAAAGGATCTAAACTACAATGAACCATGACCTCAAAACATCTGTATGTTGTTTGCTAAGTTTTTCCTATTTTTTTTTTTTGGGTGTGTCACATTGTGATTTGATCAGCGTTTCAAACACGTATATTCTACTAGTAAAGTCTGTTACAGGCTGGACACCGGCACTTTCAAACCGCGCTGTCCAGTGGTTAGTCACATTCGAGAGAGGAAATAAAACAGAAAAAATAAAAAAAAAAAGCTTAGAGTACTTTTCCTATTTCCTCTCCGGCTTAATACCTCCATCTCAGCTGGGTAGGGTCAGAAGTGAGGTCATTCTTGCTGTCCAGGTAAATCACGTCAACCTCTGACAGGAGCCCCGCAGGACCCACACTCATACTCGCTCACACATGGATTCACGCCCTCGCTACCAGGTCTTCCAAATCCTTCGCTCTGACCCTCCCCGTGTGCTTCAAGTTCACTTTATTAGGGCGGGCTGCTGCTCGTATGATCGCACATTTTTGCGCGGTTTTCACACGCGCGTGCACACAAGAGACAAGCTGATGCTCCGGCAGACACATCCGATCTGCCAAATCTCCACTCCGCGGTGTCTGAATCAGCGGGACACCTTAAACTGACACACATGCACACAACCCGCTGTCCAGACATATAAATCTGTGTGACATATGAGACTACTGCTGTGGGTATTAAAAAAAAAAGAATACTTTCAGCTGTTTACGTGGGTGTAACACGTATGATATATTTTATTAAAGTGACACTTAAATAATTAGCTTTTAATTACCTTTTTTAAATGTTGTTGCTTTTTTTTTTTTACATAAAGGCATATAATGTGCAAGAGCTGCCAAGTGACCTAACACAGTCCAGACTGCTCCCAAAGGTGCCTTTTTTTATGTAGAACTCCCCCTAATTCAGAAACCTTAACCAACGTGTTATATCCTGGGATTGTTAGAGCTGCAGATCTCTCACTGATTCCCCTGAGGCGGCCACACCGTAGACCTCATCTTTCTCAAACCCTCCTACAACACAGTCCTTGTTGTTTGTCCGCGTCGGCATGACAACCCTGTATCCTTGTTGGAACAGAATATTCTCAGGAATAAAAAAAAAAAAAAATGAAGAGAAACGGAGACACAAGTCCACACATTTAGGGGGTTTGATCAGAAAACGTAAACACTTTTCACAAGCGCTACAAATAGCATTGGGATTGAATTAAATAATATATTACTAATTTATTTAAGAAAAAGATTATTCTCAAATTTTAACTAGGTAAAAAAAAACACAGGTGACAAACTTGTAGAAAGTCAGGCAGATCGTGGTAAAAACTGAGCTGATGACTTCACATGTGCGGTAATACGCATTAGCCTTGTCGATAGAGAACATGGAAGAAAGGCTAAGAGCCGGAGGCATCTGTGAGTATCTGTTGGTGCTGGGATCCTCTTGGCAGCGGGAAGACAACAACCTCTGTTGGCGAGCATCAAAATCTCCACTTTTCACTGATCTAAGGTGTAAATTCGGTCATTTGGTGGAGCAGCCTCATAGGGGCCTGGAGTCTGGAACTTGTTCCGGAAATCACGTCTCGCCAAAATACACATTACTGCATAGAAGATGCTCTTGCTTTGTGCTTATTGGCACTCTATATTTGTCAACTTAAATTGTCTGCTATTGAAAATAATATCTTACTTTAAAATAATATCTGCTTTATAGCAATGAGATCCTCAGATCAACTAATCTTGAAGTCAGGTCCTATTTCAAGTCAAGTCATCTCAAGTCAGCTTTATTGTCAATTTCTTCACATGCTCCAGACATACAAAGAGATTACGTTTCTCACTATCCCACGGTGAAGACAAGACATATTCTACCAATCTAAGTACACAGACAAACATAACATTCAGGTAAATAAAAAATTAGGTAATTAGGGGGCACATGCAGTGAAGAAATAAAAGCAGCAAAATTTGTTTTTTAAATTGTACGTAGACAGTCAATAAAATAGTAGTGCAAAATCAGGCCAATAAAATAGAAGGCTGAGGTAGTTCTGTTTTTAATATTAGTAGGAAAAAAAAAGGGCCATGGTGGTGCAAGTTATGTAAGAGCAGGAGAAGTGTTGTGTTTTCAGGACAACAACAACAAGTTTCAAAGTGTACAAGTGTGCATGTGGAGTAATGCAAGGCGGCCATCTGTGGGTCCAATGTCCAGGATGTTATGTAGCTGAGGGTGGAGGGGGAAGAGAGTTCTGCATCCTAACAGCTAGGTGTATGAAGCTGTTCTATCTATCTATCTATCTATCTATCTATCTATCTATCTATCTATCTATCTATCTATCTATCTATCTATCTATCTATCTATCTATCTATCTATCTATCTATCTATCTATCTATCTATCTATCTATCTATAACAGTATAAAACCAGAGGTAACGTAACATACAGTAATGGTGTAGTGACATATACACATAGCTCAAAAGCAACAGAGTTTCGCTTTTTTTGACAACAATATTTTAAAGCAAGCCCTAAGTAGGTTGCCTGCTCTGGTAAAAAAATGTCCTGAGGCAGTGGAAATCCTTGTCAACGTTCCTCGGGAAGTTGAATTTTTTTTGGAGTAGCTTTTTTTTCCAGCGACGTGTCAGTCAGCGACGTCTCGCTTGACAGAACGTTATGACTGAAAAGAACCCGAGCAAGTGTTGGAACAAGCTAAGTGGATTAGCTCTCTGCAGCATTAGTAGCTCTGACTGTAAGTTTAGGGTTCCTGTCCTGTAGGGAAGGCGATTTGAGTAGGTTTGCAGGACCAGGAACAGATGCAAACGTTGCGGTACGCCACCCTTCGTGGACTGCAGTTTAACACTCCTGCTTTAACAGGTTTTCCTCCATGAATGCCCTCCATCTGCCCAGCAACTCTGACCGTCTCCCTCGTCCCTGCCGTAGAGAAGTCCCCGCAGCGGAACACTGCCAAAGCTATGTTTCACTATGGGGATGATGTGTTTAGGTGGGTAAATAGTGCATGCTTTCTGCCATATATAATACATTGTCTAGACATTGGTGGTATTCTGTGTATAATGGAATGGCCAGCACAGTCACCAGATCTCAACCCCATTGAGCTGTTGTAGGAGCAGTTTGACTTTATGGTGTGTAACAAGTGCTCATCAAGGCAATCTAACCTGTGGCAGGGGCCTCAAGGAGCATATGGGGGGAGATTTCCTCAGATTCTATTGATGAAAGCAAAGTTTGAAGGACAAAATTATTACTTTGGGGACAAATCGTTACTGTGCAAATGTCTTGACCCTAGGGCGGGTTCAAATCCCACCCTGGGGTTTTTCTGCATGGAGTCTGTACGTTCTCTTTTTGCATATTTTGGTTCTCTTCAGCTACTCCGGCTTCCTCCCATAGTCCAAAAACATGGCCACTAGGTTAATCGGGCTCCATAAATTGCCGTTAGGTATGAGTGTGTTAGGTATGCTCTCTGCAGTTCCATCTTCCTTGGCCCTCAAGATGCTGTTTGTAGTCTTAGGTACCCTA
This sequence comes from Fundulus heteroclitus, assembly GCF_011125445.2. Classification (NCBI taxonomy): domain Eukaryota; kingdom Metazoa; phylum Chordata; class Actinopteri; order Cyprinodontiformes; family Fundulidae; genus Fundulus; species Fundulus heteroclitus. The sequence goes on from NC_046381.1 coordinate 35,825,789, forward strand.
AAAAAAAAAACTTATGAGGCCTTCAAAACACATCTGCATTTATGCTCAGTTTATCTGCATTTATAGATCAAAATACACAGAAATGATGTCTCGTGACTAATACGCTAACTTCAGAATGCTCCGTTTTCTTTTCACTTCACAAGTTTGTTCCATGTTGTGTTGGTCGGGCACATAAGTAACATTTGTGGTCATAGCATAAAAATGTAATCACTTAAAACCCTTACTGGATGTCACTGACATCCAGTAAGGTTTTCTTCTCCAGATCAGCCATCAGTATGCATTACATATAATGTCTTCATCCAATTTATGCATTATATTAAAGGGTAACTCACTCCCAAATCAACTTTTTTTTTGTGCTAATAAACTGTATACATGGGTTTCTTATAGCGCTGTGTACATATTCGGGTCATTCATTTTGACAATTTACTGCACATTTGTTGAAATCCTGATTGTGTGTCCAAAACCGTCTGTGTGGCGCCCTCCACAGGTTCAACGAATGCCTTGCGTTGCATTTCGAATCAGTATCGCTATTGGTGCAAAGGTTTTTGTGACATCGCCCCGAACAACAGACGTGTCAGTAACTCTGCCGCTGAGTGGTGTAAAGGTGGCTGCGTCTCCTACGTGGCTCTTTGAACGTGAGTTTTGCGTTCCTTCTGTCGATTTTCAGGCTAGCGATTCACTAACTTAGCATTTAGTTAGTGTATTTAACATTTATTTTGTTTTCACTAGTAGCCCAGACCACGGCCAGCCCTCACCACCCACACCTTTCCTGGTCCACTGGGTACCGTCTCCTCTCGGCACATTTTTCAAATAGTTACACTTTAAAGGGTTTATGTAAATATCAGTTGTGTCATAAACCCAAAAGAGAAGGTCTGTGATTGTAAATTATCAACAGTCAACAAGAACTACCTCAGCAGCTTCCTCTTAGGAACTGAACTGAGCAGAACTGGGTGCAATCAAGTTGCTGGAAAGGCAGATAACCCTCCAGCTCTACGGTGCTGAGGTAAAACTGAGAAGCACTCCTCACGCTTTTTTATTTTTGCATGTCTGACAAAGGATCGACTTGTGCTGTTAATCACACCCGCTCCTAAAGTGGACTCTGAATTAAGGGCTCCAGCTCTTCAGATATAAAGGTCTTGTAGCCAATGAAGGATGCTCTCTCTGATGCTGTTTTTTGATTTACCACCCCGCCGGGAGTAAACAACAGCTCGAGCACGGCTATCCATCTTGTTACACCTTGCAGTGCTATTCATTGTGGTACTTTACATGTCAAGCATTTTATTGGCTCCTCCGGTCGCTGCTGGATTACAGCGCTGAGCGGAGCCATAAGAGGCGAATCTTCAACGAGATGGTGCCATAAATCCAAATCTCGGTGGAATAAGGAAAACGTAATCAAATGTCGGGGCAGAAAATGCCTGGAAGGTAAACAAAGAATTCCTATTTTCCAATCCAGTAAATACAGGCAGTCCATCTCGCGTGCTGCTTTTGGATTCAATATTGACACCTTTATTGCCTGTGGCTCTTTATTGCCTTGGCCGTGGACCTCAGACAGCGCAGAAGGCAGGATGAACATATGATGTGCTGCGAACCTAACCGGTCCAAATTTCCAAAAGTCAAGCGGCAACAGAGACGTTCGCCCACTCAGGGATGTTCAATTCTGATGTAAGTTATGGTAATGTGAGAGATCTGCTTGATGTTGAGAACATGACACATCAAACTACGTGATGAAATCCCGAGCTGGTTCTGAGAGTACAGCAGAAAAGCGAAAGACAAGACAAACACAAATACATTCCCCGCGTAAAGCAACAAATGTGTTTTTCACTTCTGGATCTGAGCTGTTTTAACGCTCTCCCCGCAAATAGCCAGCTTGTCAAATCCATATGGCATAAGTAGGTTAGCACCAATTAGCATACCCTGAGGACACCCCATTGTAATCACGAGCACTTAAATACTTACTGTTTCAATTTTGAAGGGTGGTTTCTGCACATTAGTCATGCAGCGATGTGCAGTCAGGGTTGTTTCTCAGGGACTTTCACTTGAATAATTGAATATCACAATGTAAAATACGGTACTTGCTTACACAAAACAAAGGCTTGGAGGAAGACCGTCGTATTAACAGATGAATATGCTTAAGTGCTTTTAATTCCAGTTGCATTACTTTTATTTTGTATGCAGTCTTTATTTGAATGACGGGGACCAGCTCTAGTTTTAATGCATCCGACTTTCAGAGGAATATCATCATTGACTTGAGCTTGGATCCCCTTAGGCTGGATGCTTTATGTTCACATTCAGCCCATGGTTGGCTCGAACACAATCACGCCTATTTGTTTATCTTAAAACTGGAAGAATATCCTGACATCCAGGCCATGGCACTATGAAAACAATTTCAAGATTTCAGTTTTGGACCGGTATTCATTTTTTTCTGTCCAGTAGAGACAAAGTTGGTAATCCTATCACAATACCTTCTGAGTAATACATCACTCCATTGTCTATACCTGCTTATTCGTGCAGGCTCACAGGTTAAAGGGGGGTTGCCGGAGCCTTTCTGCAGCAGTCATTGGGTGAGAGGCCGGGTACACCCTGCACAGGTCATCAGTCCATCATAGGGCAACAGAACAATGGACACTTGAGGGCGCTTTACCAATTAAGCTCTATTTTTGTTTTTGTTTTTTGGACTGTGCGAGGAAGCCAGGGAAGAACAGGCAAACTCCATGCATGAAGACTCCAGGCCGGGATTTGAACCCTGGACCTTGTCGCTGTGGTGCAACCAACTGCACAACTGTGAACCCCTCGGCATTATCCAATCCAGGATGTTTGGTCTCTGATCCAATCCCTATATCTGAATTTCGAAATCTGTCGACACAAAAGCAGATATGCTCTGATCCAGGACCCTTTTATGTGAACATTTAGTTTAGTTTTTGTCATGGCAGCATAGAACACAGTCAAAGACACAAAATGCTCCAAGGAGACCAAAGTTTTGCATTACGCAGTAAGTGAATACACAGTAGTGTGTGTTCTTAGTCCGCTGCTGTAGTTGCCTTTTATGTAAGGAACCCTACCCATAACAACGATACTCTCAGGATGCACAGGTAATGCATTAATGCGTTGGTTCCCAGCAACAGCAAAAAGAACGATGACCAATAAAATGCTGCATAAGAACAACTTCCTCAACAAAGAAGGAACAACATAAACTTTAACTTTAATGTGTTTAATGTGTTATTGAAAAAGCCAACCTTTCAAATCACTGGGCTGGAGGCCTTAGTCTTTCGACTCTGACCTGCGGTTCTTTGCCGTATGTCTCTACCTCTCTTCCACCCCCCTTCCAGTCAGCCTACTGTGTTAAAAAAGCAAGCCACTAGAGCTGTGAAAAAATCTCCAAAAAGTACTACAGAAATTGGTAGATCACTACCATTGCACTGACTGAGCCATGTCAATGTTATTATAAGGAAGAGTAAGGAAGTTTTAGCTATGATGCACAGTTCAATTTCAACAACAATTCAATTCAGTTACTTTTGAAGTCCATTACAACAAGAGAGAAAGTGTTTCCAAAGCTATTTCCATTTGCTATGCTTAGAAAGCTTTATCCCACCGAGGCTTGTTTCCAACGGTTAAAATCTCTATTAGAACAGCTAGTTAAGTCAAGCAAAGTGAAAAAATGTATTTCCAGTGTCATAAACATTTCCTGCAACTTGGGTTGATGAGAAACTTGAAACAGACGCGACAGAACAGTGCTGGTATGGTGTCGTCAAAAACATTTAAAATTATACATAAAGAAACAGTGCATTCTAAATATTTTTTAAGGTCTCTGCAGTTAGTGGTAATGAATTATTTATATCGAAGAAAAGAGGTGACAGCACATTTGTTTGAGAAGGAGCTAGTATAAAAAAGGGATTTTTGATATCCATTTATTAAAACCAGCTGAGACAATGGATTGTCTAAATATCAAAACAACACCTGAGTGATGGAGAAATGTTTTATTCTCAAATATGGGCACAGACTTATTCAGAAGTTTCTATATTGTTGTATAATTATATATACTATATCCAGGCATTGAAAGGGCCAGCTTATACTACTTTTGTTATTGGGGAAATCCAACCAACTCGACACTTTCAATTTTTTAAAATTTCCCTACACAATAAAACCAAATCAATTTCAGAAATTGAAAAATATTTGTTCACTGCTACACTAAATTGGGAATAAATAAATAAATCATAGAGCATGCTGAAAACGTACTGAACTTTAAAATCCGAAGGCATACTGATCCGGGATGTTTGTGTATCGTTGCATCCCTAGCTTTACATAAACATCTTTCCTTCAGTGTTTTTCTTTTTTCGGAGGATGGGGATAAAAAATCTGGACGGATTAAAAAAAAAAAGATTGTGATGGTGAAACGTCATTAACCTTTTTTCTGTCAACTGATCCAATAGTTGCTGATAAGAATTTGCTGTTTTGCACAAAGCACAGGAGCTTTCCATCTTCTGCAGTACAATTAATACAGCACAAATTGAAGCTTAAATTGAATGGAAATAAAGATAAAGAGGCTGGATAAATAACTGGGACCCATGAAAAATTTATATTCTCACGAGATGACATATTTCCTCATCTAGGTGGCCCCTAGCAAAGTGCCTGGTTTGTATTTTAAGTGCTGTTGATGACTTAAAACACCCAACCATACCCCCCCCCAATCCCCACCCCATCTGTCTTATCTCCATTGATTAGAACTTTATTTTCATAAATAATTACCTAGATGTATGACATGTAATGCTGCTGTGAAAGGGCATCTTATAGCAAGTCAGAAATTCTCACTCTACCGTCATTAGAAGCAGCAACATAAAACTGTGACTCTACTCGTTTTGGCTCTTTCTCTTATTAGAATATTCAATAGTCACTTGTGGATGGTTCTCATTAAGTAACTGCACAGTCATAAATACTGTATTACTGTTATCCCCGTCAGAACGTTTCCCTCACTCTTCCAGGGAACTAGAAACCAAACTTTGGCTTTTCATGTATGATGGATTACAAGGCTGACGCCATGTATTGTTTCACTGATTGGACGAATTTCCACCCCCCCCCCCCCCCCCCCCCCCCCCCAACCCAGTGCTGTTTTAAAACTGTATTTTTCTGGATGTTATGTAACTCCGGGAAGCCGATTTATTCCGAGGTGAGCATTGATTTTCTGAGAGTGGAGGATGGAGATTAGCTTTTGAAATTGCCCCCCCACTTTGAATAGCAGCGCAACCGCCCACTCCACCTCCATCTTTAGAGAGCAATAAAAAACCCACAACCCCTGTTCTTGAGCATCTGGAAGAAGCATTGTTGACTCAGATGTACACACGATCCTCCACGTGGCCTCAGCATGGGGCTTCCATTATAGACGCACATCTCAGGCAGATCAGAAGAACATTTATGCCCCTGTGAAATCTCATTCGCCGCTGCTTAAGCTCAGGGACCTCGGGCATCTCATCAAAGATTTTACGGGAACGTTTTTCTTAAAATGCGTCAGACAGGAATTGCACTTGTTGAAAATAAAAACTCACTGATTACCCTTCCTACAGATCAAAACAGCACGTGCCTAAGGGAAACAGGGGAGGGCGAGGACTGAATACACACGCAGAAGCTACACATAACTTCATCTCAGCGCATGGTTGCCCATCTGGAAGAGAAAACTGACCATGGGCGATTCATGCTGTTGAAAAAGTCACCTTACACAGTCCTCTATAAGCAGGATCAAAGCGCTAAAGCTTGGCTCTGATGTTTAAAACCCAGAACGGAGCCGGGGGAACATTTCTGAGCACTGATAGTACATCCAAAGAAGAGAGTATAAAAAGATTGGCAGTAGAGAGATATCTAGATAATAAGCTCTTGGATTTGTGGAGCCCATTCATTTTGCAACAAGCTACAGCAAAATCTGATGCTAAACTAATACTCTGCAAAAATCGGCCTTATTTTTTAACACCTTTCAGGGGTTTTTAAGGTTTGACTTTTTTCTGCACTCCTCCACGATCACTGGCATGATTGTTAACTAAGGTAAGGCTAATATCCAAAATCGAAGCTTGCTGACTGTGTGCTAAGGTACATAAGACCTTAACTACTGATTAAGAATCCTTGACTTTATTAAACATATCTTTTTTTAAAACATATAGAATATGTTTAAAGAATAAAAAGTATATTAAAAATAAACTGAAGTGGATTTATTTTAAATCTATTATTTTGACAGAGTAATGTCATCGAACTGTCCCTTTCCATGAAGCTAATATTGAAACAGATAGCATCGGGGCGGTTTATTACTCCACTGTTGCAGATACAGGAGCCTGAATCAAAGCTTTTTCCCAAATGTCTTACAGGCACAGATTTTAACAAACAGCTGTAGTTAAATATGAGAAAAGGCTGAAAAAACACCTTCTGAAATACATGAAAGTATAATTATAATGCAACATAGAGCATCTCGATATAAACAATATAGTCTCATCTTGTATCTTTTAAATAAAATTCCTGATATTTTCTTAAATCTCAATATATTGCTGAGCCCTACTACTTGACTTTTTAAAGACTGTGTCGTAGTGTTAGCTTGTAGTGCTAGCGTAGTTAATTTTGTTTTTTTGTCAGTCTGCCATATGGTACGATCCCCAAGAACTGACATGGGGGGAAAAAGAGATATAGCGTGCACACAATATACTAATTTGTTTCCACAAAGTACTTATTTGTGGCCACAAACAAGGTATAACGCGCGCACACAATACTAAATCATAATCTTCCTACACAGAGCACCTTCTCAAACAGTTAAGAGCAACAGAGGAACAAAACAAAGAGATTGGCAGGGATAGTATGATCGAGATTTATTTTGGGCTGGGGATGAAATACAAAGTGATTTTGAAAAGTCTGTCAATGCAAGGAGTTCAGTAATGCCAAAGTAGTCACCTGAAATGGAATTTGCACCCCCTGCATCAGGAGCGTGAATTCGCCTGGAAGCTTGGATCCAGTCAACGCCGTCTCATTTTTAACCATCTAGACTTGGAAGTAGAGGTTGTACTTGTGTTGAAAAGTGAAAGAGGAGTGTAAACACTTTATTGTTCAGTTTATGGGCTAAAACAGAAAACTACACTACATTGTTCTCCCGCGATTGTTTCAATATCCAAGACCTTCTCAACAAGTCAACGGAAAACACAATTTGCTCTGATTGTCGCTCATCTCCAGTAATACTGTCTGCTGCAACAAAATCTCCACCTTCCTGAGTCCATTCCAGCTCTCTGCTTTAGTCTTCTAAAACATATTTTGTGTCTAGATAAACCCGCATGGATGACTCAAATGAATTAACTGAAAAATTAACATAATTGATCGCTCTTTCTCTGCTACGCTGTTAACACTGACTGCAGCAGGAATTACTGATGGCCACAAGCTGCGAAAGAAGCCGCTACTGGTCCGGAGAAGGCGGGGTTTAGACTGAGCTCTTAATATGGACAGTGTTGTGAACGGATCATCCGCAGCCAATATGGGCTTTCTTATTTTTTTTTTGTATGAGGAATGCCATGTGTACGTGTGCAGCCAGGGAAATGCGTGTGTCACACGCTGTTTGCATGAGAGTTGAGAGCCCTGGTTATAGCTATGTTGTGGCCACAAGTAAGTACTTTATGGGAACAAATTAGTATTTTGCACGCACGCTATATCTCTTTTTTCCCCATGTCAGTTCTCAGTCACGGTAATATAGGTAATGTACTTCCGAACAATAGAAAGTCGCATATGTTTTCTTTTGGCTGTGCTCCACAGGATCGTAGAGTTTAAACCTCTCGGGGCTGCAGCTCATTGTTTTGGTGGCGACACGAGCGACGGAGAGTTTCTGTTACTGCAGCCAGAAGATGTGCCACAATTACGGAAAGTGCGAAATGGGTCACATTTATATTGATTTTGCAGCAAATGAATCCTTGTTGTTTTAGTATTGATTAAATCGAGATATCGATTATTTTGACAACCCTAGTTTTCAAAGCCTTCCTATAAGTAGCAATGAAACCTTCAGCATGATATCTGCATTATCTTATCTGCATAAATCTTTAAGCTATATGATGGTTGAGTGGTTGTGTAAGGTTTTAATTTTACTAACCTGATGTAAAAATATTGCCTGCCTCGAGCTATATCCCTCTCAACCTACAGCACTAATCACTGATTAAAACTATATTTAGGACCTTTTTGGATCTCTCTGCATTCTGACTGATGTTCTGGACAAGCAGTCGCCAGCAGAGTCAGAGGAAGGGAGGTCTTGGTCCCCTGCCAGGGGCCCACTTCTCCCTCCTTCTGTTCTGCTTAGTCAGTAGCAGACTGGAGAGAGGAGCAGCACAAAATCTGTTTGCACATGTCGTTTATGAGGTTACTCAGACGGTGGCTGTGTGGTGTGTGAGGGAGAGGGTTTTTTTTTTCATTTCATTTTTCATCATTTTTCCATAAAACATTATTTATATTGGTCTGACTATCCAGCACTTCAGGTCCGAAGCAGCCCAGCATCACTGTTCACAAACAAATATTCCGCTTTTTTATCAGCAGAGGTGAATGAGTTTGCATATACGGCAGTTCAGACAAATCAATGTCTTTTATCTAAATCAAACAGCATCTGTTTTGGCTCGCTATAAAAGTACTGGTTGAACCAGAAAAGGCAGAACAACTCCATCACCCTGTTTCTGTGTATCTAGGAGATGTGGGTCTCCCCCCCATGGTTCCACATTCGTGCACTCACTGTTTCAGCTGGGGAGGTCTAAAGCTGTTAGAAAGTAGGACAGTGAGTAGTGGATGGTTGGTTAGAAGACTTGCACTTCAGTCTTTCTGTTCTTTGAACTTGATCACGGTTGTCATAAGCTCTCAGCTTCACCCTCACCACTGCTTTTAAGGCCCAGCCAGGTCACTCAAATACGTAGGGTTCGGGTTAGGTCCCTTGGGTTAAACGCCTTTATTCATCTCCCTAAAAGCTAACCGTTGATGGTTAACAACTTCCTAGATAATTTGATTAGTAAATTCAATACGTTATCAAGAAAAGAACTGGAATCCATAAAGTTGATAGCTATAATAAACATGAAGTGCTTTATTGTTACAAAGCATGAGACTGAAGGACAAGCATCCTCTCTAGAACAGTTGAAAGTAGGGCAGCAGGATTCTAGTAAAACCTGTGACTACTATATTGTAGTGCATAGGTGTCAAACCAGGGCCTGCAGGCCAAATTTGGTCCACAGCATGATCAGATTTGGCTCATAAGACAATTCCAAATGTCCCCTAAAGCTGGCTTGCTGGTAGACAGAGCATGTACCACTAATGCTACTGATGCCTGAATGCCCTGCTGGCGTGTTGGCATCTAAATCAGCACCCACAAGCTGACCCTTTCTCTGTCGACATTAAAGTAGACAAAGAAATGAGCGCAGAGAACTGAATTGAGTGTAGAAAACTGAGCATGTTTTCTTTTTGCACATCTCATTGCTACGGCAAGTCATGGAATTGAACAGTTGGACTTTTATTGGAGGAAAATATTACTCATAACGTTAACCTGTGAAAAAAACGGTAAAATTAAGATTCAACTCAGCAGGCTGCAAACAAACAAAGATGCATAACATCTTTTAATTATTCTTATTGTACTTTGTTTGACAACTGATTTTTAACATGTGCCTATAGTTGTAAGCTTTGCTTGTCTTCATATGAAAAGGTTTATCGTTACATCTGAAAAGTGGTAAAAACTTCCTCCATTGTGGATTTTTTTTTTTTAAAAGAAATATCAAAGCTCGGCTGCAACTATGTTCAAGTTTTGAATTTTGGCCCTAAGCGTATTTGAGTGGACACCTTTATTATAGTGGATTATTAGGACGGTTGCTACTAGCTCACTCATTTTCCTTATTCTTCTCTCTCGACACAATGTCTTTAGCACAAACTGTGAGCTTCATCATCTCCGTAACTAAACTCTAATCAGGACTGGGCATCGATAGCTGTAAGAGTTTGCGCTACTGCCAAATAATCTCCACAAAAAGTAAGGAAATGTGTGTTTGAATGATTATATCTATTCACATACGACTGGTAACCATTTTATTCTACCCTTAACCTGTCCTAGAATTTGTAAGGAAAATGAACTTGTGTTTTTATATTTGACAGCTCAAACCCAGTTTTCATGCACTGCTTGGGCCCTCTCAGGCCACAACTTGAAAAAAAAAACATGCTTTCATTTTTGTCAGACCACTGTTCTATGATCCAGCTGTGATTAGTCTGGGTTTCAATACGAATGTATCGTGATCGTAGCATTGAAAGAAAGAAATAAGAGAGAAATGTATGTGATTTAATAGGTTATATTGAAAACAACATTAATGCTACATTTATTGCCACTGCTGTTGAAATAACATTATTTTGATGTCAACATTTATTTATTACTTTGATTTTGATCCATTAGACTTAGATTTAGGCAAAAATATGGAATAAACAAATTTAGCAGAACTTTTAAAGTGCTTTGTTTGAACAAAATATTGTACATATTGTTACTTAGAGTTTGCCAATCTTACAGCTTTACATTAACAAGAATGATTGACGGCACTCCTTTAGTTTCCTTACCATAACAAGTTGGGTTATCTGTAACTAGACATATTTCCAACAGTTAATTCCTCTTTCTTAAGTAAGGGGAAGAATGTTGTAGTGTGGTTGTTTGTTTGTTTGTTTGTTTGTTTGTTTGTTTGTTGTCATGATTTAGGTTTTTGTTTGCTTTGTTTGGGACTTTTCTGGACTAATTAGTTTCCACTCCCCTCAGCCAACAGCCATCTGCCGCCACCCAATCATCTCAGATCAGCTCCACCTGCTGCCAGTAATTACTGCCAACTCTGCTCACCTGTTCCCCTGTCTACATTTACCTGCCAAAAACATGTTGAACTGGCACTTTGCTCACCTTTTTTCTAAACTGGTTTGAACTATGAACTATTTTGGATGTTTAATATTATATTTTGGTGGGTTTGAACATTTTCTTTGTGTAATTGATCACCAGCCCATTCCTGGTTTGATCATTGTAAGAAGGCTTCCACCTTTTTGGAAATTGCTGCTTATTTGTGCATTTATTTTCAAGCTCATTGGAGGGCTGCCTTTGAGCTGGGTATGTGGCATAATAAAAATATAAACATACTTCTTTCCAAGCTTCCAGTCCGAGCACACAATTTATTTTACTGTATTTTATTTATGGGTCTAAAACTCTGACATTCACGCACATGCTTTAACTTCCACGGGTCAGTGGCCACTAACAGGAACAAAGAGGAAAGCATGGAAGTTCAATTGTTTTGGCCTTACATGCCCACAAGATGCCTGAACAAAAATATAGCCGAAGCCAGTCCGTTTGGCCACATGCGTGAAAGCACAAGACCCACTAGGAATATAGTTTACTTTACAGCCGCGCACCATTTACGCTCCTGTTACACATTCAATAAAATTAAAATTTTCACAGACAGAGAACAGCCGGTGTGCTGTTGATGTGACCGTTTCCTCTTCCTGTTTCCTGCAGCTGAATCTGTAGATGAGTCAGTCCACATGAGAGTCTCTCTAGCACACACACACACACACAACAAAAAACACAGCAAAAGCACTGATGAAAACCTCATATCCATCTTTGTGATAAAGGGGTCCATGTTATGCTTTAAATGTCCTAAAATATGCTGACTTTTTTTTTCTGCCTTTGTATGAAATCTTTATGTGTGAAAAGTGGCAGGGGGGCGGTATCTTTAGTTTTCCAATCCCCACTCTCCTTCTTTCACACCGCTGCCTTTACACCAGTTAGGATCTTGAGGCAGCTTTGTGAAGGTTTATGAACCACGAACACTGCCAACACTTAGCGAGAGTTGATTTCAACTAACCCACCCGTCTGAACACTGGAGCTCATTGAAATTCATCTTGCGACACGCAGCTTTGTTTGTGGTTCATTAGGCTGAGTGGTTTGTGAGGTTTGCTCTGGGTGGATGTTACTAGATAGGCCTGTTCTCGAGGTTTTCAAAACAAAAAAGCCCTTCCTCACTGATTTGAGTAATGCACTTTAGTGAAGCAGTAGAAGTGAACTGGATGATGTTTTGTAACTGATATGCAATAATAAAAAAGATTAATGCAGTGAAACTTCTCCGAGGAGAGGGATTACCCAGCACTTTCGTCACTGAAGACTTCCAAAGCGAGATAAACTGCACTCCAACTGCACGGTGTGCAGCCTGATTAAGCCGTAGCTTTGAATTTGTGAGATGCATTGTTAAGGGCCTGGGGATGGGTAGATTATGCATCGAAAACAAAAGTAAAACACTTTAAAGTGGTCAGCGTTGTCGTTTAGGAATTTATGAATAAGACAGTGCCATCCTATGACACTAAAAAATGTAATCCCTTTGCAGCTGTTTTTGTAACATAGACAATGAATGCAGCGCACAAGCTGTGCCTGAATGCAGCGCACACAGCTGTTGAGAAATGCCTTCTCATTGAGGGGATTCCTCGGCTGGCGCACTGTATGCTGTGAGGCAACCTGGGCCGGTTGAATGCCGGAGGAAGCCGGATTTTTACTTCATTTTTACTTTCACTTCAGTCCAGTGCCAATGATGTTTGAGTTGTAGTTGTTTCAGGTGAGTAATAAAGCTATGGACCTTATAGCTGTTGAAAAACATAAAACTCTGGTTCGATCCACCGCTCCTTCTCCATCATCACTGTAACTGAATGAGAAACCTCAATGTTCAGTAGGATTTAGAGACAGCTGGGAGTCCTCTCCTGCTGTGCTTGTTCCATTGCACATAAATGTTCTACATGTTTTTAGGGTTAAAACAAAGCTGCATTCGGTCGGCACGGGTGTGCCGACTCAAAAGGACTATACCGAATGTGTCTGGAGCGTAATCGTGTAGCGTTACACTGCTACTTCTTAGTTTTTCAAACTCCAGCTGGACATTGTCTTTGAGATCCATAGTAAAAAAAAAAAAAAAGTCCACTTGGGTTGTATGCACACCATGGAAAAACTAGCAGAAGCAGAGCTGACTGAGTGTTGAAGAGGGTCAGTGATCCATCATGGTGATAAGCGCTGGGCTATATGGCCTAGCATCAAAATTGCGACATACTGAGCAGTTCACCTCGATTACGATAAATACACACACACACACACACACACACACGCACACACTCACACGCACACACGTCTCTTTCCCTTCTTGTTTCAGACTGGAGAGGGGGGACTACAGACTGTACACGCAGCGCAGCGTCTTAAAAGGACAGGAGTATAGCCTACCTTTACCTATAAAAATTACTATTTATAATTTTTTTAATATCAAAAATTATTTCGGTAAATGTTTGGTTTATCGCCCAGGCCTAATATACATTATAACCACATTTGTTCTGCACGCACTAAGTATAAGCTTCTCTTTGGATTGGGTCGGTAGTCTGCTGCTCCCACCATGAATCCAAATGAGGTCGATGCACTGGCAGAATGTTTATCTAAGAAAATACCTTTTGGTGTAACATATTGTACATGTGAAATATTGAAACCTGTCCATTCAAGGTAAATATTTTTGTGCATTCACTTTAGAATGAAAAGAGTAAAACTTAAAAGACCTTCCAGAGGGCCTTAAAGTGCTAAAAATGTACATTAAGTCCTTATAGAACATGACACTATTCTAGGCATGGAGTAATACAATGTGCTACGAAAAAGGCTCTGAGCAATCAAGAAAATAGATACCAGCCAACATTACTATCAACATAGAATATACCAATCAAATGGTCATTTTTATGCATTCTGTTCTAAATGTATTCACAACTAAATCCACATACTGCATTAACAAGCTGATGTAACTGCTTTAGTGTCAACTCTGTTCATCTAAAGCGAGCAAGATAATATTTGGCAGATCAAGGCTTGAAATCAGCTATTGCCGAGATCAATCTGATTTCAGATACAGAAAGATATTTCTCGTCCCTCTCACAAAATGATCTGAGCGATAACCCATTTCTGTGGCCGGCAACCCAGGAGTCCCAGTGCCCCCCCCCCAGTGATCTGTCAGCAAGCTGCGATTGTGCATGGCCACTGCGTATGTGGATTAATGCTAGCGTGTCTGCCTTCACACACGGACAGACGTAAATGTGTTTCTAGTGGAAACAGCTGCCATGTAGCCACTGGGAGACCATGAATTATCCAGAGAGCTTTCAAAACAGCAGCTTTGAAGCAGGTTCCCGACAAACAGTTTTTTTTAGTTGAATTTGAAGCAAACTGGAGCAGAGGTTGAGCGAAGTATAACAGACCAGTGAGACGGAGAGCAAAATTAAGAGCTTCAAATATATAATCCTTGTTGTGCCATTCTAGTCAAGACAGCAGCTGAGACTCCCTGACAGAAACATCTGAAATAACATGACGAATGAATCTGCCCTACAACAACAAAGGTGTACCGCACATTTCAAGCAGATGTTCACGAGGATTTTCTTTCCTCAAACTCCGATTCAAGTCTCAGGTCTTTAAGGACAGAGGTGAACTCCCATTAGATCCTTTAGTCTGCTTTTAAACACAGAATTTATGCAAGTAGTTGGATTTGAATCATCATACTTAAGCCTAATTGATCACATCTTTTAGCTTTAGTCATCAGTATACCCACTTCAAGATGATTTTCAACTGCTGTGAATGAAGTTGAAAATGAATAAGGCAAAAAGGGTTACCCTACTAAAAATATGACAAGGCAATTCAGATCAGAGTATTACTGTCAATGCATCAAACAGGAAGTGCTTCTATTCTGAAGAGCTGTCAGTGTATTTCTATTGTCACAGCTAAATAATATTTATAACTATGTGAAAAATGAATTGTAAAAGTTGTGCGGTTGCTATGTAGACCCTCATTCGGAGCAATCTCACCCGCCTTGTGTAAAATAGAACAATATCTGTGGTCCTCGGCCTCATCCTCCACTCATATTGAGCCCATTGTTGAATTGTGCTTGCCTGGCACACTTGCCAGAGACAGCATGGCAATAACGGCTAAAATGTGTTGCCATTTCATTTTTGTTTACATTTTGACCCGCCTCTATCCTTCTGTGTTTCTTGGTTCAGCGCCATTACAGGCGAGGGGCTGAACAGGTTCGCCAAAAGGTTTGGTTCGTTTGACAAAGTGGAGCGGGAAAGCACACCGCACCAGCTGAAAATTTGCAATTTGGTCCCCAATCGAACCGAGTCTACCAGACTATCGGGTGTGAAAACCACCTTAGTTGACTCTAGGTCACAGACTTTCAGTCCGATCTCTGATTGCAATATTCTCAATCTTAAGATTAGTCCTCCTTGAACTTACGTGTCAATTAGTGTTTGTTGAAAAATTGATCTTCAGCATTTATTCTGCTGCTAATACCTAAATGACTATAGGGAATCCGTCAGCACAATCTGATGTCGTCTTTAAATGAAAAGCCATAAGATGAAAAAAAGCAACCCTTTGCTTTAAAGGCCCTCCTAATTAGGATGTCTGTAGGCGGGTTCCAGCACCAGTCTGGCAACTTAATTGGAGGTTTAGGAGACAGACGCCTACAAAGTTAAACAGTGAAATCTCCACACCGAGCTATAAAACTTCACCTGGCTATATAGTCCAACGCTGTAAAGGTGAAGGAGGCATTATCACATGCAAGATATGTACTTATTTTTTCTAAACTAATAGCCAAGATCTGCTCATGTGTGCAGGTAATAGTAAATTCTGCTTTTAAGGGGTTCCTTTAAAGTCAGAGAGGAAACACTGTCCCTGCGGTTCAGCTCCACGGTGTGAAAATAAACTCAGAGTCTCCATTAGCAAATAGCGGACACATGATATCTGCCCAAACAGATCTGCTGCAGAGAGCACTGCTGAAGGACAATGGAAAGACGCAGAGGGGGGAGAAATAACAGGGGGGATGGTCAGGAGATGAATCAGCCTTTAGTGGGTTTCCACTTAAATTTATCACAGCCGACCGAGGAAGAGGACACCTATCAATAACCTCTCTCACTTCTTCTTTCCTTTAAACGCCATTTCTTTTTCCCCCCCTCGCTGTAAAAGGAAAACAAAAATGAATCCTTGCCCACTTTAACATTGGGAAACCTAGAGCTGTGCGAAAAGTAACCTCTGAACATGTAGATCTAGATTTCCAATTAAAGTAAGCGTGGCCAGAAGTGGTGGAATGGCTGCAGGCATCGCACTCCAACTAAACTCCTACTTATCATCTACATCTGGCGATTCGGATGCAAATCGATGAGTCGGCCCGAACAACACGCCACACTGAGTTCTTATCAGTGGATTATTTATATACTACACGGTTAAAATAACACACAGGTGGCATCTGTCGGGCCAGTCATAGCGAGCTGTGGTTTAAAAGCAAGTTTCACTGTTGGTAATGTCAGTAACACCAATTTTTGTTCCTACTTTCATGTGCTTTACATATTAAGATGGTTTATTTTAATTGATAAAGACAGCACATTAATAGCAAGGCAACTTAAGGATATTAAACCTATGTGACGCAATTGGCAATATTTGGCTATCCTATTTGATTTTTAAAAAGGAAAAGAAACACCATCATATCCAGGTGGTTGCAGAAAGCTGCCCCCCCCCCCCCTGTTTGCTTCACCTTTCATTTGTCATTTTGCTTAAGCGCAGGAAAACTGTCCATCATATGACAGTGAGAACGGACAGCTCGTGTCAGCACTTTGGTTTTATTTTAAAATAAGCTGCACTTTGCAGGAAAAAGGGAATTGAGACACCTAGTCACTCAGTGTCAGAAAATGTGACTGCAGTGGATGTCTCACTGGATGTCACAACTATGTAAGCATTTTAGTTTTCTCACACGAGGTCCGTTTAAGTTTTTTTTTTTTTTTTTTTTGCTGACAAGTGTGGATGTGTCATTGGTTCTGCAAATTCTTCATCAAGAAACAATAAAAAAAGGGGTTTACAAACTAGTACAATGAACACAGTAACTTACTACTGCCTCCATATTTAACTCAGTAAACATGCATAAACTGTATATAAAAAAAACAATCAATAGAAAGGATGTAAAGATTTGTTTGAATTCCCGTTTTTTGTTTTTCACAACAGGTTTAAGAAATCACAAACATCGTTTTCATGAGTTTGTAATCGGTGGAGAAAAATCCAATCTAGCTTGGACGCCAGTGGAGTGGTTTCCATGCTGGTCTAAATACAAGGTGGTCCTAATTTCAAAACTAACAGCAATTGTGACAGGCTATCACAACTGAATTATATCCCTTCACTCAAATTATTAGAAGACGACCTGGTGGAGAACTCTACCTTTCTCACTTATGGGAAGTAATAATAATAGTAATATAGTAATATCATCTTTATTGTCATTGAAACATACATTACAACGAAATTTGTTCTCTGCTTTTAACCCATCACCCTTGGGGAGCAGTGGGCTGTCATGTGCGGCGCCCCGGGGAGCAATCAGGGGTTTAGAGCCTGGGTGCACCTGCCGGGGTCTGTGTGGTACCTTTGCTCCTGGCTGTTCCAGCAGATCTTTGGTTCCTGGGCTGTTGGCAATGTGCTCGTTTCACTTGGCCCAGACTGCTATTGCCCCTAGGTGCAGCTGCTTCTCTGGCCAATAGCCTGATATCTTTGAGGATCTCTGTGGTGTCCCTGGCCTCAATTGGCTCCGTATTGATGTGGTTTTGGTGGGGACCGGGGGTGGCTTAGATGGCCGTCAAGAGGCTACACCCCTTGCTGTGGTTTTGCTATGCCGAGCTCTGATGGGTGTCTCTGCTTCTTGACTTTTCAGGGCGAGCTTACCAGGTGGAATGAGGATGTGCCCTCCCTACCTGGGTCCTTCCGAGTCCCAGCTACCGCGGTGCGTTGGTGCTTGTCTGGCATATTGGGGGCTCTAGAAAAGGTGGTCATGCCATTGGGGGTTGGTGCATGCCCTGGGGTGCCAGGGGGGGACAGGGTCCTTTGCTTTGCCAGCACGACTGGAGATGGGCATTGTGGCTAAGTCAGGGGGGTATGGTGCCCCATGTCTCACCCCGTGGTTCTTTGACCAGGGAGCTGCTCCTTTGATTCACCGATGACCTACCTCTGTGCAGAACATTTGGCAGCTCTGGGTTGGTGCCTTTTGTCTGTCTGCCTGGGGATGCTGCAGAGCTGAGTCCACCTTCCCTATGCTACTCTTGGATACTGTGTGTTGCATGCCTGCTATTGTTCTTGCCACTTTCACAACTGTGCACCTCCAGGTGATAAACTTGCTTACATACACCCACTCAATACAAACACACTTCTTTCAACACATACACTCAGCAGTCCACACGCACAAACTGGCACACAAAAACTCCAAATGGCTGAAGATCATACAAACACAGGTGGCTATTACATCAGCGTGGCCTGCCTACTTTCAAGCTGACCCGAGTATGGATTTAATCAAGTCGGTAACACTATTATGATACAGTTTTGTGATATCCATTGTGTAAGGCACAAGTAAACAACCAGCTTCTCTATACGGTATGCTTTAAATGAACGGAGCAGATAGGTTAAAAAAAAGAACATCCTAGGCATTTACGCAGATCCATTAGTAACATCATGGCTTTGTACCACAAGCTAAATTTTTGAGCCTGGTTATATTTAATAATCACTTCTTTCTTTGTTGTTACTTTCAAGATAAAGTTGAGAAGTCAAAACTCCGAGATTAAACAGTCACAGCCGAAGCCAACATAAATTTCTATCAGATTTTCTCAAATCGATTCCATCAAGACTTTGCAACGAATGCTAAGGCAAATGGGCACCGGTTGTGTTTTATTCAAGAGCAGACCGGCAGCTATTTTTAAAAGAAAGAAGCAGCGTAAAAAAGCACTGAGTGGTAGCAGGACTAACGGTGAATGGCAGCTTTGCCCATTCCCTCCTCTCCCCTCCCCATTAGCCTGTGCCGAACCAGCCGAGCGAGGATTACCAACAGGCGCGCACCAGGATTTCAGTTTGTTACATTCACTCTGGGCAGCGTGTCGACGTTAAATCATCAAAGTGCTCCACAGCAGCCAAGTGAAATTACTGTTTCAACACAAAGCTCAAACTTTATCGTTTAAAGTGAAATGGCTTAGAGAGAGAACAAAACAATTTTTGAAAATCCCTCTCCCTTGTTACTAAAAAGGGCATTGTGGATCTGCATTCACTCACCCTGAGTCCATGCTTTCTAGAGCTACCTTGCACCACAGTTACAGCTGAAAGTCATTCACGGTATGCCATGATTGAGTTTTGCCCATTCGTTTCTGCAAAATTGCTCAAGCTCTGTCAGATTTGATGGAGAGCTACTGTGGAGTGCAATTTTCTACTCTTGCAACAGCTTTTCTGTTGTATTTAGGTCTGAACATTGACCGGATAATTCTGACACATGAATATGCTTTGGTCTAAATCATCCTTTTGTAGTTCTGGCTGTATGTTTAGGTTAATTGAAACTCCCTCACAGTCTTAATACGTAAGAAGCATCTGACATGTTTTCTCTTAGGGTTGCATTGTGTTTAGCTCCATCCATCCTCCCATCAATCCTGACCAGCTACCCTGTCCGTGCAAAAGAAAGGCCTTCCCACAGCATGACACTGCCTTTGCATTTCTTCACCATGTGGATGGTGTGTTTAGAGGTATGTGCAGTGTTAGTCTTTGGGTCTACGGTGTTCAGTTCTGTTCTCTTTGACCAGAGCAATCTCCAACACATGGACAGTGGCAATTGGAAAACAAGACGTCTTATGGCTTTCTTTCAACAACAGCTTTCTTCTTAACGGTCTTAAGACTAAATCTGTAGAGCGCACAACTATAATTTGTCCTGTCAATAGATTCTTCCATCTGAACTGTGGATCTCTAAAGCTCTTCCGGCGAAACAATGTTCCTGCCCATGTCTCAGTGGGTTTACAATTGTGCAGTACCCTTTCAGATTTCCGTTGACGGGTTGAACAGTGCTTTGCAATATGTTCAAAGCTTTTGAAAGCCATGTCTCATTTATTTCCATTTTACAATTTTGTCCTACTAGTTGTCATATAAAAATTCAATGAACTACATTTTTACTTTGTAGCTGTAGCGTGACAAACTGAGAGGCCGTGGGTTCAAGAGGCACAAACTACTTTTGTAAGCCTCTGTATAAAAATAAAAACTGTGTCGAACAGAATTGAATTGAAAAGAGGAGAGGACATCATCTCCTCATGTGACGCCTAGCTTGACAACTTTTCCAAAAGACTTAAAATATGGAAGAGCATTCATAAGATGACAAAACAGACTTGCCAGTATCTCAAATTAGATTAAAAGAAATAAAAACACTTCTGGTACGAAAACATTATTCGCTTGTGGAAAACCTCGACCCATTGTTCTCAGGGTACACTACACTAACAGGCTTCTATTTTTCTGTTCAAATTAAGCATTGAAAACAGGAAACAGACTATTATCTCCTCTGAAACAAATCGTCAAACTCGAATTTCAATAGAAAAACCTGGAAAGACTAAAACTATTCCAATGAGGAAAAATTGTAACGCAATAAAATGCAGCGTTCAGTTTGTGTGTATCCCTCAAAGCAATGATAGAGATCCGTAATTGCATCTTCTCACTCAGCAACACAGTGAGTGAAAAATATTTCCTGGCGTGAAGAAAGAAACTTGCCAAAGGTCCAAAAGAGCTTTTAATTATGAATGACTTAATGAAAAGACGCCTTAATTCTCTCAGCTGCTTATTCAGCGGAGTGTGCTGCAACGGAAGTGAAAATGCGATGCTGCTTGTGTCTGAATCTTTCCTCGTTTCACGTCGTTATTCCTTCCTGGATTGTATTTTTAACACTCTATTCATATGACATTATTAACGGCTGATAAAAATAGCCGCTTGTTAATCACGTTGACCCAAAGGTTTAGCTAAGATATTGGCTACTTAGTCATCTTACATTTTCTGCTAAGCCTTGGGAGTTGTTCACACTGAGGACACATGGTTTCCTCGCGTTGTTCCGACTGATAAGCTGAAAAGTTGAGCGGCAAACGCTGTTTCACAATGTTGGCCAACGAGCACTGTTACTGACAACGAAACCCAGTTTTGCGGGGCCTGCTTTACACAAGCTGCTGTCTTTCACAAACTCTTCACTGGAACAGTGTTGCCACCTGACTTGCACATTGGCCATAAAAAAGGGAAGTTCAGTGGCACAAACATAAATAACTCATACGCAAGTCATACACCTGCTTTGGCTAAATAATTTATTTTATTTTTTTTTTATTTTTTTACAGGATAAAATCATTGCTGTAGCCAAATTCACTTTTCGCGAGTAATTGATCAATGTCATAAATTGGTTTAATATAGTGTATTTGAGATAGCAAATCATACATGGATGTTGCATCGTGGGTCGAAACACGGGGAAGATGGAGATTTTGTGCAACAGCAAGTCCTGTGACATATTTGATCTTTAATCCATTGATCTGCTGTCCATTTCAATAGTGCATGTAGGTTGGGATCAGGGATATTTAATTCAAAGTGTATCTGTCTGTCAGAAAATGGCATCTTACTAACCACACTATACCACACCATATTTGTTTATAAAGCATTTTACAAAGACTACAAAGTCTTCAAAGTGACCATAGAAAGTGACCAAAAAAGTCAACAAAGTGACCAAATTACACATACAACTGAAAATAACATAAAATAGATAGACAAAAAAAACACACTTTTGCTGTTATGCCACTGTTTCCTTTTTTTCATACTTAAGGATCAACTGGCTATCTAGGAATTCAATTTCACTGGTCTATGAAGATAATTAATAGCTTAATTAATTGGAGAGCAGGGCAAGCCATCAGTAGCACTTTCAGTTTCGAGCATTTGGTATGCCGGGGTGAGTGAATTTTCATCTGTCTATAAAGCACAACCCCGTATGAGCTGAAGTAATTTTTTTTATCTGGTCTTTGCTCTGTAATTTGAGTTGTGTCACATATGCAACACATCATATTTTCAACATTTTCAAAACAATCCAAGGCAGTCTGGCCAATTTGGGAATCAAACTATGTATAGTGTGGTATTAAATGTGCCAGAGCATTGTTTTTCTACTGAATCCTGTCTTCCTGTGGTGATAAAACGAAAGCCATGCATGCAACGGTGTGAGGTAATGGGATTAGAGTTTTGCAATCTTACTAGGGTTGTGATAACACTGTGCATCCAGATCATGAGACAAGATGATACGTTCATTTTTCAATCAAGGTGTGAGATTTTTACAATATTTTGAGAAAAACTAAAAATCAATCTTTCTCTTTGGTTTTTATTGAATATAGTTCGAGTTGTAAGGTCAAAAAGCTGTTTTAAAGAGCTTGTAAGCCCCAGAATGGTTCAGTCAAAGTTTCATTATTCCATTACATTTTCTGCTTGTTTCCATCTAAGGCAATTCTAATGTTGCAAAAAAGTTAAATATCTGCCCTTTTGTGTTTTACAAATATCTGAGGTTTCATGAATATCAAATCATGTTTTAAAGAAGTGCTGTTTAGTACAGAATTACTAGGCTCGAATTTGGATACTGTATTTCGGATTTTGAAAAACAGCTACACAACTGCAGCCCAGATTCCTTAAAATCTGAAAATGCCCCTAAGTGCACTGCCAATAAGAATCGCCGAAGCTAGTTGCCAACTTTAGCATCATTAGTGGTTAACGGTTAGCCAGTCCCAATATTGTCACAGCCCTTACAGAGGCTTTTTTAGTTTGTTTTTTCTACCGAGGGCCCAAAATGCCGCCACATGAGCAAATAAAAAGCAATGAAGGCTTCTTCAAAGCCTTTGTAACTGGGTGGTGTGGGCCAGCTTCAACGTTCAACCAGACACAAACTCAAGAATGACTTCAAATGAATGGCCTCAATCACAGACACAAGCTTCAGTTTTTAACAACAAAAGAGTTTGCTACACCCCTAATTCTTACTTTGGCTTTATAAAAGACAATATAGTTTAATATAGTGATGGTACAAAAAGCTCCCAAAGTGCTTCGTTTTTTTTTTCCCCCTCTCTAAGCCATCCTTTTTAACATGTATATAAATATTTAAAGCCACAGACACACTGTTGTGTCCAGCCATCTGCGACGGAGGAGCCTGAAGCTTGGTATCTCAGCTAAAGGCAGCAGTTTCTAATTAAACCTCTTGGGAACGACTTGTGGCCGGCGTCAGGGCTGTCAGAGAGCCACAGACACGTTCGCAGCCCTGCAAACTAAGGATAAGAGCCCTTTACAAGTAATGAACCAGAGGCCCCCGCTTTTAAACCCCTGTAAAGCCAGCATGCTGAGGCATTTCCACTTTAATGAGAGGAAGCGACTGAACTGCTGGGTCATGCTACTTGCCCTTTTTCAGCTTTCAGATTGGAGTTCAGGTGTGGAAAGAAGTTGCTAACACGACCTCAGACGATGTTTGCTGGCAGCAGTAATGCAGACTGTTAAATAAACATGTGACACCCGGAAATCACAGGAAGCCAGAAATACACAGACCTCTTCAAGACCAGAACGTTCTCTGTAACTTTAAATGTGAAATAATTGCATAAGAAAGCTTAAGGGATTTTCAGCTTTCGCACAAGAGCAAGGGTCCACACAAAGGCTCGTCCATCGTCTCCAGTGCATGTTTCGGGGACAGTTGGCATGCACGGCGGGGGAGGATGCAGCCTTTATTTACCAAAAAAAAAAAAAAAACAAGCCAAAAATGTCACTGTATGACTGGCGGCAAGAGCCTTCCTTACCTTCCCAAAGTTCCTGACATCAAAAAGGTCAAAGGCGTCGAACAGCTCGCTCTTCTTCATGCCGAATGAGTCGCTGCACGCCACCAGGAAGGTCCGGATGTTCTTCAGGCACAGGAACTGCGTTTGGACGACAGAAAACGTGAATCTGTGAGTGGCCCATGATCCAAATAGGAGGTGCACGGCATTAATAAAGGATCCAGCCCATTGTTATTCTGTTATATCTTACCCTTTTCTCTAACGGGCATCAACATGTGGTGCTGCAGCTTTGCTAATTTGCCTGTAAGCTTCAATCTGACTCCCTAATTAGACAATGTAGCCGAAGACATTGGAGGACATCGCCTCTAAAGGCCCTTAAATTAGTGTTAAGGAGCAACAAGAGAGCATTTCGTTTGATTAAAAGAGGCTTTATTGTTATACCAGGGCACGGAAGGGCTGTTTTATTGTAAGAATTGTTTAAAAAGCAGAAGAAAATGGATCCGACCGAGTGCTTTGGTCCTGTACTGAGAGTCTAATCATTTTTCATAATTGGGAATACCATCATTGGCTTTAATAAAGTAGTGTAGCGTTTCTAACTGGGGATGCACCACTAGTTCAGCAGGTAACTAAGACTGAACGTTTTCCAGATTGACTAGGCTTGATCAGATAGATCTGACTTTCAGAAACTCTGCCCATGCACCGCAGCGAAGCAGCAAATTCAGTTCTAATGACACATCTCGGAATATATCAAATACGAAATGAGACCCTATTTAGAAAGCTCTTATCAAGATTAAATTGGATACTTCTCCTCTCTGTTTTTAGAGAAACAAAATTTGCATTTTTACACAGCGTGAGGGATTCGATTCAAAATATAGCAACGGGTGTTAGTATCAGAATTGAAAAAGAAGACGCGCGTTCTCTGCGTGAGAACACACTGCATGCAGAGGAGATGAAGGGCGCCGAGGCAGCACAGGTCGCCGGACTCAACCCTGGCTGCAAAACAGGACGCCACTAATGTTGCTGTTCTAAAGCTGACTTTGTGTTTCGGCACCGGACATTGAAAAGATTCTTTCAAAACAAGTCACTTTTTAACCTTTCCTAACCTTTCCAGCTCACCTTTGGGGTTTAATGGATCTGAGACACACTGCAAAAACGGAACTAAAAATAACTAAACCTTTCTTGAAATGAGTGTATTTGTCCTTGATTTGAGCAGGTAAATAAGATGATTTTGCAATGGAATAAGATTTTTGCACTTAAAATAGGAACAACTCATCTCCATCATCTTATTTCAAGTGCAGTATAACTAATTGTCTTATTTTATGGGATCAAAATACTCATTCTATTGGCAGATAATCTTATTTACCTGCTCAAATCAAGGACAAATGCACTAATTTTAAGGAATTTTTACATATTTTTATTTCTGTTTTTGCAGTGCAGAAAGGGGGGGGGGGGTTAGAAATGACTACAAAAACTTGACAGCATCGTCAGCGGAGGATGAAAATCCTTGTGTAATATGAAGTTACTCCTAACTTATGAGGTTCGGCAAGCCCAACCACCTCACAGTGTTGCTTTTGCTCCCAGTCGGTCATGTTAAACCGGGTCATGTGCCAGAGTGTAAGCAAATGCGGGCCTAAATCCGTGCTTTCTGAGCTGATTCGCATTCTTCGGGAACCGCTCACAGCAGCAGGCGGAATCCAATGGAAAGTAGCGGCGTTGCGTCGCCAGCCAACACGCCGCACGTGTGACTTCCCGTAAAAATAAAAGACAGAAGAGGAGCCCCGCTGGAACATTTGTTTCAGGGGAGACGTGTTTTTTCTGGCCACCTCGCCGTCTGCTGGATCGCCTCTGACGGATGACTTCATCCATGGGTGTAACCAGTGTGCTACGCTGGGTTCGCCCATGGTCGACATTGTCATGTTTCCTAGCCTTTTTGCCGGGCTCTGGTAAAACAGAAACCGGCGTGGAGCAAGAGAGAGACGAGATAAGGGTGTTGCTGTAAAATCCCAGAGCTTATCAGCTGCGGTTTAATGGCTGTGTGCTTCTGCAGATCATTTCGTCTGGCTCTCCGCTGTAGCTGGAAGATACCTGAATAAAAAATGACCAGATCTCCCAGAGAGGACTTATTGTTCTGTGCACATCTTGCTGTTTAGCTGCAGATATATATATTTTATGTAACATCTGATCAACAGTTGAATCAGTTTGGCTCCGAGTTATGCGCTTCAGAAGGAAATCAGGAACTGCTTTCAGAGTCCAGGGGCTTTTACACTGCAAAAATAGACCTAAAAATAAGAAATGTTTTCTTGAAATTAAAGTATTTTTCCTTGATGTGAGCAGATAAATAGGACTATTTGCCAATGGAATACGATTTTTGCACTTAACATAGGAACAATTCATCTTCATCACCTTATTTCAAGCGCAGGATTTCTAAATATCTTATTTTAGGGGTAAAAATACTCACTCCATTGGCAAATAATGTTATTTAACTGCTCAAATCAAGGGCAAATACATTAATTTCAAGAAAATGTTCCTTATTTTTACTTCTCTTTTTGCAGTTTAGGTAGGAATTGCACGTGATGGAGGAAATATCCCCCAACTCCCGTGCGCCGCTACTCTTTTACTGTTCTGTGCCATCATATCAACCCTAAGACAGAGGGCCCGGCTTGTGTTGTCTTGTTTTTTAGCTCGTTTCTCTCAGTGGGAACGCTCCAATTAGCTTCCGTTTGATGACAGTTCTTCGGGATGGTTGTCTTCTGCTTCTCCTTCTGCAAAAACGAAAAGCCTTCCAGGAAATAGATTTCGTTGGCAATTTCCTGTTTCTCGAGCGACAGCTCATGCTGAGGTGTCCATATTTAGAGAACTGATTAGGTTTGACTGCTTGTGAGGGAAAGAAGTCAGAAAGTGTCATCCCAGGAAGCGGCCACGCCTGTTTTAGTACGCACTGCACACCTTGGTCATTTGGGAGCACAATGTTTAGTTTTTTTTTGTTGTTTTTTTTTAATCTAATGAATGAAAAATGCCCAGGGATCAAGCGTAAAACACCTCCCTTAAACATGTGGATTACATTTTTACAGATGGCTTCAGCCCCCAGCCACGCCGATCCAGATAAGGGTGAACGGGCAGACAAAAGTGAAGCGGCTATTATTGAATGTTTACACTTGTAAACATCACTTTCCTTTATCAGACAAGCACATCTTGTCTGCCCGGAGCCTTTAGAGAGTCCCAAAGGACCCCGGGAATATTATCTATGGGAAGCAGCTTCTCCGAGCGCATAGAGAAGACAGCGTGTCATGCACCGAGCCAACGAATGAAGAGAGGGGGGGGATGGTTTTAAAGGAGGGATGTTGCAGTGCGAGGCAACCCTGGAACTGTTGCACATGCAGCTTTTCTTTGACACGACGGGCTCTCTGGGGCTCGCCAGCTGAATGGCTGAGTGGGTAGTACGCACGTCTGAACGCGCTGCTGGTGTGAAGCAGAATGTAACATTTAAGGTTTTCTGAACATAATTCTCTCTCGGATTAAAAGTGAAACTCTGGAAGCAGCTGGAACATAATGAACAAGAAAAAAAAAATGGACTGCTGGGGCTTTCTAGTCTACTAGATGAATGTGTTATAAACTTGCACAGCTTTGATTTAAGGAAATTCGGCCTGTGCTCGTTTCAACCAGAGATGCAGAATTGACCGATCACCCGCGCCACTACTTGAGTTTCCCCCGGACCGTCTCAAGACCGGTGAATCGACAGGTCGTAAAAAAGGGGAAAAAATTACTTTGATGCACTTCTTTGTACTTCATTCATAATCCCATAAAAACAAAGGGACATATGTTCTGACGCATAAATGTGTTTAATCTCATAATGCTTTTATTTCCTCTCAGGTTCAGAACTATCGCCTCCAACCAAGAGCCTGCAGCACTTTATTTCTCTCTCTTTGACGTCTTACTAAAGAAGAAGGAACATCCTTTTACAGTTGCAATGACAACACGCACATATTTCCCGTTTTCATGAATGTCATCAGAAATATTGTCAAGCAAATGATATTTCGGTCAAAAACCAAACGCACGTCACACATCTCCAAAAAAAAAAAAAAAAGAAAAAAAAAAAACGGCACCCATCAAACGTACCATGGCCGACCCTCTCGCAAAAACATCAGAATGAAAAGTGAGTGTAATGGACATCCTTCCAAAATAAAATAATTACGCTTTCTTTGTACTATTTCAGCAGGATGACTGTTGCTTGTCATGTTAAACTTTTTAAATGTTTGCCTAAATACTTGGAATCCCTGGTAGTTCTACTCCAGGTCTTCTTAGCGGGAGTATCTCTTAGCAACCCTTCCTTATTAAGGTAAGATTAATACCTGAGTGGCTGACATGATTTTAGCAAGTGTAAAGTCAAAAACGCTGAAGGAACTTTACCATTTTTAGGGTGCCTTGCAAAAAATAAATAAATAAGACAACACCATCCTCGTTTGTGTTTGTGAAGCTGGAAAGCGTTGACAGTAATTATCGGCCGGTGCTCTAAATAAGTCATCCAATGCAAATGCGGTCGGCCAGCGGAGCGAATGGTCCTCTTTTTGTCTTCCAGACAATGACTTTGTTGTCAACAAAGTGGAACTAGAGATTTAGATTTTATTTAGATCGCGGCACCGACGTCTGTAGAGCACACGCTGGGAGGAACCGAACGGAAAGTAAGAGGGACCGTTTCTACGTGAGCGACGTATGGAGAACCTCACATCTTCCCCGCGGCACGTTTCGGTTTCAAACCCAGGGAACAGTCGTGTAAGGAGAGCTACCTCGCCGACGCGTTACATACGAGCGTGTGCTCTGTATCCGTAATATCCATAATAAGCTTCCAGTTTCTGTATTGTTTGACCCAAGCTCCATAGCAACAAGCTGGAAGCTTTTATGGCCCCAGTGTGCCTTGCAGGGGCATCATGAATTCCTGTTCACTAATAGAGGTGAAAGACAGCGAGACCATTTGGCCATCTTGGCTTTAGCCTTCTTGAGCACTAATTCATAGATACGAATGGATGCAAAGGGAGCCAAAGCCGTTGGCTCTCATTACAGAAACCAATGACATGCGCATGACATAAGCACATTGAGCCAGCACCCTAAGGTCTGGACCTCCTTCATCACCCCCGGGTTGGCGTGTTGCAGTCCAAGTGGACCGGTCACATCCATGTCATCGTGTCAGAGCTTTTGTCAGCCGTGTAACCAGGAAACGGGAGGTGCAGGGTACGCGAGGTTCTGCTGATGGCGACGAAAGCGCCGCCCTCCCCCTCCCCCTCCCTCTCCCCCCGACTGAAGACACTCGTCATCTCACTTATCTTGATAGAATAATGCCAACGTAAAGCATCAGTCAGCAGCTTTTCAATCCAAAAAAACAAACAAACTGTGGTAACTGATGCCACGAATCCTTCTCATTAAAACCCACACAGACTTGATGCAGCAGCAGCAGCAGCAGCAGCACATGACAGGAAAACACTAAGCAGCTGGTCGTTTTAGTCACTTTTTCCATTCATTCATGACTGCCTGTATGCATGGTTCCTGGCAACATTCTTCCACTGTTTTTTTGTTTTTGTTTTTTTTTAGCTTATCACAATTCCCGCAAGTGACTATTTGTCTTAGGAGCTTCAGGATGTGGCGATCAGTTGCTTTGAAAAAAGAAAAAAAAAAAGTCAATTTGTGGACAGTTAAGCTCAAAATTATTCATACCCATGAATAATTCAAATTCAAATTATTTTCACTCTGCCAAGAAGTTGGTGCAGAAATAATGTAAAAGTAGAATCCATTTTGAAAGTAAACACTTATCGTTTTTTATTTACGTTTTAGCTAAAAATGGCATGACGTTGGCATAACGCTGGCATTACGTCGTCTTGGCTAGCCTAAACCAGGGGTCCTCAATCCTTTTCCTCGAGGTCCGGTGTCCTGGACCTTTTAGATGTGTCCCTGGTCCAACACGCCTGAATCAAATGGCTGAATTAGCCCCTCAGTCTGCAGTTAAGTTCTCCAGAGTCCTGCTAACGACCTGATTATTTGGCGTGTAGAAGCAGAGTAACACAAAAAAGTAGCAGGAATTTGCATGATATTTCCCCTTTATAGATTATTTTGAACACATTGGATATCATAGGCAACTGACAAAATACTCTTAAAGGAGGTTCTTATAGCCACCAAGTTACATATGTCAAATGTACAAATATGAGTAGTTTCTTTTCCCAATAAAACTCTCCATCAGTATACAAATAGACATCCCTTTTATATTGCATGGCCAGGACTGAGATATATTACCCACCACAGGTTGTTCTTGAGAACAAATATCATCATCCGGTAAATGATGAAAGACATTTTCCACATGGACTCATCTAAAATTCAGAAAGCAGTCTCAAAAATTAGGAATCGACACCGCCTGTTAAGGGCACAAAGCATCTACGACAGAAAGTTGTCGAACAGGTTTGCCAAGTTCAAGCAGCAGCCAGCAGTTATATATATATATTTTCACGGCCATCTGGTTGCTTAGTGCTGTCCTGCTGTGGCTACAGCTCTGAACAATTAAGAAGGACTGAATAGCAAATTAGATCTGACAGCCAACCTAAATGGATAATTAATAAGATATTATCGGTTTATTTGTTGTAATAGTGTGTCTGCAAAGCTGGATCCTTTAATCAACTAACAGGGGATGTACTCATTCACTTCTAGTCAACAGAGTCCTTTATAATAAGAGCTTTACTTGTGTGCATTAGGTTAGATGTCATTTTCAAAAAAATAAGCGTTATTTAAAGAGACACAACAATCAATCGAGCAGAGATCAGCAAAATTTCTCTGGTCAGCTCTGATTGATTTTTTCCCCCCCATTCAGTAAATGCATCATAACTGCCAACTCCCATCATTTTCAGCCTACAAATGCATCAAGTGAACTTAAGCGCTTCTTATAAAGGCCAATGTTCTCAATGTTCTTTCGTTCTGTATGCACTCTGTACATACAAAATAACAATAAAGTTGTCTAAGTCTAAGTCAATGTAGTTCAAGGACATGTGCTGATGCTAAAGTTGTAATTTCTTACTTTTCTGTCCTAACTACTACTTCTATGAGAAAATCTATCAGAGCACGTTCTCTGTCTTTTTATGTGGTACAATCCTCCATAAGATTATAACACATAAAAAGATGTCAAAAGTAATCAAAAACATCCTGACTGTTAAAATTTGGAATTTGGCAGATCAGACCTAAAACAAACCCCTTAAATTGCTTTTAGAAGAAAAGGACTGATGAGTGCATTTCTGACTACCAACGTTGCCCATTGCCCGTGAAGATTTCTAGCCATACTGAGAAGACATAGAAAACCACTGAATCACATAAGGTTAATGGTTTCCAGACTGATTGATCAACTGTACTGACATTCATGTGAGAAATCGCAGGCTGAAATGAGGACGACAGCTTAGCTGCTGTTGCCATTTTATGCTTTGGTTTCTCCATTAACACATTTTTGTCCCTTAAGGCGAAGGACAAAGGCATACATCTGCTCCCTTCGCTTTATGTTCATCTCATGTTCTGAGAAAAAGGCAAAAGCAAAAAAAAAAAAAAAAAAATCCAGCACCACCTTCCATAAAACCAATAAGTGTCCCAGGAGCCATGTTTCTATTAAATCTTACAAAGCTTACTCCCTCCCCCTACCTTTCTATATTGTACTAATATCAGTGCATGAGATGTGAGGCAATGGCAACACAGTTCAAGCTGTTTGCCTGAACTGTGGGTAAGTGCGTGTCTCAAATGGAGGCTTAGAAGAAATTAGTGCGGAGCAAAAGTGGCTAATTGAATAGCACTGAAGCCAACTCTAAAATCGCTACTAAACAAGAGGGAGAAAGCCCGATTTGTGAGCAAACACCGTCCTCCTCCCTCTCCTCCTCCTTCTCTTCTATGTGATGATCTACCTCTTGAAAAACCGTGTTAAAGGAGTGTGAATGACGCTTCCCTGTGTTGAATGACAAAGCGGGGTCAAGTGCCGGCGAACCTTGGGAAGTGTGTCGTGTGAGTGGATTCACACGGATGTTCACAGGGACAGATTGACGTTCGAGAGAGGGATGACTTTAAAGTTAGAGCTGTAAATGAACATAAATCGAAGATGCAACTTTTTTTTAACGTTTACTCAATGACACTGTGACCTCTCTTTTCCTCCTCCTCGGTAAGACTTACATTATGTCCTACAAAAATACAAAGGGTGTACGACGCGTATGAACGATCACAGCACAGACGTCCGTAGCGGCTACGCAATTGCGCGGCTTTCTAAAGCACTCCATTCCAAATGAATGCAAGATTATGATGAAAGAATGACTGAGAATGTGGAATGTTGTATCATTTATTATATCAGGATATTGTGAAAACAGTTTTGCACCTTTTGACAATCTCAATAAACTTTGACTGATAATATTTTCGAGCCTGCGAACATGATTGGGATTGTTACTGTTCAAGCCAGTAGTCTTCAGTAAGACTGTTGTAGTACTACTAAAAGCTTGTTTGTGTCATTTTAGAGCAATATTTGTATTTGTAAGGCTCCAGACCAGAGTGAATCTTTTTTTCAGATAACTTTAATAAAGCAGTTAAACGCTTGCCTGCTTTTGATTAACCTCTTTTGGGTATTTGTGCTCCTATTTACTATAAGAATTACAAAGAAAGCAAAAAACAAATTCATTAAAATATATTATTACTTTGTGCCCTATCTAATGACTTCCATTCTACAGTCATTTAAATTTGTCAGTAAAAATCTACAGCTCTAATTTTAAAAATGTATATATTTCTTTGGATATCGGCAGCAGGTATTGGGTAGCCAAACCCTTCTTGAATGTTGGCCAAGGTATGCACAAATGTTCCTGGGGCCAAACTATAGTCCCCCCTGCTCTGGACTGGATGTAGTGATAGATTTATAGCCATATTCATTGACACCTTTATCTAATTCCCAATAAATAGCATGATATATCTTAATAGAATTGACAGTAAGGCCAAAATAATTAAAAGAAAATATTTTTGTTCTAATTTCCAGCCATGAATATGCTTTACACTTTTGGACCCAATAGGATAGCTTGGATGTATTTACTGGAGGTTTTGCGAAACTGTTAGCAGCTATAATTCCTTTATAAGTAAGAGTGTGGAGTCAAAAAGTAACGAGTTTGTAGAAAGAAGAAGACCTCAAAGCAGTTGAAGGCTAAAAGCTAGCCAGACTGTTTTAGGCCATTTCTTCCATTTCAAACAACGCAAACTGAAAATGTTTTTGTCTTTGTGTACCAAACCACTACGAGACTTTAAAAAGCGCAAGAATTTTATATGTTTGATTGTCCTGTGGCAAAACCTAAAAGTTCCCTCCCCTGTCGGCAGACTTAGAACGGACTGGTGAGTCACTGCAGACAAGGCGGATGGATACAGTCTCTGATTAAGTAACTTTGCATCGTAACCAGCTCGAAAGACTGTAATGGTTTCTTATGGAAGCGCAGACAGTCAATAATTGTTCATATATAGTATGTATAGTATAGTAATGTAGCTAATATACCGTTGTTAACCATGGACATAAAGGTTATCAGCATGAGTGTTTTAAAAGGCAAAATTAGCTGAAACAAAGGGTCTGTCTGAACAGCTGTTAGCCTCTAATGTGTTTGCTATCTAATGTGATACAATATACTGTATGTCTTCTACGGTTAAATGCTTTTAATTTGAAAGTGAACTAGCACATGAATTCTGACCCTCACTAGCAAATGTGGTTTGTTCTTCTTTTCTGGTTTATGTGAGGGCTTATTTCCTGTTAAAAAAAAGTAGGTAAAGAAAACCTAACATTTGGCGTTTCTCTCTTTTTGCTTTTTTACCATACCGACACCAGACCGTGACCCATAAACCGAGGTATACTGTACACCGAACCAAGGCTTAGGTGTACTGTTACACCCCTAACAAGTAGTACATAGGTAAAAATAGGTACGTCCTTGTCCCCATTCCGTACGCTCTACAATACATGTATCAGGTCACAGCTGACCATACTCAGGGATGTCGACATTGCAGGCATGTCGACATTTTCTTGTTACACACTGAAGCGCCTTCCCGTTTCTAAACAGACGGCCGACTTGTTTCAGAACAGGACGCCTCAAACGTTAAATGACCCATCTAGAAAAGTCACGGGCTCCATAATCTCCTGGACTGCACAGGGCCTTATCCGTGTCTATTCTGGGTCCCGGCCCAGCGATAGATGGGCCTCGTTCACTCACAAGGTGCACTGTAGGCAGCACAATTCATGTCTCTCCAGCCAGAGAAGCTTCAGTTTGTCATCACTCCTTGGTCGGGGTTTATCACTACTGCGACTCTAAACAGCAAAAACAGCTGCAGACGAATGTGAATGCTTATGAAGGCTCCTTTTAAAATCCCTTCCTTTTAAAACGCCGTTTCTTCCATGAATATATATTTTTTTCTAATTTCTTTCTGCATCCTGTCTATAAATATGCAAATGACAGACTATAGAACGAAATACATTTCATAGACCCCATCCTTCTTAACACCAGTCTGGAAATACTCAGAACCATAATGTATGTTGAGGGTCTCCTCTGACATCAGGAATCAACATGTCCCTTCTGGTGAGGCTTGTAACCTGGACAAACAACAAACAGTATTGACTTTTTCTGAGCTTCAGGAGCACTCAGGAGTGATTAACTGAGGTGTCCAACCAAGTTTGATCAAAGGCATAATCTCCACCTCTGAATATGTCAAAATAAGATCAGGGCATGCATAATCTATAATTCAACGTACAGTGAAACGTAGTGTTTACTAGACGGCTGCGGTTCAGGTTTGCTTCTTTAGTGACGGAATGAAAGGTCATTTTCACGCCGTGCAAACGAGCACAAGCGACTAAGATGCGATATGGCCCCACCCCCGTGTCAGCGTACGCAAGAGCTGCTCGTGAATAAGCCGAGGTGACACGGTGGAATAGAAGTGGTGTTACTGCATTATGCCATGCTGGAATCGTAAATCGGAGGGCTGTGGAGCATGGCAACAGCGCGGGGGCATGCATGGCCGCAGTAACGCGGTGTTTACACACTGACAGGTGCAACCCTTCCTACAAAATGAATCGAGAGGGCAGCGGCGCTACGGCACCTCTGACAGGCTGCGTCCTACACGTGTCTGCTGCATACCAATGCCTTGCCGCGCGTAGTCTGCATGCAGTAATACTGTAGTGGAAAATAATCAGTATGAGGTTCGGTAACTGAAGCCTGACCATGAATACTTAGCAGGCCTGCTTGATCCAGCCCAAACGAATCAGGAGATAAAAGAAGCAGCGGAGCAGCAAATGTAAGCAGCTGGGTAGGGTTTGAAGATTTTATGACGTCTTAAAGGCAAAACGGGTTAACGGGAAAGATCCTGTGATGCTTCGTAAAGCACAATAACACAAGACATGAAGTCTAAAGCCCTGAATGCATTAAACTCTAGTCTTAATTCTGCTGGGGGGGGGGGGGGGGGGGGGGGGGCAAGGAATTTGGGAAATCTCAACTGCAGCTTCTTTCCTTCCAGAGTTGGGTAATAATACGAAATCAAGTCAAGGGAAATGTGAAAAATGTAGTTGAAATGTAGTCTCAGAAGGATGTACTTCTTTTGCTGCCATATGCAGCAGTGTTAGTTAACATTTACTGTTTGGCTAGAGGACTACGATGTCATGACCAATGCAAAAGTAGATTCCTGAGAGAAAATGTCTTGAGTGAAAAGTGAATGTGACATACGAAGCGCTGCAAGGTGGCATAGAAAACAACAGTCTTCAATGTAAATGATGGTAATGAGCGAAGAAGACTCTGTGTTAGCTATTGTCAGTAAGAGATGTTTAAGATGTTTAAAATGATGTCAGAACAGAAAAAGAGATGTTAGAAGCTTTTTTTAAAGTGCACAGTGTAAGTTCTGACCCAATTATTAGCTTAATTTGATATATGATAAATTATTGTTAAAATCAATATACAGCACTTGGTGCGTATCGATGCTCCGTGTGGGCTGCCCAGCTCAAAAACTCGCCTATGTAACTTGAGATGGTCAGATCCGTCACCAAGGTCACATGACACACTCTAGGTTACGGCAGTCTGAGCTTAGAATGCCGTAACGACAAAACAAAACAGATAGGATGCTTATCGGATCACACGTAATTTTGTTCCTCTGTTGTAGGATTGATGGTGCGTTCCATTTGTCCTCAGTAGTCGGAATTCTAGACCTCCCAAGTCAGAAATTTCAACTAGAACAGACCTTAGAGTCAGTGTTACTCGTCCTTCTTACATCGCTCTCAAACATCGACGCATTTAAAATAAACAGACGATGCTTAGGCTTATAATACACTGGGGGAAACCCTACCAGGTGCAGTGTTGCCAGGGCCTTCAGGGGCGCTAGACCTGGAAGTTGCAGGTCTAGTGCCCCTGGTGGCTAAAGGTGACACTGCGCTGCTTTAAACTTTAAAGGGTAACTCACCCCCAAATCAACTTTTTTGCCAATAAACTGTTAACATGGTATTCTTATAGTACTGTCTACATATCCTGGTCATTATTTTTGAAAAATATGTGCATATTTGTTGAAATCCTGCTTTTGTGTCTAAAATCGTCAGTGTCACTCCCACCTAGGGTTTTACAGTGGTTCTGCAGTGAATTTCGAATTAACATTGCTTTCAGTTGATGCGATGTAATTTAGATCTAGTGACGGTAGCTCTGCTCACTCCATCTTGTGCCTCCATAGCGAGCACTGTTGCACTTTTCAAAACCTCCAGCGACTTTTTTTTCTTCGAAAAAGAGACTAGAAACAAATCTACCAACGTTTTGTGTGTTTTTGGGAAATTTCCGTGAAATTCTGCCGTAAGTGCTTGAGGCAGCCGGGAAGGGGCTAGGGTGAGACCACGGGGAAGTTGGTATTAGGTTGGACATTGGAAATTCACGCTCTGCGACTTCAGTAGCCAGCCAGTGGACAGAGAGCGGCAGCCCCGGATCAGCCTCCCTGTATCGGCTCGAACAGCACCTCCTTTGGGCTTCACTAAGTCAGCGCCTTGAGCAATCGTCTCAAACTGATAAAGCTCTGGCCCGCTGGGCTCCACAAAGCCTCCCTCAACCAACGGGGACAATGGGGGTGAAATGGGGGCCATTAATATTTTAGCTATAAAATATCAGTAAAATCATACTTTACATATATAACTCTGTCACACAGGAGGACAACATCGGTTCTGCTTCTAACAGATAATTCATACTCATGGAAAAAATACTGAGCTCCGTTTGTATATCTTCATACAGCTATTAAAGAGAATAGGCTAGAATCAGTATCAGCAGGCCAACGCTTTACAAAAATCAGAGACCAGAAATAGAACACCAAATAAGAATAGTTATCTTGAGGCTTTCGCAGTAAATAGGTGACAGGACATACAAAGACTGAGTCACTGCTGACTGACTATTGTAGAGAGGCTGTGAGCAACTAAGCCAATCAGAACAGAAATCAAACAAGATCCGCTTTTCCCGTGTTAGCGCTATTATTATACAAGTTAACTCTGGATCAGTGCCAAAGACTAAAAGTGACGTCATTTTAGGACAAATCTCAGCAGCTATCTGAACTCCTAGGTAAGAACTTTTTGGCTAAGATAGGAGCTCTCTGAGAATCCTTGTCAATATGGGCACTGGCCTTTAGAACTACCTTATTTAGGTAACCTTAGTAGCTGGCATATATATATATATATATATATATATATATATATATATATATATATATATATATATATATATATATATATATATATATAATGGAGTAGCAAAATGGAAACTGGTGGCTGCAGAAGCTAAAAACATTTTATTAGATTTCATATAAAAAGTGCATTCAAAGTATCTCAAGGTAGATACTAAATATATTGACCAAAATAAACGATAATGTATTTTAAAGCCCTAATTTTAATATTTCTTTTAATAATTTAAAACATTGCCCCTGTTTGTAAGAATGTATTTGTCGATGCAGGAATCAG
This sequence comes from Fundulus heteroclitus, assembly GCF_011125445.2. Taxonomy (NCBI): domain Eukaryota; kingdom Metazoa; phylum Chordata; class Actinopteri; order Cyprinodontiformes; family Fundulidae; genus Fundulus; species Fundulus heteroclitus. The sequence continues at coordinate 35,863,386 of NC_046381.1, forward strand.
GATGTGTTTTGCAGAGCCAACTGGGGCTTCCTGGCCTTTAGAGGACTATCCTTCTCCTACCAAATCAGAAAAGCAAATTAAGTCATCTCCTCATTGTCTTTCTCATTCTCCCACGCTTTGCCTCGCTTTTGTGTCTCTTCAGTGAGAGAATGACGAGCGAGCCTCGGAGCCTTTGAAGCTTGCTGTACGGAGTGCTCACTCTTAGACACGGGCTTTTCTCTTCCTACTTTCACATCTCACAATCTCAGAGTCAGTTAGATAAAATAAATGTATGCAACTGTGTAGTGCAGAACATGTGTAATCCAGCTGCTTTGGCCTTCAGGAGTCAAAATTGCATATTAACTACTGTGGAAAACAAAAGAAAAGCATGAATTATTGATCAATTCACAGAGAAGGATTTAAAGAACCATAGAAAAGTTGCAAAAGGAACAGCTTTAGCTCTTATCTGACAACTATGAAATATATTATTTAATATTTTTGGAGGTCTGGAAGTCACTTCTGTGTTGAAATTCATGCACAGCATTGCAACGCATGTGTCATCGGTTGCTATCGTAAACGGATTCTGTTGCTAGGTGTTTGTTTGACTACTAACTCTAACTCACTTTCGCTTTTCCCGAAATATAAAAATGTTCAAGGCTGACTCGACAGAGCAAAGAGCAAATGTCATTATTGTGGTGTCTGAGAATAAAGAGGGGGTTGCCGCTTTGTTTTGTTTTTTTACTTCATTGTGCCTGACATCTCAGCGCTTTGGTCTGAATTCGATCGAGGCCATGTTTTAGTTTCACTTCCTTCCTCTATTCCATTTCCTGATTTCCTGCCCTTGTTGAACTTCGAGGCTGTCCTATGCGAGAGGCTTGGGGGGGGCTTTGTCGCAGCGCTGCTCCCCTCCAAACCCCTTTATTCCCGTATCATTGAAAAAAACTAGGTGGGTTTAAGAGGGTATAGGGCTCTAACTGAAAGATTTAAACCCCAAACCCCCAACAAACGCTCTTTTGCCTCAACAAATATTGTCATGGTAGATTTTAATAAACGTTGTTTAATGGCTATACAGGGAGAATGATTATGACACGTGCAGGTAATCTTCCTTTTGTTGCAGGAAGAACAGAAACAACGTAAAAGGAAACGGCACGTATGTCGGTACCCATGTGGTCTTGTAGTTGCGCTATGACAAGCATCCCCCAGTTCCTCTTAAAACTAAACCCCTGCTATTGACTCGGCTGAGACGAAAAGCAACTACTGATTATGTGGCGTTTTTTTTTTTTTTGTTTGTTTTTTTCAAAGCAAGGGTCGGCGCGCGCTGCGGTTGGGCCTCGTCTAGACTTTGTAATTGGCTCATAATAGCATTGTAAACTTCTGATCAAAGGGGCTCAAAGAGGATTTTGCTTAAGCCCTAAACTGGAACTTTCGGGTTCTTTATTGCAAACAGTTGCAGCAAGCGCTTAAACAGTTTCCGGAATTTGCATACAGATAACACGTGGCATTCAGTCAACTAAGCATCGCAAAGTGTAGCCGCAACACATTCAAAGTATTAATACCTCGCTGACGCATGCGACCTGTGGAGACAAACTGACTCTGCTCATCGCTCTGAACTCACCATCGTCACGGCGAAACACGATGGTGGCCGCATCATGGTGTGGCCGTGCTTCTCCTTTGCAGGGACCAGGATGTTGGTCAGAGCTAATTTAGTGAACGGCTAGAGCCAAGTACAGGGAAATCCTAGAGGAAAAATCTGTTAGAGGCTCAGTGGAAGTTCACCTTCCACCGGGACACCGACCCTAACCAAACATTTTAGATCAAATAAAATGCCCCTTTCCATTTTTTGTTTCTGTTTGTAAAGAGCTTTTCACGCCGTGCAGTATTTGCTCTCCACTTCGAATTTTTTTTGCAGCAATTCCGGGACGGCCTTTCACCAAAATTGCGCTGCTGCTTGTGGTTATCGGGGCCAGTGTTGCTGGGGCGAGAGAACAAATTTCGTTTGAATGTATGTTTCAGTGTATTTCAATTCAATTTTCAATTCAATTCAATTCAATTTTATTTATATAGCGCCAAATCATGAAACATGTCATCTCAAGGCACTTTACAAAATCAAGTTCAATCATATTATACAGATTGGGTCAGATTATACAGATTGGTCAAAAATTCCCTATATAAGGAAACCAGTTGATTGCATCAAAGTCCCGACAAGCAGCATTCATTCCTGGGGAACCGTAGAGCCACATGGAGAGTCGTCTGCATTGTACATGGCTTTGCTGCAATCCCTCATACTGAGCAAGCATGAAGCGACAGTGGGAAGAAAAACTTCCCATTTCAGTGTTTCAATGACAATAAAGATGATATTACAATTACATTACATTACATTATTACATTGTAATAATGTAATAATTACATTATTATTGTTTCACAAAATGTGGAAAAAGTTCTCGAGTCTCGAATGCTTCTGCGCTGTGCTGCGCACATCAGATCACCTCATGTCCCCGGTTAGAGTCCCACAGCAATACTACACCTTTTCTCTACCGACATGTCGGCCTTCTGAACCACGATCCGTGTTGCAAGAGTGAGAAGCATGATTCCAGCGTTCTGCATGGGAACTCTCCAGAGCTTCTGATGCACTGTGCTTTAATTAAGCAGCTCACCCCAGCGACGCGCACAGAAAACCCCTCCAGGTCCCTTTATGTCCTCGGAGCTGCCTCAGCGGAGGGCCAGACAGACCCTTTTTTTTTTCACTGCCTTTGTCTTTTCCATCTCATGAGTCCCACGGGTGAGGCCGCGGTAGCGTCCCATGTGTTATTATCGGCCAATGATAAAGTAGCTGCCACGACCCTCATGCATTATGCAGGCTGAAAAGGGAACCAACTCCTCCCCCAGTTATGTAAATGTAACTTATTTTTTAGAGGGGGTTCAGACACCCATTTTCTCCCCCACCCCACAATGATCTCACAGGAGGCGTTGGTGTCTACCTCCAGTGTGTCTGTATGTGATAGGAGATGAAATAAAAGCAAGCGCTGATCTACGGAGCTGCTGACAGAAATCTTACGAGAAATCCTCCAAATTAGGTGTAAATGGCAAAGCCATATGTAAAAAAAAGGGGGATGGCTAGTTCATATGGTTTGATCTGTGGAATGGAGCAAGTAAAAAAAAAAAAAACGATAACAAGTCGACCAGATTCACAAGCCGTGTTTCCATCAACGTGTTCTTATGCCTATGTTGAAGAATCACATTAGAGAAGGTTGATGGATGCGGCAAGATCTGACATAACTTCCTCAATTTTGCAAAAATGGTTTTCACATTCGCTTGAGGCGGTTTTGGGCCTCTGACTGTAGCTTCTTCACTGGCTCAATAAAGGGATGTCACAGGAATTTTGGAAGTAGACAACTCTCCTGACATCTTCCTTTAGCGTGAATCCAGAGGAGTATGCTAACAGCTAGTTAATTAGCCGGTAATAACACGTGCTAACAGCTAGTTAATTAGCCGATAATAACACGCGCTAACAGCTAGTCTGAGAAGTACAGAAAATCAAAGCAGACTTCTAACTTCTAAAAACAAAAAACTCTGATCTTAAAAACGTTAGAGCTTTACGCAAGCACTATCCTGTGGCACTTTAAACTGTTGCCATGTTTCCATTTTGGTGGGTATTTACACACAGACCGATGATTATTTACACTGGACGTACAGGGAGTAGGTGGTGCGCGAAAGGGGCTGAAGCGGAATGTGTACAGTGATATCTGATAATACGGTGTTGTGGTACAAAAAAAGAAACATATATGTAGCCAAAATAGTAAGAGAATGATGTTTGATTATTTCTATGCTGCAACAATACGTCTTATGAATAGATCTAGTAATATTGAACGCCTGTTTATTTCCCTTTAAATGTTGCCAAATCCTCTCTGTCCATGGCAAAACAGCTTGTTCTGCTACTGACTTTTGTTCGGTACTGTTTCATCGGATTGGGCGATTGAAGTTTGAAGAAACCCGACATGTTGGCCATTTAACCGCGTCATCGTTTACCAAGCAGCTGCCTAAGCGGCGTGTGGGAGAGCTTGTACACAACCGCAACTGCTCCTCGCTTTTGGACACTTGGTCCTACGCTTGTGTGGGACAGCCACCCGTTCTTCAGTCAGCCTTTGTTGCAAGTCAGCCAATGCGGGGGCGTTGGTCGGTCTGGCTCGAGCAGCGCGCTCCAGGCTGATCCCAAAGATCTTCGGTTGGGTTGAGATCGGGACTGCTGGCAGGCCCTTCCTGTCCTCTCCACTTCCAAACCCTGGATGCAGTCTCTGACGAAGCTCCCACTGTGAGGATACGCACCGACACCCTGGCAAATAAGAGTTTGCTCTCGCCACTTGCTGTGAAATTTCCTCTTGTTACTGTACATATCTGCATTGAGACTGCCTCGAGCGATGACAGGTCTTTGCTTTTCCAGTGAAGGACACTCTGAGCAAAACCCTCATGCGGTTTTCACCAAAAGCTGTTCGCCACTGTCAGAAATAATACACTCCGCTGCTAAACCCCCAAACACATTTCTCTTTACATAAGTGGCACTGTTTAAAGGGGTGTTAACAGGTTGTCCAGTGGGGGGGGGGAGGGGGGGGGCTTCCTTCAGGCCCCCTTTTGGACTAGCTTTTAATTCCTGGTTTCAAATAATCGGCATGTGTACTAAATAAAGACACAAGTACAGTTATCCACAGCAGGTAGGAAATGAAAAGGCTCACAAGGGTTTAGCAGAATATCACTTCAAGTCTATGCCACCCGGCAGTGTATGAAACAAAGTCTGCCTATAAATAACCCACGCTGGGCCTAGATAGGCCACACGTTCAGCTTTGTTCATAAACCACACTACCAATGACTGCTCTCTTACATTTCCTGATGTTATGGTTGTCACGAAACACTGAGCGTCTCTCTACTAACACAGACGTCTCGTCTGTGATGACTTTTACGTTACCGCCAAACGGGCTTTAATAGACTCCAAACTAGTTTTGACTGGAAATTCTGAGTGAACATCCTCAGATGGACATAGACATCCACTGCCCCCCCCCCAATGACATTGTAAACCTTAAATTGCTCACTCCCCCAGTGCACTGGAGTCAAATGACACACAATTTGATTGGGAATGACCATGCCACTGTGCCACCGAGGGTTGGCGTGCTTCTTTCCAGGAAACAGGCCAGCTGCACCGCTTGATTGAAGAGGGATAGATATCACAGTACAGTAATAAGGAATTAACCATCTGTTTTGAATAAAATTTGAACGCCGGGTTTATCTATTACAAAGCAATACACTGTGGTCGGAGTGTAGGGGAGTGATCCTCTGGTGCAGGCCAGGTAATACTGTTACAGCAGGTCTGCAGGCTCAGTAGGTGAGTGTCTACCTCACTGTGTGCTGTCACTGAGCCAGACGGACAGATTCACTGGTAGAAAGGCGAATATTAATCAGGTCCCGGCCCAGGCTGTCCCGATATTGAAGCAGATGGTATCTGACTAACATCTATCTATCTATCTATCTATCTATCTATCTATCTATCTATGTTTTTGTCAAGCAAAAAAGCTAGTTGATTGGCACAATACAAAAAATTATTTTAGTATAAAATAATTGTTTGCAAAAAGTCAAATTAGGGTCCCCCTCAGAAAGTTTATATATATATATATATATATATATATATATATATATATATATATATATATATATATATATATATATATATGCTGTGATTATAATCAAATACAAGTTGTAGTTCACTGAGGTTTTTCCATTTCCGTTTTAGAATTCTTGCTAATACAACAATGTTATGCTGGTTGGGGCAGCACGTTTGTTGTGGAATAGGGTCCTCCTGTTTAATACAATATATGCCAACTCTCTGCTTGTGACTTTAAACATCACATTCAGTAACATAAATAAGTGATCGAGGAAATAAATTTTAGTATTAAACATGTTTGATTGTATTGTGACTTGGAAAACGGGGTTAAGTATGAAAACGCCCCACCGTACTCCATGCAATTTTTCTCAAGTTCATGCTTTTCCGCTTACTGCACGCACACGTTAGGTGATAAAACCATAACTAGCGGCTTGCGCTAATGTTTACCTGACAACCCTTCCTTCGGGAATTCATTTGCACACAAAAACCGAGGGAAACTGATAGAAAATACACCCTGCAGAGTTCATAGAGGTCTGTTCTCATCAGTTTTCCGGCAACACACAACCACGCTCTAAGAATTCTGTAAAAGTGTAAATAGAATTGAAAAATGCGTCGATTTTTGGAAATTAATTAGCCGAATTTCATAAAAACGTCACTTACACGTGCATTAAGTTAGGTTGCGCTGTTGCTTTACGTTACACGCTAAACGATGGGCCAAATGCGTAAACCAGCATAATTCCTATGGAGTCAGGCCAGGCTGCCACCACCGTGGCTTCGGTGCAATTTGACAAGCAGCCGAGGAACGGAACGGGCATCGGGGGGGACGTGTCCTTCTTTACCTGTGACATTTGCGGCCGAAGGTTGATTTCCTTCAGGTTGATGCACTGGGGCTTCAGGTTGTTGAGCAGATGGCACAGGAGGACTCCATCCCGGAGGGTCTGAGCCAAGTCGAATACCTGCGCTGACTCCCATGTCACCCTGTGGCTAGCTGGGAGCACCTTGCAGTTGATCAGCCACAGCGCGCACTGCCTCCAATACTCCATCATTATTCTCCCTTCAGCCGGAGCGAGTTTTTCTTTTTTTTTTTCTTCTTCTTCTTTTCTTTTTTTACGGGTCTGTCTGAAAGCGCGCAGCTAACGGTTCGGAAACACCTCACGCCTTCTACCAGATCGGACCCATGCCAGATCCGGGCCAGCTGGAAACCCCGAGGAGAGCAGAAGTGAGCCGCGGCGGAGAGCTGCTGGGGGATGCGGGCGGAGCGCTCCACGGATGACAGTCCGGTGTGGCGAGGCTGAAGCGAGACTGTGGATGGAGTGCGTCCTGCGCTCGCTCGCTCTCTCTCAGAGAGACGAGGAGAGGAGAGAGAAGACTCCTCTTTCCCTCTTCTCCGCTCAGGTCCTCTCTCTCAATCAATCTCTCTCTCTCTCTCTCTCTCTCTCTCTCTCTCTCTCTCTCTCTCTCTCTCTCTCTCTCTCTCTCTCTCTCTCTCTGTTTGTTTCTCTTCCCTCCCCCTCACCTCACCTCTTCCGCTTGCCACACGGGCGCATTGAACAGTGCTGTGTTCTTGTAGAGGAGACGCAGCACGGCTTTCACTTTCTAAGCGGGGCGCAACCAGCACGGCTTGTTGTTAAACGACATCGTAAAAAGATTTGAAGTGGATGCAAATATTCCGGTTGCGCACAGACACGGTTGACGCTGCCGGTCAATTAATCACTGAGCAAGCCACCGATAGAGCCACCGTCCCTTATCTAAGCACTACACAAGTGTGTCTCGATTAGAATGTCATCAAAAAAGGTGTATGCCTGTACATTTAAAAAAAAAAAAAAAGTCAAACTACATAAATTTGATAAGGTGAGATATTTGTATCAACTTAATAATGCCTTGCAGCCAATGACAGCCAAATTCAGCATGTAGGATGAATTAAAAGGGATATTTAATAAACAATGGCCATGTGGTCCTAATAATTCCTGACTGACTAGTTGTTCCCGGAGACAGAGACCCTCTGCAAGGAGGGTGAGCCATAAAACGCACTGACAAAGAAGATGTCTTTTTACAGAAGCTGTACCCATACATATCAATAGAAAGTTGAGTGGAAGAAAAAGTGTTGGAAAACGTTATTTTTTTCTCTTTTTTTTTTTTTTTTAGTATTTAAAAGTAAGCTTACTAAAACTGATCTGGACTCAATGCGTGCTTGGGACAGTTTTTTGCATGAATTACTGCAGCAACAGAGCGCGGCTTGTGGTCAGCCTGCAGCTCTGCTAGGATGTTAAGGAAGAGGTTGCTTTGTGTTTGCATTTAAGGCGTCTGTGGTGTGACATCTGACGGTTCACAGCTTTATAAATAGGTTTGGGTAAGGCAACTTTGCTGGCTCTCCAACCACAGTGATTATTTCTGTAATTCAACTTAAAAAGTAAAAACGCAGAGGCATCCCAGATAGAGGTTGTAAAATAATTACTGAAATCAGCCTGCATTGTCTTATATGACATTGCGTTACAGCTAATACGAGTAATCATCCGTTTTTAGGTGGATCCAAAAATTCTAGGAGTAAAGGGAGTTTATTGACACTTCTGGTCAATACATTTTTAAACAAACCTAGCATACACACGTGCTCCTCCGTATCTAAGAACAATAAAGGTGCATCTAATTACCATAGAACAAAATACATTTTTTAGTTCAATTCAAAAAGTGATATTCATATTTTTTATAGATAAGTCACACACAAATTAGTCTATTTCAAGCAATTTATTCAAGTAATTGCAATAAATGTGGTTTATAGCTAATGGAAACTAAAAATTCATGGTATAGGAAAGTTTAGTGGAGGGAAAAACTGCACCAGATAAGGTTTTTAATATATAAATGTCAGCCTACGGAAAAGTATGTGCACATATTGTATGATATAGGCACTTTATTCTTTGTCGGGGCTAGTTTTTACATAAATTAGTGCATCAGTGCACCGAAGCATAGGGGTGATTAGTATTGATGAGGTGTTAAAGAAGCACAGCTTACTTTTAATAGTGTCCTTCAACTTGACAGTTTACTCACCAGTCACGCATGGTGATACCAGGGTCAATAACTCAGGTTGTAATTTTGGCCAGTAGAAAAAATATGCTGATTCTGTTGGTGGATCCCCACCAACAGATGACATGTCTCCCCAAAATAATTATCTAAAAACGTCCCAAGAACCAAAACATACAACACCCCAAAGAAAACCGAGCCGTCTCGACAAGTGAAGGCGTTCAGAGGGGCAGCTGTGAGGTCATTCCGACGAGTCAGAGAGTTCAGGGGGACGGCCATGAAGTCATCCAGACAAGGCACCACACTATTTGTCATTGAAGCCGGTAGAGGTCAGGAGGCCGTCAGGGCAGGCTGTGGTCTATCTGAACCCGCACATCAGAGAGCTCAGCAACTTGGAAGTGGTGTGGGAGTAAGATAGATGATGCCGTAGTTCTTGCGGTGAGAGTGGTGAGGTTGATGAGGATGGTGTCGTCTGGGTCAGGGGAGGAGATGAAACGGATGTTGGGGCAGATAGTACAGTTTGGACTCTGGCATCCTCTGATGGTTCGGGGCAGGAGGCAGAAGCCGTGACAGAGGACCACTCCTCCCCGACCGATGCCGTGGACATCCCCGGCTCTGGTGAAGACATTGCACGCTGGGCTAAGCCGTTTTAGACCGGCAAGTAACCTCGTTCTGGGCCTCGAGAACAGAGGCACCTGCCACATAGGGCAGGCATTCGTGCTTAAGGTTGATTAGCAGAAACTGATGAAAGCATGCCAGGCAGAGTTGCAGAGCCAGGAGCTGGTTTTCAGTTGAAATAAATGGTTTGGCTGGTATTGCTGTGTCGGGTCGAGCCACAGAGGTTGGGGCTGGCGTGTTGAGCTGTGCCATAGAAAACGCTGCTGGGGTCTTCCACCGAAGATTTCCGTCTTTGCTCGCTGGCGGACGATCTCCCTTTGTCCCAGCAGACATCGACAAAGGAAAGAATCTTCCCCATTCTGTGGCCCATGACGTCATGCAATTCGCCAGCTCCAACCTCTTCCAGGTTAAGCAGTTTGCAGCTATGAAATGTTTCAACAAGTCCAATGTAAATTTGGACTTCCATGCGAGTTCTGTTAACAGATTCCTCTAACTGATAATCTGCTTGGTTCAAACTTTGGTCAGGTCCTTCTTTCATAGATTTGAGTGTAGAAAATGGACCGAATCGCAGTCAAGAGGTAGGGAGCCGCGTGATGAGGTGAAGGTGGATTTATCAATAACAAAATGGCAAACTCACAGGCAGGCAGGGGAGACCATGGATTAGGATACGACAGGGAGCAGACAAGAACAGGGGTAGCATAACGGAGGACCGGATGGATGAGTATGGCTGAACTGGCCGACTACATAGGATAGGAGACAGAAGGAACGACAGGTGGAGCAAATAAACACAGTTGAGAGGAATAAAGGTAATTCACCTGAAGGAGGAAGACAGTAATTAACTGGCAGGGGCAGGGGGAGAACTGAATCTAACAGGGAAACATAATGAATGACCAGATAAAGGAAGAATAACCAAAGTAACTGAACTGAGAATGGGCGGGCAGGAAAAAAAGAATCTAACAGAAAAAAGACTAAACTACTAAAATAATAAGAAACAAACTAACAACAGGAATCTACAGATAATAAACAATATTAAAAATGTGCAAAACACAAACAGACTGTAGGATCCCCAGGGACCTACAACAAGTAATCAAACCCCTTGGGCTTCTGGCAGCTTGTGCATCCTTTTCTTTCGCACTTTTTCCTTCCACCAAAACTTTCCATTAAAATGCTTGGATACAGCACATTGTAGAAAGGACCTTTCTACAAAATTAAATATAACTTAATTTTGCACTAGTCAATGTTCTACGTAAATCATTATATAAATAAAAAAATAGGATATATATTTAAGTCAAGATGTACAATGTATGCAAACCCTCTGGCATGAGTCTGTGAAAAGGATTAATAAGGCAAAACCACCAAAATAATCATTTGTGAACAATGTTTTTTTTATTAATTAAATGCTTATTGTGGAATCGTAGTAATTTCCCAACTTTTAATTTAAAATGCATGTACTGGGTTAGGCAGGGAAATCTATTGCCCAGCCCCAGCAAGATTTTTTTTCACCAGCCGCCACTGATCATAACTGTAACTAATCTATGTACAGGAAGTTTCATTTTTTTTATTTAAATAAACAAACTTTCCAATGATGTCCTAATTTCTTGAACAACTAGTTAATGTAATAAATATGTATTTTGGACCCTTTGCGGGCCCGTATGTAGAATTAAACCCTAAAGGTGAACAAAACAGCCTTTTTCTTACTACGGCACTGTCAAGTTGCAGTAGTGACCAAGAAAGGCAGAATTTAAAGTCATGGGATGCTTCATAGAATAGTTCTCCTGCATTGTTAGTTATCAAAAATCAATGCAGTGTGAAACAGCTGTCAAAAAATACCCTACTCTATCTGCACTGGTTATCAGTAGACCATACTGCCTCAGAAAGAGGTAATAAATGAGTTGTGTTTTCCCTTTATTGCAGGTATGTATGCATCGCATAGCCCAGACAGGGCTGTAGGAGAAGAAGAAACTCAATATGCGAAAACTAATCCAAACCTGGGAGAGGAAAGTGCTGGTAATCACATTAACATTCTCAGAGGGTGCTTTTATAGTCTTGGAGTGTAGATAGAAACGACGGAAGACTGGAAGACGTGAACCGCGCACGTCCGAGATTAATTTCATCTTCAACAGGGCTCTCTGATATCACGAGGAGGGACCTTGATATCAGCAGAGTGGGGGCTGTAAAGAATGTTTACTGAAGAGCCGCTGTTCTGAGGATTTACATACAATAACTTGCCGCAAAAGGCCGTGCAAACAGAGCTGCGAAGATTGGTCTTCAACAGCATGCGGCGTAGACAGACGATCATAAACGAGGGGGAAAAGCGGGGGTTCCTCGTCACCACTTCTTCTCCTCGTGGTTGAGGAGAGGAGGGGGGGGGGGTTGTAAAAGGAAGCAGAATGACTGTAGGAATTTCTGCTTCTCGTTTTACTTTGTTATAGACAGCAAAAAAGCGAGAAGCAGTCGTGCGGTTCAGTCACCTTTTCCACAGCGGTCCCACTGGATGGCGTGGCTAACACCAGCACAAGAGGTGGCTGCTGAAGGCGGATGCTGGCAAACCTTCTCTGCACCCCCCCTTCTCCAGTTTCAACTTCCCCTTCCACACTGGGCGCCTGTGAAGCCTGGCATTTATCACCACAACAGTGATTAATGTTACACAGAGGCTCCCGGCAAACATACAAATGCATCCGATTTTTTTGACGGTCGCGCAGGATGTTGTCCCATTAAAATTTATGGTATCTGATCAATTGCTGATGGTAATAATCACCCGCTTGGGGGAAATGCAAAGCTTTAAAAGGCTTTTAAGTGCAAAACTGAAGCAAAACCCAGTCATCCGATTGGGGTTGTAAAGTTATTATGGCACCGTGGCATTTGCATCAAACATGGTTTTAACATCCTCGGTTTTCCATTTACAGCATTGACTAACCTTGTAATGACGCAGAGTCCCTCCACCGATGAAACTAGTCCTTTGTCCTTTAGGTATTTTTTTTTTTTTACAAATTTGAACATGTTTGATGTAGAAGTCGGTTAAATTCACCTTCAACACTGGTATGCTTTGAAATATTGTGTAAGTATTTTATATTTTAAATTAAAAGTTCAGTGTATATTTAAAGTTGTCCCCTGTGGTTCAAACAGTCATTTTAATATTCTTGAATGTCCTGTACATATTAAAGTATTAAAAAGTCAAGCTTGCTGGTTTTATATTGGAGCTCCCATTTGCACATTTTTCATTTGTCATTTTTTTCTTATTGCCAACTTAAAAATATAAGCTTTTTTTTAACTTGTGGAGACCAACAAAATCATTAAATAGTTACTACTGTAAGTTTAGCTTTCAAAAATGTACACATTTAAGTTCAAAATCTAAAACTTGCCAGATTTCTTTGAGTCAAAATGTGGACATTAGTTGACCCAACTAACTGGGTCTCTGATGTTTTACAGTGTACCCTCACTGATCACTTTAGCATAAGCGCTTCACTTTCTTAACAGAAATAGCCAAACAGCCCAATCCCACAACAGCGACTCAACGCATTTGGCCTTCTAGATTGTGAAGATGACTTGCTGAAGTTCAAACCAAGCATCGTAATGTTAAAGGAGATTGTGTGATCGTTGTTGGTGGCACACAGGGGGGTGAAACTGCTGATCTGCTGGGACTTTAACACACAGTCTCGTCCCTCAGGTTTACAGAAAATGATCCGAAACAGAGAAAATACCCAGTGAGTCGGAGTCATGGGGAGTATAAGGGCTTGCTGGTGTCAGAGGAGACTTGGCAGACTGGTTTGAGACGAGAGAAAGGCTAAAAAAAAAACACTGGGTACACCCGAGGTTTTTGCAGAACAGCATCTCTGAGCACACCACCCGTCAGAACCTGGAAGCAGATGGGCTACAGCAGCAGAAAACCGCACGAGATCTCGATCTGATCAAGAGTCATTCACACTGTCTCTCTGATGCTAATCTCCGTTTGCACAGCTTCGCTTGGTGTCCTTGTTTGAACAATCATGCATATTTTCTTGTCTTTCTTTTTTTTTTTTTTTTTGCTTTTTGCACAGTTGTCTCACATCATTCTGTAAATCGGCTTCTGCCTTTCTTCCATTTCAACTTAGACATTGCATTTTTACTTGAATTTGCTGTACTATCTATTATTAGTTGTGCAGTATTTCCCGTCTTTCTGATAAGTTCTTTCTCTTCTGCTTTACAGCTTAACTTTAAATTAAGCTTTTTATTCATATTATTTAATCTAGTGTGTGACTCTGGTGTAGTCTGTCTACATGCATTTGCCACTGTCACACCATTGTGAGACCATAAATGTATTTCTATTCTATTCTGTTTCTATTCAGAGGTGTCAGTCCTGTCAGCCATAAACAGCAGCCTGAGGCTATAAATCACCTACCTGAGTATATTTGCTGACTATGTCCGTCCCTTTATAAGATAAGAAGTTTATTGTCAATGCCCACTGCTGTCAGAAATACAAAAGGATTGCTTTGGTTTGGAAATGAAATGAACAAAGAGAAAAGAGTAATAGAGTAGGTAGAACATATTTATTGCCGTTTAATCTAAGATTAAACGACAATAAAAGAATAATATGAAGAAGTTTACGAGTCATTGAAGAGTCCGCATCTACGTGGTGTGGGCGAAGAAACTGAAAAGCAAAGAAAGCAACAAAGGAAGGCGAGCAGGTAACGGTGCGTGAATAAATAATAAATTAATAAATGTACTAAGTAAATGTTATGATCACATTGTTCCCATCTTCTGATGGCAACACCCAAAAGGATAATGCAACGTGTCCCAAGTCATCTCCACCAGGTGTCTTGAACATTTCAGTGGGTTCAGAAACAAAATCAACTCGAAACTGCAAGCTTGTGAATGTTTGCAAAGAATTTGCCTTGGGCTCCATCTTTCCTCTCCATTAAGACATTTTATGCAAAATAAGGGAAAGCAATTTCTTTGTAAACATATATATGTACAGTGTTTGTTGGTTTTTGGGGGGTTTTCTAAAGAGGATGAGGAAGACGTTGAATTGGTGTGAATAAGCATGGTACTGATCTGGGTACTCTGACTGTTAAGTGTTCATCAGGGAGACAGCCTGTGGGGCGGGGGGGGGGACTGTCTCTGTGACAGATGGTTTCATCAAGCAGCGCTCTGTAGCTCTGACCTGAAGGTAAAAGCCTAAAACGTTTGTGTCCAGGGGGTGTGGGGTTTGAAGAGATGCTAGCAGCTCTTTTTCCCGACTCTGGACCTGTGCAAGCGCTGGATGGAAGGGGAACTCAGCTCTGATGATCCTCTCTGTAGACATAACTGTCTGTTCCAGTCTGGACCCATCCGAGCCAGAACACAGTGTTGGACGAACGCAGGACAGACCGAATGATGAAAAATAATCCGAAGCTCTTGTGTTAGGCTGTACTTCTTGAGTTTCTACATGAAGGACCAGCTCAGGTCCCGGCAAATGGAGGTTCCCAAGAACCAGAAGTGATCTAATCCAGACACAGTGCCATTGAGGCTGACTGAGGGGAGGCAGAGTGTGTTTTTTTTTTTTTAAAACTCCACCGTCATCTCCAGAGGCGGTTCTGACCGCACCAGTGGACCAGCCGATCCACCTCTTGTCTGTGTGCAGACACGTCACGACAGTGGTGTTACGGAGACTTGGTGACACCGAGATGCCTCTTTCTGCTGCCGTTCTTTAGTTGTAAATTTTGCAGATTCAGACTTTCGTCCTGATTGCTCACGGATGCAACGTAAACTAATGCTCTTGTTCAACTTTAGAGCTTCAGCTCCGGTTTTAGAGGTTTTAATAATTACTCTGACCGTATGGGTGAATTAAAGTGAGTCACTGCTTTAGTGTGAACTAGCCATCTTCTGATATATACTCAACACACTCATCTGCCACGCTTGATTGGCGTTCTCTGGTCTCATTTGGAATAGCAGCAATGAGAATATTTAGTATCCAGACTAACAGGAAGTTAGAGATTACTAGTTAAAAAGTTCCTGATCAAGCTAAAAAAGTAAAGTCTAAACAGAAATAATGCTTGCGTTAATAACTGTCGCACCAGTTATTTTGCAATATTAGTTTTCTATGTGGAATAATCAAAGTACATTTGATAAAATGTATCGTCATCTTTATATATATATATATATGTATATATATATATATATATATATATATATATATATATATATATATATATATCCATCCATCCATCCATCCATTTTCTGACCCGTTTAATCCCTCATGGGGTTGCGGGGGTTGCTGGTGCCTATCTCCAGCGTTCACTGGGCGTGAGGCAGGGTTATATATATATATATATATATATATATATATATATATATATATATATATATATATGTGTGTGTGTGTGTGTGTGTGTATATATATATATATATATATGTGTGTGTGTGTGTGTGTATATATATATATATATGTGTGTGTGTGTGTGTGTATATATATATGTATGTATATTAGATTGAAATTATGCACCTACAATAAGAAAGGCTTTTATTTCAAGGCATTTTGAAAATCTTCAGCAAAGGTGCCGAGAATTAAAGAGGATGCTGTATAACCATGATTCTGATAACAACAGTTATGTTACAAATACACATGCCTGTGGGTTTTGCTTTAAAACCTAACCCTTAATAAAAGTACGCTTTAACTTAAAAATGAATGAATAGGGCTAAAGTTTCGGGGGAAATATAATTTACATTTTTTTTTTTCAACAGGGGTGTTATGTAAATTAAAGCACACAAGGAACGTTTCCCAGGAATATAAAGCCATTGTTTTTCTTCTGTCTTTATGCATGGAGGTGAACATACAGCACATACCTGCTATGGGTTTTGTTTTTTGAGCCACAATGATCCATTTTTTCAGGTGAGACCCATTTCAAACATGTTTTACCCAAGGTAATGAACTCTGCAGCATGTTATAGACCTCATGTCGATGTTTATACTATCGCTATTAACAAGACTGTTTTTTGGGATGAATAACTTTGAGATTATAAAATTTCAGGCACTTGTTCCGTCTCATGCAATAGTTTTATGCTTAAATACAGTTTTTGTTTTGTTTCGTTTTTTAAATGGTGCTATGTTCAATTACTCACAAGCTTTGTTGCTTTAATGTTATGATCAAATATACTGTATCTATATTAACTGCTGTAAGAAGTGCTTTCAAGTTTAATTATGTTATTATTTGTATATTTTTTTATTTTCTTGTCTTTAAAATACCATAATTTCCTTACATCTTTATACTTTTGTCAGTCTAATGATACAATTTTAATAATATAAAATCATCAGCTCTTATGATTAGTTGCTCAGTACTTGGGTAACCTTCTAACTGCATAATTTTTTACTCTTACCTGAGTAATTTCCTGGTTTATTACTTTTTTACTTTTACATGACTAAAACATGCTGAAGTGGTGCTACTCTTGAGTCCAATTTTTGGCTACTTTACCCACCTCTGGTATGGTCAGTGTGATCCTTGTCACATTTAGGGGCAAAATGGACGAAGCTTGAATGCCTGAGACCGCTGTCTCTGGTTTCAAAATGGACAGTGACATTAAGCATGCCGTCAGATTAGTCCCACAGTGGCTCAAGGAGAACAAAGTCAACTTTTTGGAGAGGCCATCCTAAAGCTGTGATCTCATCCCTATAGAACATTTGTGGGCAGATTTGAAAAGTTGTGTACAAGCAAGTCACCCTGCACACCTTACGCAGCGACACCAGTTCTGTCAGGAGGAATGGGCCAAAATCCCATCAAACTATTCTGAGAAGCTTGTGGAGAGATGCTCGAGATGGTTCACCCAAATCACACGGTTTCAAAGGAAATCCCACTAAATGCTAAGAAAAGGTTTCTATCCTTCTGACTTTAAAGAAACTAATGAAAAATTTATACAGAAATTCTCTTTCTCATTGTTATTATGGCATGTAGCCAATGTAAATATTTTTGGTAAATCTCATATGTCTGAATACACTAAGTTCAGCCTGATGGAAGGTGAGAGAGTTGTGAAGAAAATGTCCCTTTTCATATATTCTATGTATCTAAACATGTGGTTTAACTGTTTATATATATATATATATATATATATATATATATATATATATATATATATATATATATATATTCATCCCTTTGCATTGTGAATGGGTTGAAACACATGTCAAATGTTGTTCTGAATTAGTTAAACTAATTTACCCACAATTCACATTCTCTAAGGTGAACTTTGGTTCTTTAACTTAAACAAAATATTATTTCATCAAATAATGTTTTGTTTAACTTGGGCTTTGCATTGTGAATGGATTGAAATACATGCCAAATGTTTTTAACTCCACTCCATGTTTTTCTTTTATCAGATCTGCAGTGAACAAGGATTCACGGAAGTATTCTGATTATGATTAACCACTTTTGTTGTGCCTTTTGTTTGTTTTTTGCGTGTAAATAGTTCCTTAGCTTAGCTTCTTTTTATCTTCATTTGGCCTAGTAGTTTAGTTACGTTTCACTAGCCTAGTAGAGAGGATTTGTTAATCGAAATATTGTGTTAATTCAGATAAACATTACATAGTGATGTTCTCTGAATGTTCATTTTATTTGTGTTATTAAATTCTTGGACTTGAAGAGAAGTTGTCACTCCTTTATTCTATGTGTGTGCAGGTTTTGCTGTTAAAAGATTGCTAGTGCTCGAATTCATCCCTTTTAGCCATTGTCCTGATATCAGCTTAAGAGCTGATCATCACCAGACAATACTTAACAGACAGAGAGTTATTTATGAAACATTAAATAACTTTAAACAGTGTGTAATTGCACAACAATAACCCTTAAGCTCTTAAGCCTCTGGTAGAGGACCTGAGCTTAGAAAATGGAGAGCCATGAACCTTGATCAGGAGTATGAGGGGTGGATGAGAGAGCAGTTTTGTGTGTGTATGTATATTCATCACTTTTGGAAGCTAAAGATAGCAATGACTCAATGACACATCCAAGCTTTCACATGAGCTGAGAGAAACTAATGATGGTATCATCATGACGACTGTGTTCACATCTGTGGTCTGTGATGAGGATGTAATTGACCTAAAGCTGGCAGTCTTTCTCACTGCCGGGGTATCTGCTCCTGCTCCAACCCTCCCAAACCCTGCGTCTCTATAGGAAATTAGTGGTATTTCTGAAAAGTCTTGTCATATATCTGTTTCTCATTCTGGTGTTGGATGGAAAGGGATAAATTGTAAAGAATTGCTGAGCGGATTGTCAGTGGGGGAGAAAGAGACATACTACGGGAAACAGAAAGAGCAAACGATTGCTGTCAGGCCATGAACACAAATGATAATAATCAATCAATATGCTTTTACTATGGTGAAACTCTCTGGGGCCTAAAGAGGAGGCGTCCAAGCGGAAATCTGGACCAGTCGATGGGAGAGCCGCCTGTGGCCACCTGCTCGACAAAAATGTGGCGACAACGCACGATCTGCGCCTCGCTGACTCGGGTGGGAGGCGCCCTGCTGTTAATATGAGAACATTAGCATGGGCTGGTGTGAGAAAGCAAAGCAGCCACCAGACATGATCGCACCTGCCGATCCCTGCTTAACCCTGGAAGCGTTCGGGTTCTCACAGAAACGGGCAATGCAAAGCAAATTTGCGATAAATGTTGACAAAGCAGAGGCGTGGTATAATCAGATGTCTTTATGCAAACGGAAAACGCGAGCCGTGCTTTGGCCCTATTTGTTGCTGGTTTGTGTTTTAAAGTGCTGTTTTGGCTCAGGCGCCTCCTTGGTCTTTGATTGTGCTTCTTGTGACCATAACACTCATACTGCACCTGAAAAAAAAAAAAAGAAGACGACTGAGCACCGCACGGCCAAGAGAGCAGCTCAGCCTCCAGTTTGCAGGTTCAGGCATCAAGCTGCGGCGAGCCATCCTTCCCCTCCTCATATCGTCTTGCGCTTCTGTTTATAGTGTCATTTATAGAGACCCCTCCTGCTCATTGTGTCATTTGATCCGGTGACAGCAGCACATCTATTTGTACACCCCCTTTCATCTCCTCTGTGAAGGGCATGTTATCTCCCACCCAGAGACGACAAAAGCCCCTGTTTATACTGCAGATCAGCCTGTTGGCGATCCGTCTCAGCTGTGCCGGTGACTCAGTGTTTTCTTATACACCCGAACAGAGCGTATCTCCATCACAGCCTGAGTTCATTGTTGTTGTCTATAATCCCGTTCCGATTCGCCCTGTGAGCGCGTCGTCTCGTTTCAATCGTTCACCCCATATGCACTTTTTCTTTCTGCACCTAAAAGGCAGGAAGTGTGTCAGCACGACGACCGGCGTGGGGGTCATTCAGATGGGGACCACTGCAGCTTTTGTTCATTGTTTTCTAGTTAGGGGCTATTGATTGGCTGACTCTACCCTCAGCGCTCTGTTTTTTTTTGCTGTTTTAAGGGGTCGGGAGAGAAATCAATAGCCTGGGATGAGCCCACGAGAGGCCCGGGATGAGTGGTGACAGGCCCGGATTAGCTGGGTCTCGCTGGAGCGGTGGATAAGATGGGGCGCGGGCGACTTGGAAGCAATGGAGCGCGTCAAATCAAGGCGGCACGGAAAGTCCGTAAAAGCGGTTCGCCCTCCAGGTGTCTGCAGGTTACCGGAAATGGGACCGTTGACCCGGGTTGCTGGGCTCGCAGAAGATTTTTTTTGCACGACCGAGGAGCATACAGTTACGCCTAAAGTCGCTCAGCCAACAGCAAAACCGGTTTATCGGTGAAACTCAAAGTCGGTTAGGTGTTTGGAGCACACGTTTTGTGCAGGAAGTGTTCAAAAAAGTTGCAAAAACTATTGTTAGAAGCTTGATGTCCAAATTCAACCGTTAAAAATCCTGCTGTCGATGTCTACTGCGGTCTTAAATGTTTTTAACTCTTCGGAAAAGGGCTCTGCATGGGAGCCAATAATAAACCAATAAATAAAGCATTATTAGTGCTTGAGATACAACGCCTCAGATACCTGGAGCATTGATAGGGACTGAGGTTTCAGTTTGGACAGTAAGTTACCAAACGCTGAAATGCTCCATGACTGAACTCTAAGATTACCACTGATCCAAAAGCCCAGGAAGATCAGCTCCAAAATATATAAAGGAGACAAGGAGGTTTTGGGAGCCATGACTAAAAACTGTTTCAACCTGCTGCAGACATGGATCATCGGCAGACTGTAGCTGCTGGCACTGTTCCTGTGGAACCTCAGCCAAGTCCTTATGGAAAAACACCTTCAGTTTATTAAAGTTCTTGGGTTTCATTATTTATTTTTCCCGTATTTTTGCGCAACTTTAGCTGATTCATGCAAGCTGAATAATATTTGGCTAGGTTGTGTGTTTGGGGCAGAATTTTCCTTTTAGCATCGCTTTCAACACCGGTTTTAAACTAACTAACTAATGTTGCTTCAGCTATTTTAAGCTAAGTTTTAGGGGTTTAAAATTGCAGTCTGGTTCCTGTTATCTTTGACTGTATTGAAATTCCTTTACATTTTCATGTTTTATCTTTTTACACGTTAAAGGTATTTTTTCACGTAGGCGAGAATGGGGTGATTTGTGCCCGTGGGGAAGTTGTGCCACCCCCTGTTTCTAGGTAACCATTAAAGAAACTGGTCATATGACCACACACTTTTGAAGAGTCAGCCATTTCACTCATCCTACAAAGAAGAGAGCATCTCTGCATGAGAGGTTAACAAAAAAAAAAAAATAGCTTTTGCCTTTCAAAGTAAGATTCCAATGATCGAGTTTTTTTAATTGTTGTGTGTTGCAAAACATTTCACATAAGTTTTAGTGCCTCATTAATCTACACCATGAGTCTATACAGCTGGCACAATGTTAGCTCAAAACTGCTGGATAAAGCTTCTTCTTTTTTCTTTTTTTTTTAAATGGTAGGGTTTGGGTGATTTGTGCCAGTGGTACAACTCACATCTACTTGTAAATATTTTAAATATATTATTTTATTGTAATTCTGCACTGTATTCTTACATTTTCTGACTAAAACTAGGTTATATTCCTAATGGTAGACCAAAAATACAAATATATCATCATAACCATTGCAATCATCACGTGACAAGATTGGTTCTTCTGTCCATTTGGGCTATATATCACACCGTCCCTTAACATCCTACACAAAAAGCTGAACGGAGTGGAAGCGAAACGCTCTGTGATCTGGAGGAGGGGAGAGGTGTAAAGTGCCTCCTTTAGACACTAAACAGGCCTAAACCGGACGCAACTGGACTTTTGTTTAGTTGTTTCTGAAAACGTTTCGACACCTATCCAGGACACTGTCAACTCTGGTGGCTCGCACTTGAGCAACCTGTAAATGGAGGCAAATCCTCTTCCTGCATCTGAGTTAGAATGCGCCTTGGAGGATGAGCCTCCATGTCCTTAAAAACAGCAGCGCTCCAATTACTGGGTGCTCAAGTGTGAGCCACCAGAATTGACAGATTGTAGAACCGTTTTCAGAATGAACTGAACGAAAGTCCGGTTGCCTCCGATGTCAGCCTGTTTGCTGCTGCGATGACCCGGATAACAGAGAATTTGCACAGGCATGCGTCCTTTAGATTTAGAGAGACGGCACCAAAACGAGTTGCTCTCAGATGAACCTCAGAACATGGATAAAAGAGGGGGAATGTGGAGCTACAATAATGAAAAATTCAGACCAAAGCGTTGCAGTTCCACTTTATATAGACAACAACTGAATAATTTAAATGTGAAAAGGAAGAATTTCAAAATGTCCCCTTCAAGAAAACTGACCTTCGAGGAGTTCTTGTGGCACAATAGGCTTGTAGAAAACTGACTGTTTATGTTGTGATATAACTTTAAATAAACCATAAATAAGTAATTTATTACTGAATCTGCCTATCTTTTATATGGAATCACAGTCTGTGGGATATTAACATATCCCTATTTTACTTTAATTATAAATGGCACAATTTACCCCAGGATATTCTCTCCAATGGTACAACTTACCCAAGTTATGCCACAAGATGTTTTTTTTTAGAAAGCTATGTTTCTTAATATCTTTATTTCAGATCCAGAGTTATCTCATGGATGCACCATATGTTACTATACATATTGTAGTTGGAAGCATTGCTGACATGGTCCCCCTTCAAAGTCACTTTAATCTAACAATTTTGGACGAATGGGATGGAGGAAAAAGAACAAAACTCTAACTTTCGTATGACTTTGCGTAGAGTTGAACCGGAGCAGTGCTGTCGATTTTTCTGACTGTCAGGCTCAGATAATGCAAACTTTCAACTTCCTCCTGTTTTTTCTGTTTGTAAAAAGAAACTGCCTAAACATTCTGAAAAATTGTGAATATTTGCTTTGTATGCTGACGACTGATGTTGGTAATGGCCTTGAAAAGAAATTGTGAAATGTTTATTTCATATATGATATTTAGAGGGTGGTTATCAAAGAGATTATTTGTCTTTTTCTGAAAACAACGACATCCAAGCTCGTTAAGTAACAGGACTCAACTCCACGCGTTAAATAACGGTTTCCTGTGGGCGGCACGTGATTGGCTGTTCTTATCACTTGCCTGATTGCTAATTTAACCCCTTCTAGAAAACTGACTGAGACAGAACTGGGAGGGGTATTCTGACGGGAGAAGGCTGGACTGTGAGGTAGGGACGACAAAGCGTGCGTTTGTGGATGCGGCTGATCATTTTTTGGAGCGGAAGCTTTTAAGCAATTTGACCCGCATTAAACAAAAGATTTTCTCACAAATATTTCATTACACATTCATTCACGGGGAAGAAAAGATGCATAGCGATACGTTGCAGTGGTGATGCTTTTACAATCAGTTGATACACTATAGTTAAAGCTGTGTTGCACAAGGCCAGCCTGACATGGAAACGTCAGGGGACAGGCTTAAGCAGCAATGAGAATTCAACACGGCTACTTCTGCATGTGGATTTTCTACTCTGCATGCATCAAACAAGCTTTAGCCACAAGCTACAATCGAGCACTTTCTAGCAACGGTCGTGGGATACAATGCATTTCCACCTCTAATGAAATCTGCAGACCCTCATTTGTAGCCGGGGGTTGTTTTTTTTAGCATCAGATGTTTTAAAGTCACATCAAACCCTCTTCTTGTTGCATGTCTTGTTTGTGGTTTGAGAAAAGCAGATGGCCTTGAGCGTGGCTGACAGAGCCATCGGGGCCATTATCGGCGCAGCGGTTGCAGATGCAGCAGGTAAGATTACGCCACCTAAAATTAACACTGCAGTTTAGATATTCCTCATTCGTTTCCAATGGGCCCCATTTACAAATAAGTTTGTTTTGAAAAAGCAATAAATTTGCGGTGTTCTTCAAAAGCTCAGCACATTCCAAACAGAATTTTGTCTCATTC